>NC_137072.1:22189862-22326958 GCF_951640355.1 Cnephaeus nilssonii | reverse complement strand
ACAAGCACACAATAAATGTAATCTTGACTTGTACACATGAGAAATTAAATAATTTATTTTACAAATGGCCTTGGGGTTTACATTCACTGTGTGGCTTGTTGGGTAGCAAAACTTTTATAGTTTAACTTGGCATATAAATTCACATACAGATGTGAGCAATGTGTTTTGTCTAATCATCTGGTGTTATTTTCTCAGCACCTCAGCAATAAAAATATTGCCGAGTCTTCTTTTCTTTGCAAGTACCATGATGAAAAAAATCCTGAGTACGCTCAAGAATCCGTTGCCTGCTTATGAAACATAAAGACTTATGAAAACATGGCACGTTCTCAAGGAGCCTAGTTTGTTTTAAATATTTTAATAGTGTGCACTGCTGCACTGGGAACTAAATGTGCATTATGCCCAACATTACATCCAGTGTGTACTATGCTTTGATCATTCTATCAAAAGATCAAAATTTAAATATTATGTAAATTATATTTCATACATGTTCTCCTTTGCAGAAATCAAACGGCAAGCTTGTTTCTTCTCTAAACACATGAGAATATAAATAAGCAACAAATTTAAACTGAAGAAAATGCTCACTACTTCACTCCATTTTTTAAAATGCCCTCAGGTATCAATTAAAATAAAAAGCCTTTGTGTTTTCTTAACAGAATCCTAAATGTCTATGTTTATGCTTTTAAATTTTTAAGCATATTCTTAATATTTATTTTAAAGGTTCTTTAGCTAAATATATATGTTATTTTCATAAGAAATGCTATGTAAATCCTCTTTCTGAAAACTCTGAGAGGTTATATAAATCAATGGAAATGAAGGCAAAAATTAGAGAATATTCAATATTCAATCATCAAGAAAAGTTGTCATTTTCATAACAACTAAATGTAAAGTATGAACCTTGATTGGATTCTGGTTGTTAAGAAAAAACAACTATAAAAGACATTCTCAGGACAATGGGGGAAATGTGAACATAAACAGAATATGAGATATTGTGAGATTTTTGTTAATTTTCTGAGGCGTGATAATGGGTCTATGGTTCTTTAAGAAAATATCCTTAGTGCATGCATGATGAATTTTTAGGAATGACATATCTGGATGAATGAAACTCACTGATGCATGAAACTGACAAATGAACCAACAATTTTAAAAAGTACTAAAAATAATAAGTAAATAAATAAAAAGTACTTGTACATATAAATTGATATGTATAGGAAACAAATACGGCAAAATGTTAATAACAGTTGCCTCTCAGTGGAGAGTATACAGATGTTCATTGTACCATTCTTCCAACCATTTTGTGTACATGAACATCTTCACACTAAACGTTTCAGGGGAAAGAGAATAGTCATTTTCACTTATTGTATATTGAGGCCTGAACCAAACTAGGTACAGATAAAACACTGCTTTACATGGCCCTAGGATGTTTCATTTTTCAGTAGCAGTATGCTTCAGAGAATCAATTTTCCACCACTAACCCAGAGAAATCCCGGCAGCCCTTGTGGCCAAGACCATAGGGAACAGCTGATTGACATACACCACCTGAATTAGAGCGAGGCATCAGGATCCCCAGAGGGTAAGCCCCTCTGACCAGCAAGTTTGCATGGCAATCTGTGCGCTTGGAAAGATGAAGGGGTGAGAACAGGGGCCTGGTAGCCAGGGACATTCACAACAGACAGAATCTACAAATTAGTCAGGCTCTGTTCTTTGGAGATAGCATATGACATGAAGTTAAAGCTAAATTAAACTAATTTAAACCATCAACTTTACTTATCCAGCCACTAAGGATGAATTGTTTAATAAGGAGACTACCAGGTTCAATATTAAGCAAAAAATCTGAGATGCTACCCAAAAATTAAAACCAAATAACCAAGTTCTGGAATTATATGACAATTTTTAGAGAGAACATGTGTAAGCATTTGATTTACAGATAACTGAAGTATCCTATATAATAAAAGCCTAATATGCTAAGTGGCTGGTTGGCTGGTCAGCCATTCAACCAATCAAAGCATAATACGCTAATGAGATGATAAGACCGCTCAACCGATCACTATGACATGCACTGACCACCAGGGGGCAGACACTCTGACCAGTAGGTGTGCTTGCTGCTGGGGTCCAGCCAATCGGGACTGAGCAAGATGGGCCAGACACGCCCAGGAGCCCTCCTGGCGCCCCTCCCGGCTGGCCAAACTTCTGCATCCCTCCCTGGCCCCAATAGTGCACTGGTGGGGTCCCTTGGCCTGGACTGCACCCTCTCGCAATCCGGGACCCCTCGGGAGATGTCGGAGAGCCAGTTTCAGCCTGATCCCGCAGGCCAGGCCGAGGGACCCCACTGGTGTATGAATTCGTGCACCGGGCCTCTAGTTAAAAATAAAACAGATCTCTGAAACAACATAGCTAGATGTTTCCTACCTACAAAAAGTGGTCTTTTTTTGTTTGGGGTCCAAATCTCAAAGTTTCTGGGAACTAGTTCACTATTAAGTCAGAGTACAAACCAGCCATCCATGACTTCCTGCAGAATCTGATATTCTTTTTCATTGGACCTAATTGAAACAAAGCAGTAAGCACTAAATTTTCAAGAGGCCCAATGCAATCAAAGGCTCCACCTTGGTTGTACCTCTTTTTTATGTCCTTTTATTTTTAACTTTTCTTTTTCTCATTCAATGTAATATTTACATTATATAATTGTTGTTCTCCCCTACTTTTCATTCTCTTCCGTCTTTCCTCTTCCCCTCCCAGTCCTCCAGGTTTAACTCCAGGCTGTGGAGCTATAAAGAGTCCTGGCATGGCCCATAAAGCCTGATCGAATCAGGCTAGGAGCTAGAATACATATAGGAAGAACGGTTCACTTTCCTTTAACCAAAGAACCATTATCCTGTTTATGGTTTGAGGGGGCCCTTTCCCTTCTCGTTACTGCTGCCTGCCTTTGATCTTTAACCAATCAATTATACTTCTCTTTAAGAGAAGCAGGAGACCATGACACTGAAATCTCACTTTGCTTCTCATTATCCTAGCAAGAGGTATGGGAGAGAAGGGTTGAAAACATCAATAAGTTTGGGTAATATCTGTGGACTTCCCTTATGCAAGAGAGGCCTAAATTCTGTTCAATGTCTCCATTTTCTGATGTTTTCAAACTTTCTGATCTATATGTAAGCACTAAGCTAGGACTGGAGGGAAACACAAAGAGACTTTTTGTAAGTTCCTCACCAGAGGTGTATGAATACATTACATTTGCTTAACAAAAATTTACTGTCTATGATAACACTCCCATGAGTGAAGCATGAATTAACCACAGGCCTCCATCTCCAGGAGACCTGAATGAACCTGCTTCAAAACGATAGGGAGAATTCATCTCTGATGACAAAAATTCTAGCCAAAAGACTAGGTGGCTCCCTGCCTCCTCCAGGCCCACAGGCCTCACATGAACCTGGGAAGAAGGTTCAACAATCAGAGCCAAGGGCCCACACTTGAAAACATTCTGGGTGGGAAGATGCTCACAGGAGTGGAGAAATACATGCCTGAGGAGGGGGCAGGGAGGCCATTTGGAAGCACGGGCCAATGTTTTAACCCTTTGCAGCCTCTAGAAGTGATCTGAGCCACTTCCTGAGGCTTATCCTCTCCAGGCTTCCATTTCTTTGTCTGTCAAACAGGGATAATAATAGTCATAGGGTCTGTGAAGAGTAAATGAGTCAGGATGCATAAAGAGCTTAGAAGAGGGCCTAGCACATGGTAAGCGCTGTATAAATGCTAGCTAATTGCTATTATTATAGGCTAGAAGCATACCTACAGAAAAGCCTGCAAAGAGAGCTTGCCTTCTTTAGTCCCCACCAACAGACCTACTACGAACCAGCAGGAAATACCCATGTCTCAATTCTTTGGTTCCCTGTTTAAGCTCCAGGATCTGTGGAATGGTCTCGGCTTAAGACCAAATGAGTTAGACTTCTTTCTGCAGCAGCTAGGTACCGATATAAAATTGCAGTATGGCAACCTCATATGGTTAAAAATGAAAACTGAAGTGATTAAAATGGAAACCTATCTGACATGCACTTCAGAGCCCACACATTTGCAGTTAAGTTCTGCAGCTTCTAATACATGTCCCTAACTCTGCAGCACTGTGACCCTGACTGAAGACACACATTACCCTGCACATTAGAAAGACAAATGCAATGACCTTCAACCGAGTACACGGGCCCAGAGGATGTGGCATAAACAGGTAATTGGCTGCTGCCACGCCTGGGTGGCACAGTGAGTCCATTCTTCAGAACAGGCAGGTCCACTCACTTCTATGCGCTGAAGCTGTGCCACACCGGGCATGTCTTTTCGACAATACTTACGCGTTACAATAGGGCTTCTTTTCATAGCCTTTGTAGTTGTTCATGTTGAGAGCCATCTTGCAGACTTCACAATGGAAACATCCTTTATGCCAATACTGAAAAAAAAATTTTTTTTTTAATTTTAGTACCATTTCAGTTCTTTCCAGGATGGGTACAGAAAGGAGACTTTTTTAGTGCATCGCAGTCCCCACCTGTATTGGAAAATACTACACCCAAATGATGGCAGGTAACAGTGGATGTGTTTGCCTACTGTCAGCTCAGTAAATACAGCAGCAGCTATGAAAACTGCGTTTTAAAGGAACCCCCACCACAACGTACAGAGAAGGCAGAGCTGCCACAGGCCTGTCCACGCTGCACCTCTGCCGGCGGCCAGCATGGAATTCTGAGCTTGGTTCACGGAGGAATGGAGCCTGTGAAGTGGCTTCCAAAGGAACACCACCCCAGTTCAAAGTGCCCACACCCCGTGTCTGTAGGATCTCATAAATACGGGGTCCCCAGGAAGTCAGGTACCCCACGGAGCCAGGAAGCGGGCTCCGCAAGGACCCTGCGCCCCCGCGTCCCTGTCCAGGCTCCACTCTATTGCGGGAAAGGTGGACTTTGTCCGAAATGACTGTCGGGATGGCCGAGTGCGCTTAGGAGGCATTTTGACACCACACGCAGATTTCACAGGGACCGCCTCCTCCGGCTGGTTTCAATGGCCGGGCGCTCGGGATAGCGGCGGGGTCTGTCTCCCAGGCTGTTCAACTCCGTCCGCGCCCGGGGAGGCCCGGAGCCGGACGGCGGGCCCGGCTGAAGCCACTTCCTCTGGAATTCCCCCGCCGGGAGGCTTGGCCCCCCGGAGCCCTGCCCGGCGCACGCCGCTGGGGTTCTCCGGGGGTTATTCTAAGCACTGCGGCGGCGGCCGCCCCGGACTCAGTAATTACTATTCGCCTCCCCTCCTCGTCGCCGGCACGGGAGGCACTGGGCGGGGGAGAAGTCGGGGTGCCGGCAGGTCTTCCAGGAAGCGGGTGCGGGGAAGTGAGGAGCGGGAGTGGAGGTGGGAGGGGGCACGGCTCGCCGATCGGCCCGCGGTGCCCGGCTAGGCGCCCGGGCCCGGGCTGGCTCCGCGGTGCGCGCTCCGCCGCAGCTCAGCCGAGGCCGGAGCAGCCCCGCACCCCCGCCGCCCGCACCCCGACAGAAGCCTCTCCCGGCCCCAACGCCGCCCGTGAGCGTGCTCTCGGACACTCCCGCGGGCGTCTTCCTTCGCGTCCCGCACACGGAGCCGGGACCACACCGACACCCAGACCACCGGTCCCCTTCCGTCCCAGATGCCAAAACTTCTCGGAGCAGGTGCAGCCCGCTCCCTCCGCTCACCTTATCCAGGCAGTTGACTTTCTCCGTGGGGTACACCACTTTTCCGCAGCGGGCGCACTGAGGGTTCATTGTCGCGGTTCCCGGGGGCGGCGGCGGCGGCTGGGGGCTCCGAGGAGCCGCTGTGACATCCCCCGCGCGCCCCGCACCGCCTCGGGGCCGGCGGGAAGGCGGAGGGCGCCGGGGTCTAGAGCGGGCGCCGGGCTGAGGGCGAGCCGGCTCGCCGCGCGGGGAGGCGGCGGGGGCGCGGGTGGGCGCGCGGCGGGGCCTGGCGCCTGGGGGCGGCCGCGCTCTCCGGCTCCGGCTCGGCTCCGGCTCGGGCTCGGGCTGCGAGCCGCTCGCTCTGCGTCGCTAGCGCCCCAGGTACCGGTGACTCACACACACTCGCGCCCGCCCCTCCGCTCGCGAGCTCCCCCGCCTCGCTGCCGCCGCCGCGCAGGCCAAACCCACCGGCGCGCCCCGAACCCAGTGGCAGGGAACGAGCACGTCGGGCACCGACGAGGGAGGGAGAGGCGGGGGAGGGGAGGGCCCAGCACCGGAGAGCTCCGCGGACGCCGCGGCTGCGGCTGCGAGGCCTGGGAGCGCGCCTGGCGCCGCAGCCGGGGGCGGCCAGGTGGGCGGTGGCGGGGCGGGGAGCGGCGGGGGATGGAGAGATGTGGGGGGGGGGGGGGGGCGGGTAGGGGCGGGCTCCAACCCGCGCGTTTCCTCTCCATCTTTTCTGCCCCAGCCAGGTCGCCCCCATTCCCAGGCTGATGTTCCTGGTACCCGGAGGGCGCGAGGGTGCGCCCGCCCTCCTCCTTCAGCCCCGAGCCCGCGGGCAGAGGCGCCCTAACGCCCTTCCCCGCGCCCAGTCCCGGGCAGAGGCGGTCCCCGCGGCGCGCAGTGAGCGCTCGGGCCCGGGAGCCCGGAGACCCGCGGGGAACCCGACTCCCGTGCCCGCGGCGCCCCCTCCCACGGCCTCTGCCAAGAGCGCGCGGCTCCCGAGTCCCCCCGTGAAGTCCTGGGGCCCGGATGGGGAAGCCGTCTCTCCTCCCGGCTCCCATCCCCTGCACTTCCTATCTCTTCTTGAAGAACGGCTGGTCATTTTAGGCCTAATCAGACCTTTCTTGGGTAATAAAACGGTCATCGTTCATTTTGCTCTGGATCCACGAATTCTTCACCTGCATTAAGAAAAGCAATTACAAACTCCTGGTTCTAAGCACAAACGCCAAAAAAATCCAACTGAAGGCTGAAGATAGGCTGGAACCAAACGGAATAGGCATCAGTTTTTAGTTTTAATAAGATCTCAGGTTATTGGACTCGCTTTATAAAAGGCCGCAAAATGGAGCTAGACGGCCTGAGTTCAAAGCCCAGCCCTGCCACTTACTGGTCACTTGCAAACACTTCCCCTCTCTGTGCCTCAACGTTCTAATCTACAAACTGGGGGGTAAGAGAGCTACCCAACAGCTCCTACCCTCCTGCTGTGAGGATTGAATGAGTCATCGGTTCTGAAGTGTTTCAGTCTGCGTGGCTCATAGTACCAGATAGGCTTATCATGGGTTGTAACAAATAAACACATTCCATTGCTGGCACACAACTTAAGACTCGGTAATATCACATAGCTACTTCTGTGACAAATATTCTGTTATTTTTTGTTTGTTTTTTAAATCATGAAAAGAAGGAAGCTTGATTTCTGGGCTTCTTGGGCAGGCTGCACTGGTAAACTATTCACAATGAGGCTCTGCGCTTTGACTTTTCAAAAGAGATAATTTCTTAAAAGGAATTAACGGAGGTAACAACACTCATAGCTCTGCTCATACGATTACCTCAAAAGCAAATGGAACAGCCCAGCTGGTGTGGCTTGGTGGCTGAGCCTCGACCTAAGCACCAGGAGTTCGGCAGTCGCACCTGCAGGGAGCATGCAGGAGGCAGCTCATTGATGTTGCTGTTTCTCTCATCCATGTTTATAATTCTCC
This sequence comes from Cnephaeus nilssonii, assembly GCF_951640355.1. Lineage (NCBI taxonomy): Eukaryota > Metazoa > Chordata > Mammalia > Chiroptera > Vespertilionidae > Cnephaeus > Cnephaeus nilssonii. The sequence continues at coordinate 22,319,325 of NC_137072.1, read as the reverse complement.
CTCTCCTTTCCTCTATCTCTAAAAATCAATTTAAAAAAAACATTTTTAAAAAAGCAAATAAAACAATAATTTGCTGTCTGAGGACTGGTTGTCATTTTATTGATTGATTTTGAGAGAGAGAAAGAAACATCGATCTGTTGTTCCACTTACGTATGCATTCATTGGTTGGTTTTTGTATGTGCTCTGACCCAAAACCTTGGCCTACCAGGCCGATGCTCTAATCAACCTAGCAACGAGGATTGGTTGTCATTTAAAAATACCTCAGAGCTATTTAGAAATTCCTCAGACCGTGGGTGAACCTGGGGGATTTTATGTTAAGTGAAATAATCCAGATACAGAAAGACAAATACTGCATGTTATTACTTAGATGTGGACTCAGAAAAAAAAAGGTTGAATTCATAGAAACAGTAAAAAATAAAATATAAATAAATAGTGGTTGGCAGGGGCAGGGAGGTGGGGAAATAGGGAGGAGTAGGTGAAAGGGTACAAACTTTCAGTTACAAGATGAATAAGATCTGAGGATCTAAAGTGTAAGTGACTATAGTTGATAACATATAATTAAAATTTGCTAAGACCTCAAAACAACAATGCGGTACCATCTCACACCTGTCAGAATGGCTATCATCAACAAATCAACAAACGACAAGTGTTGGCGAGGATGCCGAGAAAAAGGAACCCTCGTGCACTGCTGGTGGGAATGCAGACTGGTGCAGCCACTGTGGAGAACAGTATGGAGTTTCCTCAAAAAACTGAAAATGGAACTCCCATTTGACCCAGTAATCCCACTACTGGGAATATATCCGAAGAAACTAGAAACACCAATCAGAAAGGATATATGCACCCCTATGTTCATAGCAGCACAATTCACAATAGCTAAGATTTGGAAACAGCCTAGGTGCCCGTCAGCAGATGACTGGATCAGAAAACTGTGGTACATCTACACAATGGAATACTATGCTGCCATAAAAAAGAAGGAATTCTCATCATTTGCAGCAACCTGGATGGAATTGGAGAGCATTATGCTAAGTGAAATAAGCCAGTCAATGAAAGAAAAATACCACATGATCTCACTCATTTGTGGATAATAAAGAACATTATAAACTGATGAACAAAAAGATAGATACAGAGACAGTAAAGCATCAAACAGACTGTCAAATTGCAGGGGGAAGGTTAGGGAGAGGTGGGGGAGATAAGAAATCAAACGAAGGACTTGTATGCATGCATATAAGCATAACCAATGGATGCAAAAATCTGGGGGGTGAGGGCATGTATGGGTGTGGGGTGGGGGAGGCAATGGTAAGATATGTACACATATAATACCTCAATAAAAAAAGAAATATATTTAAAAAATAATAATAATTTAAAAAATAATAATAAATAAATAAATAAATAAATAAATAAATAAATAAATAAATAAATAAAATTTGCTAAGACAGTAGAACTTAAATGTTTGCACCAAAAAAAAAAAAAAAACAAAGGTTAATATGTGTGGTGATGGATGTCTTAACTCGGGGGAAATCCATTCACAGTATATGTATATCAAATCATCATGTTGTATACTTTAAATATCTTACCATTTTATTTGTCAAGTAAATCTCAATAAAGCTGGGGAGGAAAACCTACATTGGATAGTTATTGAAAAAGAAAATAAATCTCAGAAAAAATTATATGGTCACCTAAAGACTAAGTTTTTTTAGCATTTAGATTTGCATAACTGTTCATGATAGCATGTAGTTTAAAAATCTTATTTTCTTTTTGAAATGGTAAGAAAAAATTCTGGGGAAGAGTGATGGTGATATGTGACATCTATAGCTGATTTATCCAATCTTTTAACTATGAATTGTATAATTTCTTAGCCAATCAGTACCTATCACAGTCCGACATATAGTAGATACTAATTAAATGTCTGTTGAGAGAAAGTATGGATAAAACAAATTACTATTTTAAAATGGGAATTAATTGTGATGTTTTATTCTCTCAAAAATAAACAATGAATGCTAAGAGTTACATTTTCCTCTCATATCTGTTTCTCTTACTGTTTTCATTTTCTGCATTAAGCCAGCTTTTAAGTTTCTTAGTGACATTTCACTGATGTAAGAAGAATTTTAATGCCATCTGTCTTAAAAGGACTTCTTTATTTCAAAATTCAAAGTACTGTAAACAGAGAATTGGCAGAAACCTGTCATCTGGCCCAGCCTTCCTCCCTCAAGCAGATGAATGATTTAATTATCCACTAGGGAGACCTTTTGCCCCTTTCATGTCTTTTTCACTTGACTAGTCAAGAAATCGTTCCTCATGGAAACTATACCCCAATATCTCCACTTTAATTAAATCCTTTTCTGCTGGCTTGGACGTCCACAGATATAAAGAATAGCTTACCTTCGTGACCTTGTGAAAACATTTATACTGTTATAAATTTAAATTTTTTCTTTAGCTAAAATTCCCAAATCTGTTTACTTTTATCTCTGGGGCCTATTTCGATGGAGCCTTGTAAAGACCTTCTAATCACTTTTATTAAGCTACATAAATGGAACTCCAAATTGAAAGCTTTAAAGAGTAATTAATATTGCAAAAGGCCAAATGGTGGCTTTGACAAACACTGGACTCAGATTGTGGTGGATTGTATTATTGGCTCACAATGTTTTTGTTCCACCCTGGCAACACTTCCTATAGGCAGGTTGTATTTCCCCGCACAGTGACCCTGAGCTTGACAGTGTGACTTCCTTTGGCCAATGGAATTCTGGTGGACATGACAGAGGTCATATCAGAGCAGAATTTTAAGGGATTTTGTCCTCTCATCCCCTTGAGCTCTGGCACCCAGCCATAAGAAGAGCATATCTCAGGGAGTGGCTGTTTCGTTGACTTTTGCTCAAGAATTCAAAGACCTGTCTAGCCAGTAGAACCTAACTGAGTTCAGTAAGCCCAGCCATGCCCAGCAGAGCCACAGCAAGCCCACAACCCCCCACATAATGGGAGTAAGAAATCATTGTGTCTGCAAACCGCTGAGATTTGGGGGAGAAATGATTTCTACTTCATCAGCAACAAAAACTAATAAATTTACATGCAAGATTCAGTATGGGTGGGGTTTTGTTTGTTTGTTTTACTTTTCTAAAAAGGCATGCTATTAGAAGTGTAATGACCAACTAAGAATAGCTCTTGGTATTTTTTAATGTATTTTTTTTATTGATTTCAGAGAGGAAGGGAGAGGGAGAGAGAGATAGAAACATCAATGATGAGAGAGAATCATTGATCGGCTGCCTTCTGCACGCTCCCCACTGGGGATTGAGCCCGAAACCCAGGCATGTGCCCTTGACCAGAATCAAACCTGGGACCCTTCAGTCTGCAGGCTGACACTCTATCCATTGAGCTAAACCAGCTAGGGCAATAGCTCTTAGTATTAATGAATTCATTTTCTCATCACACAGAGTTTTATTTTGTGCCGTATATTGGTCAGAATTTGTGTAAAATTGTGTACATTTTTGCCAGTTGGCACAAATTCACCATGAAGGAAAGTTTCCCCAGCCAACAAGCTTGATAGGTGAAACTAAAGAAAAAACAGTAGATGTTATCTCAAGTGTTATTTGGTAGCTACATATGAGCCTTAATCTAATGAAGCATTTCTCCAAAGATCTTACACACTTTAGAAAAATTATCTCATTTACCATTACAGTACCATTACAAGTCAATGAGAAATGTAAAATTAAGACATTAAGGGACATTCAAGATTCAGAAGCTGTTCTAAAAACAATTATGTACTTTCATCCATTCAATACACAATTACTGGTAAGCAGGACGTTTGGCACAAGGGGATGCAATGGGGATTAAGGCATGAACTCTGCTTGTAATAAAATCTAGCGGGACAGATAAGTAAGCAAAGAATTACAATACAATGTGATAAATGCTCTAAAATAAAGCTCTGCTCCTGACACTGAAGAAGAACAGAGGAGAAACTTCTAATTCAGCTGGGAAATCAGGAAAGGCTACCCTAAAAATCAACCAAACTTCTCCTTCTCTACCTAACAAACCCTTAGCAGTTACTCAATCCTGTTGACTTTCTCCAGAAGCAGTTCATGAGTCTGTCTCCATACCCTCTGCCGTTGCCTTAGCTTAGCAACTTACCATGTCTTCCTTCAATTGTTCTGTAACAACCCGATAAGAAGTCCTAGCATCGTGCAAGCCATGGAAGAAGGTAGGACTTCCCTCGCGCAGACCTGTCTTGGAGATGTGGCAGATATGAAACCCCCGTCTCCTAGCTAGGACCCTCTCCCACAATGCACCCTCAATATTATTTTTCAAAATAAAAATTAACTCATATAAAGCACCAAGTACAGTGCCCTGCATGCATTAAGAACTTAGTAAAAATGTGTTTAATAATTGAATGACTAGAGTAAAAAATAAATAAAATTGAACTAACTCCTTGATATATATTTCATCCAAATCAGATGGGAGGTGACAAGTATGAAGATAGTTATTATTACCTTTTTCATGTATTTCAAGATTGCTTTTTGAATCATTAGCCAAACTTGATGAATATCCAGCTATAAAAATAAAACTCGAGTTAAAAATACTTTGCATAACATAGTCACATGAGAAAAATGGTATATATTATTAAGGTGATAGATAATCTGCCTTTATTATGCTATGAACTGAATTATATAATCCCAAAATTCATATGTTGACGTCCTAACCTCAATGTGATGGTGTTTAGAGAGATGATTAAGAGATTATTAGGTTCGGATGAGGACGTGAAGGTGGAGCCCTCATGATGGGATTAGTGCCCTTCTAAAGAGTTTTAAAGAGACATCAGAGAGGTTTCAGACTCTCTCTCCCTTTCTCTTTTTCTCAGTCTCTCATTCATATGTTGAAGTCCTAAACCTTGATAGGGGGACTTGTAATCTGATAGATAGAATACCTGAATTAATCTGAAAAATAATCATACTATTTTAAATCTTAGAACACATATACTTTTGTGAATAGGAAGTTAAGTTTTTCTTAAGTTTCCTTTTCAAGGCCTGTGGGAAGCGATTGAGGAGGTGACAGCTGTGAATCCAGCAAGCAGAACTGATAAGCATGGTCAGACTGACCCACCAGCCGTCAAAACATCATCTCATCGCCTGATGAATAAGGACAATAGCTGACATGTGCGGACCTCCAGGGCTGCACATAGATGCATTCCCTTCCCAGCCTCACCCTAACCCCATGGCCGGCAAACTGCGGCTCGCGAGCCACATGCGGCTCTTTGGCCCCTTGAGTGTGGCTCTTCCACAAAATACCACGGCCTGGGCGAGTCTATTTTGAAGAAGTGGCATTAGAAGAAGTTTAAGTTTAAAAAATTTGGCTCTCAAAAGAAATTTCAATCATTGTACTGTTGATATTTGGCTCTGTTGACTAATGAGTTTGCCGACCACTGCCCTAACCCATTCCCCTTTATAATCCTGTCCCCTGCACCTTGCTATAAGACAGATTTGAATGCTTGTAGTCTTCTTGGTTGGCTGGCCTTCTCAATAAACGCCTGATTTCTTTATTGGACACAGCAACAGGCAGCCCGAACCCACCTGGGGGTTTCCCATTAACACCCTCAATGTGATGGTATTTAAAGAGATGATTAAGAGATAATTAGGGTTAGATGAGGGCATGAAGGTGGAGCCCTCACGATGGGATTAGTGCCCTTTTAAAAAAAAGTTTTAGAGACATCAGAGAGGTTTCAGATTCTCTCTCTCTCTCTCTCTCTCTCTCTCTCTCTCTCTCTCTCTCCCTCCTCCCACCCACCCTACCCCCACCACACGAGGACACAGCAAGAAGGCAGCAATCTGCAAGCGGGGAAGAAAGTACTCACCAGAACGGAACCATGATAACATCCTGATTTCAGATTTCCAGGCTCCAGAACTGTGAGGAAATAAATTTGTGTTGTTTAAGCCACCCAGTTTATGGTATTTTGTTATGACAGCCCAAGCTAACTAATATATTCCCTCAGTATAACTTATAGTCAATTAAAAACTAGATCAAGTCTGAATGGGGGAAGGTGGTCAAAAAGTACAAACTTCCAATCATAAAATAAAAAGGACATGAGGATGTACTGCCCAGCATGGTAACTATAGTCAATAACAGTGTGTTGTGTATTTTAAAGTTGCTAAGAGAATAAGTCTGAAAAGTTCTCATCACAAGAAAAATATTCTGAAACTATGTATGGTGACATATTAACTAGACTTCTGGTGGTGATTATTTCACAATATATGCAAATATTGAATCATTATGTTGTACACCTAAAACTAATATAATGTTATATTGTCAATTATATCTCAATAAAAAATAAAAAAGGCAATTTTCTGCAACTGAAATAATTAATTAATTAAGAACAGATCAAGGAAAATGTTATTCTTGCCCAATTAAAATAATAATAATAAACATTTGTTTAAAATCCCTGGTAGTAAGTTCTTATAGTTTTTGCACCAAACCTCTGATTCATTAATTAGCATCAATTTTGAACTTCAAGTGGAAGTAGATTTCTAACTTGCTTGGCAAGAATTGCAAGTATGTTCATTAACAAAGTAAGTGATCATCTTCCTCCTAATATACACAAAATTAAGAATATAATCATTTCAAATAGTAATATCAGATTATGTGGTTCAGGAGCAGCTGATGAAGGGTCATTTTAGGCATTAAAAAAGAGGAGGGTTAGAGTAGGTTGATTAAATTCTGTGTGGACCTAACAGAAAGGTGGGAGAGGGAAGGGGACTGGAATGTATCTAAAGCTGAAAGCTACTTTGGGGGAGAAAGACATTAACTCTAAAAATTATGCAAAATTATGGTATTATTTTTTTAGACTGGTTACAGGAAACAGAAAGCCACTCAAGTTCCCTCAGTGAAAGGAGGCTCAGAGTGATGTTCCTCACATACAGGAACACAGAAAAGTCAAGCAACCCAGCTTCAAAAAAGAAGGAATCCATAAAGTCACATGAAAAAAAATCAGATCTATCTATAATAGAATCAATCCACAAATCTTTGCTTTAGTGATCTACTGCTTAAGTCTGAATGTTTATGTCCCACCAAAACCCTATGTTGAAATTCTAACCCACAATGTGATGGTATCAGGAGGTGGAGCCTTAGGAAGGTGATTAAGTTAAGAGGGTGGAACCTTTATGAATGGGATGAGCATCTTTATAAAAGAGACCCCACAGAGCTCCCTCACTCCTTCCACTGTGTGACCGACCACACAGTGAGAAGTTGCCCTCCATGAACTAGAAAGAGGGCCCTTACCGAGATACCGAATATGCTGGCACCTTCATCCCGGACTTCCCAGCCTCCAGACTGTGAGAAATAAATTTCTGTTGTTATAAGCTGCCCAGTTTATGGTATTTCAGTTACAGCAACCCAACTGGACTAAGACACTTGTCATTAGAATAATTCAACTGATCTCTACATGTCTGCTTCTCTCTGCCACCACCAACTTACTATTGTCACTCTCATCTGTCTGACTTACATACTTCCTATACATAAGTTTCCCTGTTCACAGATTCTATTTACTCATAATATCTTCCTTATAAATTCACCTGGCCATGGCCACATATGGCCCCTACTGCTTCTCTTCTTAGCATTTTTTCATCTTCACCTCCCACCGATAACAGCCTTATTCTTTCCCTATTTCTGGTTCAGAAACTACATGCTGATCAGCCCAGCTCACCTCTTCACAGCTGGGTCGTTTGGTTCACCTCTTTGTTGTCTAAGCCACTTCGGAGATGAGGAGGGGCTGAGATGAGATCACAGGCCCAGGGCCCTGCCTTCCTCACAGGCTGTGGTCATGGTCGGCATGTGATGGTCTGGCCATCGAAAATACAAAGGGAAGCGCAAGGACAAAAACAAGGAAGGGGCTAGACTCATTTTTTAAGTCTGGATATCATTATAGACCAATATTTGACCATAGATAAGATGTGGGGCTTTTCCCTTTCAGATTAAATTTAAAATAGATTAGCAGAAATATATATATTCTCATCTTTTCACATTTCAAGAAGCAAAAGTAAAAAGAACAAAGTCATAATGACCTCAGGAGAAAGCTCCAAGCCCTTAGCAGTTGGGAAGTGGCGAGTTCTAAGCAACCATTGGAGGGTCTGTGCGTGTGCTGTGCTGTCCAAGGGAAATATGGCGAGAGCCACAGATGTGCGCCATGCGGTAGTTACATTTTAAAAAGTAATATTTTTAATTAATGGGATCATTTACATCCTTTATTTTCGTAAAAATAAGATAAGAGCTCAAAATCCAGTGTGTGTTTTACACTTACTGCTCCTCTCCATGTGGACTAGCTGCATTTCACATGTTCAGAGTCACTGCTGGCCACTTGGACAGCATAGTACTTGTTCCACCTAAGTCAGGAGAGCAAGTAGCATGAATAGGGTCAGGACCAAAGAAGTGGGCAGGGGTTAGGTTCACTTGCTCTGCAGGGCTCCAAGTAGGAGTCCGGACCATTACCTGGGGGCCATTCACCAGGGACAGCACCTCCTGCTGATGTCAAAACTGCTATCTGTGAGTTTAGTTTTGCTTGTTTTGTTAGTTCACTTGTTAGTTTTTGTTTTATATTCTACATATGAGTGAAATCATATGCGTTGGGGGGTTTTTTGTGTTGTTTTTGTTTGTTTGTTTGTCTTTTTCTGAATTACTTCACTTAGCATAATACTCTCAAGGTACATCTATGTTGTTGCAAATGGGGACAGACAACAGAATGGTGGTTACCAAAGAAGGGGATGGGGGAGGGTAAAGAGGGTGAAGAGGGCCAAATATATGATAAAGGGAGGAGATTAGACCTCTAGGGGTGAGCACTCAATAGAGCACACAGATGTTGAATTACAATGTTGTACACCAGAAAATAATATATTTTTATTAACCAATGTTACTCCAATTAATTTAATTTTTTTAAATTGCCAATACTCTCACGTCCAAGCATGGTAGCCAGAACCTGGAGCCAGGCAGCCAGGAAAAGCAAGCCATGGCATCAGGGTGAAGATGAATGAGTCACCCTGAAGGGAGGGGTAAAGAAGGCAAAAGATGGGAAAGGAAGAACATGAAGAAGGGAAGGACGGAAAGGAGAGAGCGATGGAAGAGGCAAGTGTAGCAACCACAGTGCAAGAGTGAGTTTGAATAGCACCCAAAAGAGCACCAGTGATGTGTGAAAGTGAGCTGAGGAGCAGGAACCTCTGAGCCTGCCCATCAGAGACCACAGAGGAGAAGAAAGGGAAGGGCCATTAAACTCAGGGCGGCCTCCACGGGCACTGAGCCACAGTGCAGCTAAGTCAGCGGGCCCAGAAATGCAGTTCATAAAAGTCATGTGCCTGGAAAAATCAACAGAGCAACCTCAAGGACAAGTGCCATTTATGTAGCTGACAAAAGAAGAATATGTCTTGTTGTATATCAACAAATTAATTCAGTTGATTAATGTACATGTGCTCCTAGTAATGAGCTTCATGTGAAGGCCTCACAGAGAATCGTTGCTGGGCAGGTGTTTATTCATGAGTGAAGAAGAGAAGACCTGCCCAGTGAAAACTGAGCTAGTAGATCAAATGAAAAGACCAACATTTTTTTTCTCCTTTTTCCTTGGTCACAGTTTTCATTTTTCAGTGGACTGTGGGTTCAAGTTCGTATGAAGATGTTTTCCTGTTTCAAACACTGCACCAAAATGTCTTGTGGCTAAACTGTATGAGAAGCAGCTCATGATGATGCACGGGTTTGCTGCTCAGTAAAAGGGTTTGGGATCTTACTGAAAGATCCGGAAGGTGTTTTTTCCTTCATTTATAATGACGCCTGCAAAAAGTCAGCATGGCCCAACTGGTGTGACTCAGTGGTTGAGCATCAACCTATGAGCCAATAGGTTGCTGGTTCAATTCCTGGTCAGGGCACATGCCCAGGTTGTGGGCTCGATCCCCAGTGGGGGCGGGGGGAGGGGGAGCATGCAGGAAGAAGCCAATCAATGATGTTTCTCTCTTATGGATGTTTCTATCTCTATCCCTCACCCTTTCTCTCTAAAAATCAATAAAAACATATTTTTTTAAAAGTCAGTGTGGCATCTGATCCTTACCATTTTACAGATACCCATGGTACCAACCATGGCCATTAGCAATGGGTACCAGAGCAAGTAGATGTTCATGGGCATGAGTAACATAAATTAAATGAAATAAATGGAACAGAGTACATGGCGACGGGTGGAGAAAAGAGCCGTCATTATATAATAAAGAAATTTGAGCCCCTGCTGCTATAGCAGCTTCATCCAATAAAAACAGGTATTAAAGCTAAAAATTAACAAAACAAAACAAAAAACACACACACAAAAAACAGAGATGTAATGTTGTCACAGAGAACCTCTTAAAAATTAAACTGGAAAGGTAAAACATAATGTTTAGAAGCATTTAATGACATGAAAAGATGTTTCTGATATTTTGTTAAGGGAAAAAGAATAGCTTATGAAAACATGTGTTCCCTCTGATCTCATTTTTGTTAATTTTATATGAGTAAATGTACTCAGAAAACGTTAGACTGGTGTACACTAAAACACCAGCAGAGGTGGGATTACAGGTGGCTTATATTTTCCTTTCTATGTATATTTTCCAAATTCTCTACAATAAACATTATTTTCATAAGAAAACTCTTCTATCAAGAACAAGGATGCTTTGTTTTTGAGATTGGCATCTAACATTATCCCCACCCCTCCCCTTTACCCCACTCGGGCTCCATCTGACTCAAGAGCAACCATTAACAGTAGCAGCTCTACTGGTCATTTAAATGGCCTCTCATTTGCTCCCTTAGAGAGAAAGGTGGAACAAAGAGGTAGTAATGACCAGTTTTCAGGGCAGATTTTAGGGTGTGGGCTTTTGCTTTGTTCCGGTCACATTTTAAAGAATGTGCCTGGTAACACCCAAGCTTTTCACCCCACAAATCTTGTTCCAGCTGCTAATATGAGACTGAGGGTGTGGAGAGGTCACTGTTCCCAGAGACTGCTCAGACCTGCTGGGCAAAAGCTGATGGGAGAGAAAAACAGGTCCCACCCTCTCCTGGGACTCCTGGGGCCAGGGAATAGAGGCGGGTGGGGCTCCTCAAAACTCACCAGCCAGCTAAGGGCATAGAATGTCAACTTCTTTCTACTTCATTTCCTCAGACCCTATGACACAATCATGGCCTGTATAAAATTCCATGCAGCAGATTTTGCTATTTGGAAAATTCTCATGTCTGACCTTTGTAGACCTTCCATTTTGTCTTCAGCTGAAAATGGGAAATTCAATTATATTCCTGCCTCTACTTGAATTCCCAAGGAAGCACGCTAAAGGCATCGGAGATTTTGTCCACAGTGGCTTCAATTTCTGGTGAAAAGACTGTGGTTTTGTAATTCCCATTTGCATCTCTCTAAATTCCCATCACTTAGTAAAACAGCAAAGCCAAAATTTTAAGTAATTAAAAATTGTTTTATAAAGGATGCTCTTTGAAGTGTTGATAATGGTTGTTGCTGGATGATGGAATTTTTTCTTCCCTCTAGCTCTCTCTCACACACACACATCCTTGATGCTATGTTTTCTAATTTTTCTATATACACATGGTGTGTAGTATTCTTATTTAATAAACAAAATTCAAATTGCGTCAGCACATCACCTATATTATGCCTAACACATTGTAGGTACTCAGTAAATATCTTTCTTCTAATTCTGGCAGAAAATAATAGTAGGTGGCATTTACTGAGTGTCTATTATGTGCCAAGCACTGTACTAAAAGTTTTTTATATATTATCTCATTTAAATTCTACAACAACATTATGAGGTTGGTACTATTAATTTCCCCTTTTCAAAGATGAGGAGATTAAGACAGAAGCAGGAGAAAGTCCCAGAACACTAGACAGTCTGAGCACAGCTCTTGCTCTTAATCATCCCACTGGGGAGTGTTTTGAATATAAAATCAAGTGAAGACTGTGCATATGGTTGGTTAACATCTACCATATTTATAGCTGTTTTCAATTCATTGCCTTTATTCTTAGTTCCTTATTTTGCCTTCCACTCTTTTTCTGCTTACTCTTTAGAGCATTATTTTAAATCCTCACCCAAATAGTGAGGATATCTTTTCCATTGATTTTTAGAGAGAGTGGAAGAGAGAGGGAGGGAGGAAAGAGAGAAAGAGAAACATCAACATGAGAGAGACTCATCAGTTGGTTGCTGGGACTTGAACATGCCACCAAGGTACATGCCCTTGACCAGGAATCGAACCGGCAATCCTTTGGTCTGCGTGCCAACGCCCTGACCACTGAGCAAACCTACCAGAGCTCTTTTGAGCATTTTATGATTCCATTTTCTTCTCCCGTCTTAGTATATCAATTACACTTCTTTTTTGGGTTGCAGCCAATCAATGATGTTTCTCCCTCATCGATGTTTCTATCTCTCTATCCTTTCCCTTCCTCTCTAAAAATCAATAAAATTTTTTTTTATTACACTTCTTTTTAAACATTTTTTTTCCGTTGTTATCCTTGAGTTGGCATCATACATTTACAACAAACCCAAGCACCCTTTCAAATTATATTATTCCAATTCACGGATAGTGCGAACAACTTACACAGAGTATTTCCAATTCCTCCCTCTGTCCTTTAACACATTGCCATCATTCATTTTAGTTACCCATATGCTATACTCACTGAATATGCTGTTGCTATTATTATCTTGAAAAAAAATTGTTATCTGTTAGATCAGTAAGAATAAGAAAATAAGCAATTTATTTTACCTTCATTTATTCTCTAATATTCTTTCCATTTTAATGTAGATCTGAGTTTCTTGCATACACCATTTTCCTTCTCTCTAAAGAACTTCTCTTTACATTTCTTGTGAGGCAGGTCCACAGGCAACAAGTCACTCAATCTCTAATTATCTGAGAAAGTTTTTACTTCGCTTTCACTTTTGCAAGATAATTTCCCTGGATACAGAATCTTAGGTTGGTGGTTTTGTCTTTCAACCATTTAAATATTTTACTCCACTCTTCTTTCTTACATGGTTTCTAAAGAGAAGTCCAATGTAATTCTTCTCTTTGCTCCTCTATAGGCAATTTTTTTCCCCCTCCAGTTTCTTTCAAAATTTCTCTTTGCTTTTCATTTTCTGCAATTTAAATATGATATGTCTAGGTGCAGGTTTGTTTTGTTTTGGTTTGGTTTTGGTAATTAGCCTACTGGTGTTCTATGAGCTTCCTAGATTTGTGTTTTGGTGTCTGATATTAAACTGAAGAAATTCTCAGTCATTATTGCTTTAAATGTTGTTTCTGTTCCATTCTCTTTTTCTTTTCCTGCTGGTATTCCCATGACACATACATTATACCTTGTAGTTGTCCCAGAGTTCTTAGATGTTTTATCTTTTTTATTCTTTTTCATCTTTGAAATTTAGTTTTGGGAGATTCTATTGACAATTCTTCACAAATTTTTTTCTTCAGCCACCTCTAGTCCATCAAAAGCATTCTTCATTTCTGTTACCATGCTTTTTATTTCTAGCACTTCCTTTAGATTTAATCTTAGATTCTTCATTTTTCTGCTTCTATTACCCATTTGTTGTTGCATGTTGTCCACCTCTTTCATTAGGGCCATTAACATATTAATCATAGTCCTTTTAAATGTCCAGTCTGATTATTCCAACATCTCTGCCATATCTGAGTTCAATTCTGAAGCTTGCTCTGCCTCTTCAAACTATGCTTTTTGTCTTTTAGTATGCCTTGTAACTTTTTGTTGGAAGCGGGGCATGATGTTCTAGGCAAAAAGCTTGCGGTAAAATAAGCCTTTATTGTGAGGATGTTTTTTTAATGTGACTTAAGAGTTAGATTGTGCTTGCTTTTTGCTATAGCCATAAATGTCGGAGGTTGAAATTTCCCCTGGTGTCCTATTTTTGTCTCTCTTGTTGTCTTTGGGTTTCTCTAGAAACTTCTTAAATAAGGTCTGAGAGTCAAAGTTCTTTCAGTAGTCTTTGCCTGTTATTATACAGAAGTCCTATTGATGCATTAGTAGAGTGTGGGGGAGGAGAAGCATTCTATGGCCCTAAGATTAGGTCTCTGTCTTTTTGTGAGAATGTCTCCCCTAGCTGTGACCTACACAAGTACTTCTTATATCCCTTACCTTCTCTTAGGTGAGACAGGAAGTAAACTGGAGTTGGCTTTTCCCTTTCCCCAGGGTACTTAGGCTCTGATAAAATAGTTTTTCTTGATGTCAGGTCTTATTAAGAAGAAGAGAATGTTTTAAGTTTATTTCAAAATGGCTTCATTTTTCTGCTCCTCCTACCAGAAGCATAAGGGGATTTTTCTCTGATCTTCACTGTGAGAACTGGTAGGGCTCCTGGAGGTAAAACTCACAAAAGTGTAAGGGCTCCTAAGATTAGGTCCCACTAGAGTTTCTAACTCTCAGCCTTGTCCACAGTGAGTATCCAGTGATTCTTCAATTATAGCTTAGGTTTTCATACCCCAGCACTGGTTTCCCCAAAGGTTTCTGTAGGCTTCTGCTCTGGTAAGCTGTGATTGTCTGTACTTGCCTGTCTGTCTCTCCAATTTTGCGAGCAGTGGATTGCCCTGTGCCTTCATTTCTCTACAGGATCTAAGAAGAGTTGTGTGGTTTTGTTTTTTTCTTTTGTTGTTTTTTTTTTTTTTTTGAAGGTGAATTGTTGATTTCAGTGAGCTTGTTTTCTTGTTGTGTGGACAAGAGTGGTGACTTTTAAGCTCCTTACATGCCCAACTGGAAGTTGTTGTGTAAGACTTTCTATGGCTTCTCTTATCTTTCCCCATATCCAGATATCATTTATATGATCTGGAATTCTAAGGAAATCCCAGTCCCTCAGCATCATTGTCACAAGTGTGTTATAAAAACAGTTGTCATTTCTAGCTAAGACTTGTCACAATTTTGAAATTTGTATTTCTTATTCAATTTACAAATCTGATCTATTTCTTCTCAAAGTTTAACATGTTATAATAGCAATACATACAAAATGTATTCATAGCAAAATGTTTATAAAATTAAACATGTGATTAGCCGAAACCGGTTTGGCTCAGTGGATAGAGCGTCGGCCTGCGGACTCAAGGGTCCCAGGTTCGATTCCGGTCAAGGGCATGTACCTTGGCTGCGGGCACATCCCCAGTAGAGGGTGTGCAAGAGGCAGCTGATCGATGTTTCTCTCTCATCGATGTTTCTAACTCTCTATCCCTCTCTCTTCTTCTCTGTAAAAAATCAATAAAATATATTTTTAAAAAAAAAACATGTGATTAGTGGATTTATAATGAATTCTTAATTATTCGTGAGTTGAAAAATAGCAGAGAAATTCAAAATTACTATTTTATAAGAGATATCTTAGCACCTATATTGTAATAGGGTAAGATTTTTTGGAAGATTATTGAAAATATACTGTAAAGTCCTAGCTGGTTTGGCTCAGTGGATGGAGCATCGGTCTGCGGACTGAAGGGTCCCAGGTTCGATTCTGGTCAAGGACATGTACCTTGGTTGTGGGCACATTCCCAGTAGGGGGTGTGCAGGTGGCAGCTGATCCATGTTTCTCTCTCATCAGTGTTTCTAACTCTCTATCCCTCTCCCTTCCTCTCTGTAAAAAAATCAATAAAATATATTAAAAAATGATTTTAAAAAGAAAAAGAAAATATACTGTAAAGACAACTATAGCAGGTGGAATAGTGGCCCCTAAAAAAGATATGTCCATGTCCTAATCCCGAAAATCTGTATGTTATCTTATTTGAAAAAAAGGATCTTTGCAGGTGTGATTAAGTATCATGACATGAGGAATGATCTTGGATTTATCAGGGTTGGCCTTAAACCAAATGACAAGTGTCCCAGTAAGAGAAAGGCAGAGGGAGAGTTGAGACAGGAAAAAAGAGAAGACATATAGAAGAGGAAGAGGCAAGGGAAGCAGAGATTGGAGTGATGCAGCCACAAGCCAAGGAATGCCAACAGCCACCAGAGCTGGAAGAGGCAAAAAGTAAAATACAAAAAGAACAAAAAACAGATTCTCCCTTTGAGCCTCCAGAGGGAGTACACCTCTGCTGACACCTTGTTTTCAGACTTCTGCCCTCCAGAACTTTGAAAGAACAAATTTCTGCTGTTTGAAGCTACCACATTTGTGGTCATTTGTTAAGGCAACCCTAGGAAACTATTCCAACAATTTAGAAGAATGTTTTAAATTGTTTGTTTTCCTCGTTCTGCTCAGAACTCTTCTCTACATCAAAGCTTCTCACCTGTGGCCGGTGAAGAATAACAGCTTAAATCAAGTTACCTTTTAAATTTTTCTAAAATTCCAGACATCATCCCAGGATTAAGGTGTTTTGGGGTAAATGCAAAAAGGAAGCAATCTGCCCTACTAAATTATAAACATTTTGAGTGACTAGATATTATGAATAATTCATCTTGCTGCCCAGCACAAGCTTGGCCCATAATAGGCACTCAATATTTGTTTAATAATTGACTGAAAAGACAACAAAGGATCCTAGATCTGGTATGCTGTCTGATTAGTCAGTAAGAATTTGGAAAGCAGGATCATCCAAGGCTAATTTGAAGTACAGATGATCCATTTGTTTATTATTAGAAGTGGATTGTATGATGTAATTAATCTCTTAATGGAATTTAGGTGTTATAATCTGCTTATACCAAACATTTAAAGGATCATTAAGAACAGGTTCATTAAGGACAGAAGATCTAGGGGTCCAAACTGTTACTGATACTGAAACATACTTTAGAATAACTATGATGATGCTTATGGAATAAAATAAAATGCTGTTAATTGGCAAATAAATAGAGCTATATAATAGATGTGCACTTTCTATTAACCAGCTATATTGTAGTATATGAGAGAAGCGATATCTGAATGCTTCCAAATCACCTTCTCAGAGTTCAATTTCCTCTCTTCTCTGAGAGCTGGGAATAGGTACATTTCCAGGAATGAACTGGGCACTGTTCTCTAACCATTTTTTCCTTTTTAATTGTTCCCCTCTTTATAATTGGTAATGCCTTTAAGTATTTTCTGTTGGTGGAGAAAACTTACATTTTACTTATAATAGAGGGATGCCATTTTAAAGATGTTTGGTTCAGGTGCATCCAAAAGTATTCCTACGCAATTTGCCAATTTCCCACCTGGGGTCCCACCCCAAGCATTCCTAAATCTGACAGAGCATTATACTTCTGGAATGCTTATGATATGTCAGGCACTAATCTAATCACTTCACACACATTGGCTCATTTACTCCTCACAAGAACACGAGTCGAATTATGATTCCCACTTCACGGAGGAGGAAAATGAGACATGTGGGTGGTAAGTAACTTGCCTCAAACCACACAACTAATAGGTGTAAGAACCTGAACTTAAACCCGGGCCACCTGCCTTTGGAGTTTGGATTTTTTTTTCAATTATAGTTGACATACATTAGTTCCATATAGTAGACATATGTTAGTTTCAGGTGTGCAACATAGTGGTTAGACATTTATATACCTTACGAAGTGATCACTCTGGAGTTTGAATTCTTACCCACTGTTTAATGTTGGGATTAGCTGAAACTTTATAGGACCTGGATACCAGGGTAGGAAGTCAGAGCCAAGATTGTTCCCATCAATGGAAGCTCTTATCTTTGGAATGTCCTATCCCATTGCCAAAACAGTACCTGGCATTACTAATGGGAACTTTTGTTGTTATCTTGGCATAGGTAGGAAAAGCCTGTTCAGCAAGAAGAGTATGAACCCATCATCTGCTACTGGCTTTTGTACTCGAATTTTGTAATTATTTGACCATATGCCCAAAGCCTTTGACAATAGGTACATTCAAAAAGTCTTATTGTTTTTAGCTGCAGGCAGTCTATACAGTGAGTCATTCTTATCAAAAAACAAATCCCATCAACTTCAGGATCATTTTTCTAGCCCCTCCCTTTGTAGGCCCCACAAGTTTTCCCACAAAACATTTGATGATAGAAAACTTCCCCAACTTGTAAAACTGGAAATTGAGTAGGAGATCTGGGGGCTGTGGAAGGCACTGACAGAATGACAGCCAACCATCTGTGAAGTCAACACTTCAAAAATTCTCTTTCATGGGCTTAGCTGGAGCATTGTGGGAAGAGAGCTATTGATTGCTCTTCTCACAGAGGCCCCAAGGTTTTGGTTTCTTTAATGACTTACGCAGTAGAGAGTGTTTTATGTCGTTCTCATGAAGAATTGACTTCTTCTAGGCAGTGCCTCCAATTTGACAAAGGTGTATTTTTTTTAATCATTATGATTAGCACCAGGAATAAAAAGGTATAGGACAAAATTCCTGACCTCAACGTGCTCACAGTCTAAAAATAATGAAACAGTTAAAATATACAAACAATCTCACCCTGACTGGTTTGGCTCAGTGGATAGAGCATTGGCCAGCGGACTGAAAGGTCCCAGGTTCGATTCTGGTCAGGGGCATGTACCTTGGTTGCGGGCACATCCCCAGTAGGAGGTGTGCAGGAGGCAGCTGATGGATGTTTCTCTCTCATCCATGTTTCTAACTCTCTATCCCTCTCCCTTCCTCTCTGTAAAAAATCAATAAAAATATATCTTAAATATATATATATATATATATATATATATATATATATATATACACACACACACAAACAATCTCAATACAATGACATGCTATGAGAGCCTCCTAGAGGGTCTGCCTTTGAAGGTGCACTTTACCCTAAAGATGGAAAATCTCCCCCGATTTACTCAGAGTTGAGTGTTCAAGGACAAGAAGTTTGCCAAGCAGTCAAGAGGAGACAGGGCATTTCAGAGTGAGGGAAGAGCATGTCCAAATGAGCTGAGGTGGTGCCCATGCTCTCAGGAGGTGGTGAGGTAGGCACCCCAATGGGAGGGAAGGGTGAACTCGGAAAGAGGAGCCAGGCCAGAAAAATGGGGAGATGCAGTCAGTCAGCTCCTGGAGACCTGGACACTATAGCAGCCTAGGGATTCAAGGAAGTCAGAGATCTGAGCAAACACAACCAATAGCCAGAGTGGACAGAAAACTGATAACTGATGACTGCACAGAATTCAGAGAGTCAGCCAGCGCCAAAAACTTGAGATGGTTTTAGGCTAGCAGGGGCACATCCAGTCCTACTCTGGGAAAGCTTCCACGCCCATCCCCTTAGCCCTCCCCTGATCACCGGAACATGCAACCCCAGTTTGAAGAAGGGATGAACTTGCTGTGCAAGCACTGTTTCCAACCAGATTGCTGGTCCAAAGCCCTTCTATAGAAATTCTAGAGCAACCACTGAGAACCAGAAGGACAAAAAACAACATGTGGACTCCATGACCTAAGTCTGAGTAATAATTGATAATAAATATAGCCAACATTGATTGAGGGCTTACTCAAGCACAGTATCATACATTGTTCATGCATATGTCCATAAATCTCTACGTGATCCTGTAAAGGAAGTCCACATGGGCTATCACTTCCACTGTAAGACTATTTATTTGTTGTCCCAGAGATTTCTTTAGTATGAAAAATTTTTAATTAGCAGCTTTTTAATGTATATTACTTTTTATTTTTTAAGTGTTTTATTGATTTTTAGAAAGAGGGGAAGGAAGAGCAAAGAGAGATAGAAACATCGATCAATTGCCTCCTACATGCCCCTCACGGGGGTTCGAGCCCACAACCCTGGCATGTGCCCTGACCAGGAATCAAACCAGCAACCTCTTGGTGCATGGTTTGACCCTCTATCACTAAGCCACACCAGCCAGGCTGCACATTACTCTTTTTAAAATGAAGTAGAATCAACATACAATATCCTATTAGTTTCAGGTGTACACTATAATTTAATATTTATATACATTATGAAATGATCACCACAAGAAGACTCATTAACATCTGAATACATATTACTTTTTTAAAAATAAATTTTTATTGATTTCAGAGAGAGGAACCAAGAGGGCGAGAGCGATTAAAACATCAATGATAAGAGAAAATCATTGATCAGCTGCCTTCTGCACACCCCCTACTGGGGATCGAGCCCTTGACCAGAGTCAAACCTGGGACCCTTCAGTCCACAGGCCTAGGCTCTGTCCACTGAGCCAAACTGGCTAAGGCAATACATATCATTTTTAAATGTTCCAGATTCAAAGATAAAATGTTCAGCTATTATATTTGTCCCCATTAAAGAATGTAGCTTCTCAGCCCTAGCCGGTTTAGCTCAGTGGATAGAGCATCGGCCTGCAGACCGAAGGGTCCCAGGTTTGGTTCCCATCAAGGGCACATACCTTGGTTTCAGGCTCCTCCTCCGCCCGGGCCCTGGTTGGGTCTCATGCAGGAGGCAACCAAACGATGTGTTTCTCTCACATCAATATTTCTCGCTGTCTTCCCTCTCTCTTCCACTCACTCTAAAAATCAATGGAAAAATATCATCAGATGAGGATTAAAAAAAAGAAGAAGAATGTAGCTTCTCAGAACTAAAATGTATTCCTAAATATTTAAATTCTACAAAGTTACAAGAAATACTGTAAGATCTAGCAACCATTTTTTTAATAGAAAAGAAGTTATTGAAACAAGTAAGCATTCATGCCAAGGGCAAGTCATGTAACTATTATACAACAAACTAGAAGCCCAGTGCATGAAAATTCATGCACTGGAGTCGGGGAGGTCCCTCAGCCTGGCCTTCCCCCTCTCACAGTCCGGGAGCCCTCAGGGGCGGGAGGCAACCTGGCGATCAGGGGAAGGCAACAGCCCCATCACACCTCTGCTGCTGCCACTGCCGACAGCACAAGCCTTGGCCGGCCCTGGTTACCTGCTCCTCAGGCCGGCCCTGGGTGGCTGGGGGGCCAAGGGGACTGGGGAACTCTGGCAGGGCTGAGGGGACTGGGTGCCGCCATCTTGTGGCTGTGGGCACTGCCATCTTTGAGGGCGTGGCAGTTAATTAGCATATTCCCTCCTTATTGGCTGTGGGCGCTGCCATCTTTGTGAGGGTGTGATGGTCAATTAGTATGTTCCCTCTTTATTAGATAGGATTATCAAATAGTACAGACTGCTTTTTTCATTACTAATTTGGAACTAATTACTAATTTTTATTACTTTGTGTTCAGTAATTTGATTTGTATAACTTTATAGGGTGATTTTGGAATCTTTGTTCTTATTAAAGAAATGAAGTATACTAACTTAAATGTTTTTTACTTAAGGGAAGGGCACATTTTTCTAAGTTCACAAAGCCATCCCCTGGGCCAGCAGCAACGCTGGGAGAGGAGCCAAGCATGGAGCAAGAAGCAAGTCCTGTGCCCATCCTCTGAGGCCACGTTAAGCTTCTCCTGAGATCTATTCTTACACAATTAGTACATAAGCCAATAAATTCCTTGTTTGCATAGGCTACTTTGGTTGGAGTTTTCAATCACTGACTACCAAAAGGATCCTAACTGTAACAGCAACGTGGTGAGATTTCACTTCAGGGAAATCAGACAGTAAGCTAATGTCATGTCCAAGAAAAAGAATGGGGTGAGTCACATAAGGCAGCATAATGGTGATGGACTTAACAGGTGGTCAACAGCTAGACTGGATAGATGGAACCTGGATAGACAAATGGGACATAATCTAAACTGACTCCTATTTCTAAGCACCATGTATAATTTCATAAATTATTAACTGATAACATTTGAAATTTCCTAAGCCTGGCTCACTCTCTTTTCTTCTATCAGGATTATTGTCAAATCACTCCAGTCACTCTAGAAGTTTCAGATAGATGCAGTGATCCTTATGAAAGGAAGAGCTCCATTTTTTATTTATTTATTTTTGAGAGACATCACTCAGCAAGATTAAACCACAAGGAAGAAAAGCAGACAATAATAAATGAGGAAATACACCGGGCTCAACCTGAGTGACAGCCATAGCATTAACCCTACTTAGGGTGTTTTCTAAGAACATAAATCTCCAAGTCGTCAGGATGATGTTCAGCCTAAAAATCACAACATATCCAAATATACAACATATTCAAGTAATTGACTCACCTATCTGTCACCAGAAAGGGCTTTATTCCCTCTGAATCTGTGCCATCCATGAACCACCTCAAACATGAGACAGGTGCTTTCAATGACGAGCTAAATACTGGATGTCAGCCATCTCGTTGCATAACTATAATTTCAAGAGTTGAAAAACAAACTCATCTTCACAGTTTTTATATCATGTAACCACATACCTTGCTCCTACTATCCCTAGAGTTTAAAATAAACATGTTATTCTTTTAGCTCTAAGAAAATCGACATTACCAAATACAATCAAATGTAAATATTGGTAGTATTTCACACCAATTACGAGGATTCTAGAAAATGTCTTTAAAATTTATTTCACAAAGGCTATATGTACACACAGCCAAAATTTAAGCAAGCAATTGAAGTTATACCTGTACATAACTCTCCAGAGACTTGTCTGTTTGTTTCATTGACTTTAAACTGGCACTATTGATGCTGGCCATAGCTCTTTGTTTTCTAATCTCTCTACTCCATTGGCTTCAAGGACACGTTCGATTTCTGTCCTGTACTAGGACTCTTCTTAAACAAATTATTTGGAGAGGAAATTTTTTTTAAACCACTCATTGGTGTCACTTTGACCCAGTCTCATAATTGTCTACTCTGTGAGAAATATAACTAAGCATTCCTTTAAAAGCTCAGGGTCGTGTTTTAAATTGTGCTGTTTTTTTTAAATAATCCTATTCTTTCTTTAATACATGCCCAAGCTTTGATGCTAAGGAAATGCACAGCAGCATTTTTTTTTTATGAAGTGCAGTTTCCTAGGATGGTATTTCATTTTCTCACATTTCCCGTTAGCAGTTATGATAGATCTCATACTCACAAAGTAAAAGCATGATGAGGCTACCCTGGCATAGATTCTTCTAAAAATAATGACATATTTAATTTTGATCTTCAACTTGTGAAGAGTTATTTCTCTTGTGGTGAATTTTATCACACAGTTTTCCATAGCCATGGCGCCCAGCCCTGGCTATGCCTCAGAATCCCTGTGAGGTTGTTTAAACATACAGATGCCCGAGGTCTTGCTGCCAGAAATTTTGAATCTGTAGCGAGCATTTGTATATTTAAAAGCTCCACAGGTAATGTTGATGGGCAGCCAGCACTGAGAACTGCTGTTCTACAATATGTCTAAGAGTGTTTCTTCTTAGGAAATGGAGTATAAAGATGAAGCAATTCCCAAGTTTTGAAAGCAGCAATTCACTATTGACCCACATTTAAATGTAACGA
Organism: Cnephaeus nilssonii; assembly: GCF_951640355.1. NCBI lineage: Eukaryota > Metazoa > Chordata > Mammalia > Chiroptera > Vespertilionidae > Cnephaeus > Cnephaeus nilssonii. The sequence continues at coordinate 22,296,119 of NC_137072.1, read as the reverse complement.
CTCAACGGAGAAGGGACTGTGTAAGCAAGATATGGAGAATAAGGAAGACAACCTTCTTCACTCCAGAGTACTTCATCCCAGTTGTCACACCCTTTGGCAACCTTCTCAGGTCACTGACTTCTTCCCTGTGACACGGCTGTCTGCTACCCAGATGCCCCAAGTCCTTCAGCCTGCTGGGATCCCCTTGTTCTCTGAGACCTTAATAAACGTGACTTAAACCCCATTCCTTAACAGGGAAAACTCAGAGACCTTTCCCTAATCTTTGGGATTTATTCGGAGGATACACAGGATGGCAGAACTTGGCATTTTTCCTAGGCTCTTTAGTCCTTAAGTCCACTCAGGCTGCTACACCGAAAACACCATAGACTGGGTGACTTAATCAGCAAGCATTTACTTCTCACAGTTCTGGAGGCTGAGAAGTCAGAGCAAGGTGCTGACAGACTCGGTGTCAGGTGAGAAGCACTGCCTGGGTCGTAGGTGGCCATCTTCCCACTGCAACCTCACCTGGGAGAAGCGATGAGCAAACTTGCTGGGGTTTCTTTTATCAGGGCATTATTCGTCCCATTCACAAAGACGCCACATTCACAGCCTCTCAAAGCTCCCACCTCCAAACACCATCCCATTGAGGGTTAGGCTTCAACATATGGATTTGTGGGAACACAAAGATTCAGTCCATAGACGTCTCCAAGACCCTGCTTCCTCTGGATTCCCTCCCTCTGCTTTCCCGGTTTTACCGCTGTGTGTGCAGCCCCTTTTCTGTACCACCCACCCCACTGGATACAGCTTTGGCGCCCCCCCCTCCCTACAATACCACCATCATGAAGGAGGAGGATAGCAGACATGAAAGTGTCGGGAAACAGAGGTGGGTTACAGGAGCAGGGCACAGCTAAAATTCCAATTGCAATACTAGGAATCTTTGTTCTAAAAGTCCCTTGGCCATTCTTGCCCCAGGATCCCCTCTGTCTCCATTCCTCCCTGTAGAGCCTTTCCCAGGGCCATGTTGCCTTCCCGCTCTCCCATCCACTCCCTTCCAGCTGCCAGGGAGCCTGCTCCACAATGGGCCCTCCCCTCTCGTTCCCTGAAACACTACCAAGTTATCTGATAATCCAGAGTGACCATGCTCTCTCTCAGGAACTTGACCACTCGCTGTGAAACTAATATTTTCTGTCCATTTAAACTTATCTCCAAACACCTAATTGAAATGGACCTGAATTAATCATCAGATTTTAAAAAATCTGTTAGCTTCTTTGAACTCTTGAAAGATTCAATAAATAAAAACAAAGGAGTCCTATCACAAATCTCTTCAACACTCCCCGGGGCTTCGCTAATTGTATTTAGAATTTTGATTCTCTCACACCACAGTCATGTGCTGCAACGTTTTGACAGTGGACGGGGGTGAGGGAAGCCTGATGTGCAGTAGCACTCCGAGAAATCAGGACTGCCACCAAGGCCCATTTCAAGCTCCTACGTGGTGTTTGCTGAACCCCTTGGAGGGAAGAAGGCACCTTCAGCTCTCTCAGAAGAGTGGCTCCAGCATATCCTGGGCCAGCTCACATCAATGGCCATTAATGCAGGACACAAAGGCCAGCTCTCTTGCCTCAGTCAGAAGACTTTCTGAAGGGCCATCCTCCCTCCAGAGTTCCGGTGGCACGTGCAACTGTACTGCATTCCCATGTCTGCCTGCGCCCAGTCCTGCATCCCTCACTGCCCTGCAGACACTGCCCCCAGGAGCGCTCCTGAGGCAGCAATCTGCTGGAGGCCCGGGATCTGAGCGTCTGTTTCCCAGGTCGAAGACTCCTGCCTACATTTATTGACTGCATTAGTCAAAGCTGATTGTGTGAAGTGACAGATTCCAAGTGTACTTCTCAATTGGCCATAACTGCAGAGATGTTTGCAAGATGGTACTAAGAATATGGTATACTGGCAGGGCGTGGGCATCCACGAGTCAGAACAGAGGTCTCTGTGATCAGCCAGCACACCTGGACCAATGTAGGCAGGCATTCTGGATTTCCCAGCAGCTGGCTAATTCTTTCCTACTACAGAATTTTGTTGGCCATATTAATAGGGACCAATACTAAGGCTAGAGTGCCAAGACACAAGTGGTTATTACTTCAACCGCCTGCCCTAATTCACAATAAAAGAATACAACTGTGCTTCTCACAAACAGGTCTAATCTCCTTGACTGGGTTAGGCTCTGCCTCATAATTATGTTGTGGGGAAAAAAGTTGTTTCCTGACATAGTAACCAGATGTCCAGAGTATGATCTTTTTACTTTTAGAGGCAGAATTCTGAAGACCAAACTAAAAGAATCTCCTCTGTATACATCGGAATTTATCTTGGAGCATAACTAGCACATTTATATTCATGGGTAGGAAGCCCAAAATATCCAGGTTTTGTGGGCCCTGAGGCTTATACAATTCTGGAGCACTTCTTTAAGGAAAAGAATACAATATCATAAATATTAAACAAATGTGAACATAAATATGTATTTTTGTTTTGTTTTGGGGGTTTTATTATTCTTCTTTATTGATTAAAGTATTACGTATGTCTTTTTCTCCCATTGACCTCTCCCTTGCCACTCCCACCCCCCAGCACATGCCCTTACCCGCCTAGTGTCTGTGTCCATTGGTTATGCTCATATGCATGCATACAAGTCCTTTGTTGGATCTCTTACCCACCCCCCTCCCCTGCCTTCCTTCTGAGGTTTAACGGTCTGTTTGATGCTTCTCTGTCTCTGGATCTATTTTTGTTCATCAGTTTATGTTGTTCATTATATTCCACAAATGAGTGAGATCATGTGATATTTACCTTTCTCCGACTGGCTTATTTCGCTTAGCATAATGCTCTCCAGTTCCATCCATGCTGTTGCAAATGGTAAAATTCTTTCTTTTTTACCACAGCGTAGTATTCCATTGTGTAGATGTACCACAGTATTCTAATCCACTCCTCTGCTGATAGGCATTTAGGCTGTTTCCAAATCTTAGCTATTGTAAATTGTGCTGCTATGAACATAGGGGTGCATATATCTTTTCTGATTGGTGTTTCTGATTTCTTGGGATATATTCCTAGAAATGGTATTACTGGGTCGAATGGGAGTTCCATTTTTAATTTTTTGAGGAAACTCCATACTGTTCTCCACAGTGGCTACACCAGTCTGCATTCCCACCAGCAGTGCACGAGGGTTCCTTCTTCTCCGCATCTTCACCAGCACTTGTCATTAGTTGATTTGTTGATGATAGCCATTCTGACAGGTGTGAGATGGTACCTGATTGTCATTTTGATTTTCATCCCTTGGATGACTAGTGACTTGGAGCATGTTTTCATATGTCTCTGGGCCTTCTGTATGTCTTCTTTCGAAAAGTGTCTATTTAGGTCCTTGGCCCATTTTTTTTATTGGATTGTTTATCTTCCTTTTGTTAAGTTGTATGAGTTCTCTGTAAATTTTGGAGATCAAACCCTTATCTGAAATAGCATTGGGAAATATGTTCTCCCATGCAGTGGGCTCTCTTGTTGTTTTGTTGATGGTTTCTTTTGCTGTGCAGAAGCTTTTTATTTTTATGTAGTCTCATTTGTTTATTTTCTCCTTAGTTTCCATTGTCCTAGGAGCTGTATTGGTAAAGATATTGCTACAACATATGTCTGATATTTTGCTGCCTGTGGATTCCTCTAAGATTTTTATGGTTTCCTGTCTTATGTTTAAGTCCTTTACCCATTTTGAGTTTATTTTTGTATATGGTGTAAGTTGGTGGTCTAGTTTCATTTTTTTGTCCAGTTTTCCCAACATCATTTATTGAAGAGACTGTCTTGACTCCATTGTATGTTCTTGCCTCCTTTGTCAAATATTAATTGAGCATAATGGCTTGGGTCTATTTCTGGGTTCTCTGTTCTGTTCCATCAGTCTATATGTCTGTTCTTGTGCCAGTACCAGGCAGTTTTGAGGACGGTGGCTTTGTAATATAGTTTGATACCTGGTATTGAGATCCCTCCTACTTTGTTCTTCTTTCTCAGGATTGCTATGGCTATTTGGGATGTTTTCTTTTTATTCCAGATGACTTTTTGGAGAGTTTGTTCTATGTCTTTGAAATATGCTGTTGGTGTTTTAATGGGGATTGCATTGAATCTATAGATTACTTTGGGTAGTATGGACATTTTAATGATGTTGATTCTATGAATACATGAACATGGTATATTCTTCCATTTGTTTATGTCTTCCTCTATCTCTTTTTCAATGTCCTGTAGTTTTCCAAGTGCAGGTCTTTTACCTCCTTAGTTAAGTTTATTCCTAGGTATCTTAATTTTTTTGGTGCAATGGTAAATGGGATTTTTTCATTTAATTTTTCTTTTTGTAAGTTCATTATTGGTGTATAAAAAAACCATAGATTTCGGGGTGTTAATTTTGTATCCTGCTACATTGCCAAATTCATTTATTAAGTCTAATAATTTTTTTGATGGAGTCTTTATAGTTTTCTATGTGCAATATCATGTCATCTGCGAATAATGACAATTTTACTTGTTCTTTTCCAATTTATATGCCTTTTATTTCTTCTTCTTGTCTAATTGCTATGGCTAGCACTTCCAGTACTGTGTTGAACAGGAGTGATGAGAATGGGCATCCTTGTCTTGTTCCTGTTCTTAGGTGAAATGGTTTTAGTTTTTGCCCATTAGTCATAAATATGTATTTTTAACAAGAAAATTTTTTTTACCAATTTCAGAAGATGACAAATATCACAAATACCACAAAAATCTATGACTTATAATAATTTCATTTTAATTAACTATCTGACACACCTCTCTAAGACTTTTTCCCCTGCATTTTGTTTTGTTTTGTTTTGTTTTGTTTTGGTTGCATATTCTTGATGGCACCAATTTGTAATGTTTTACAGAGAGAATACAATGAGTCAATGTTTCCTCTAGCATGGTTGATCAAAATTTGTGTTTTATGATTGACTAGAGGCCTGGTGCACGAAATTTGTGTACTTGGGGAGTCCCTCAGTCTGGCCTGCACCCTCTTGCAGTCTGGGAGCCCTTGGGGGATGTCCAACTAAAGGCTTAGGCCCACTCCCCATGGAGAGCGGGCCTAAGCCGTCAGTTGGACATCCTTAGCACTGCTGTGGAGGCAGGAGAGGCTCCCACCACCGCAACTCCACTCGCCAGTCATGAGCCCGGCTTCTGGCTGAGCGGCCTCCCGCTGTGGGAGTGCACTGACCACCAGGGGGCAGTTCCTACAATGAGCGTCTGCTCCCTTAGTGGTCAGTGTGCATCATAGCAACTGATCGTTCCACCATTGGGTTGATTTGTATATTAGCCTTTTATTATATAGAATAGTTTAGAAAAGTTCCAGCCTCACAAATTGATATTGGTAATGTCATGTAAGTTTTAGGACTGTTATTAAAGTTGAGAAAATAAACTTTATTAGATTTTTTTTCATATAGATTTGAAAGAATATTCATTCTACAGAGGAGCTTGTGGCTTCACCTGTGTCAAACTTCTTCCTCTATCTACAGCTTCCCAGAACCTTGCACTGTCCTCCAGTTTCCTCTCATGATTCAATGCCTATCCCTGCACCTTTCTTTCATGACACCAGGTAGTCAATAATATTGGCAGTAAGAGGAAGTTTGTGAAAGTCAGAAAACAACAGCTGTCTTATGTAACCCACAAAATTGTTTTGTTTTATATAAGGATTAAATGTGAATAGATGTGAACAGCGCTTTATAAATAGTTGCTAATTTGTTGTTTTATAAAAGTGTCATATAAATGTAAGCTTTTTTATCATTGTTATTTTTGTGAGGTTAAAAAAAAATACCCTGGGCCCTGGCCAGGGTTTCTCAGTGGTTAGAGCATTGGCCCAAGAACTAAAGGGATGAAGGGTCGATTCCCAGCAAGGACACTTATTTGGGTTTCAGGTTCCATCCCAGCCCTGGTTAGGGCACGTGCAAGAGGCAACCAATTGATGTGTCTCTCTCATATCTCTCTCTCTCTCTCTCTCTCTCTCTCTCTCTCTCCTCTCTCTCTCTCTCTCTTCCCCCTCCATCTCCCTCCCTCCATCGCTCTCTCCCTCCCTCCTTTCCATTTTATCTAAAATCAACAGAAAAATATCCTCAGGTGAGGATTAACAAAAAATTCCCTGGGAATTCCTGCTGCATTATCTGTGATCTCTTCTCAATCCACCCACATTCTAGAAGCACATATGACAAAACAATTGGCATAAGCTTGGATAGAATACAGTTGATTCATCTTTTCTTTTTTTAGTTTATAAAGTATATATTAAGATATCAAAAATATTTTCTTTAGGTGGTATCATTGGTGAATGTATACCTAGGGCAATTTATCTAGCTTCCTAAGAATTTCTGTTCAGATCACAGAAAACTCTGGACAGATGAGGAAGGGCATATTAGAATTAGTAGGTTTGGCAATTCATTTATTGAAAGCGTATTTCCATAGTCATTTCTAAAATTCACCCTGCAAGGTTGAGAAAATAAGGTTCTCAGGAATCAAATTCCTCTGACCTTGGAGATTCCTGAATCGACTCATTACTGTAGGTATTTTTTTTTTAATCTACATCAATTAATATTTTTCTTGTTCTCTTGTAACAAGTATTTGTGATGAAGAAGCATGCTACTGTGCTGTCTCATTTCAACAAATCGTGCAGCCATTAGCCAGGCACAGGTGGACAAAAGTTCCCACATCAAATCTTCAGAAATCCGAAGTATCTTCCTTAGAGGATTCACAATATGTAAATTAGTGTAAAAAGGACTGAGAAATGCCTTTATAAGAAAGCTCTCCAACTGGTGGACTGAAACCCCCTGGGTGTTTACCTGGGTAGAATTTCTCACTTCATTTCTCATTTAGCCTGAGAGTGTTCAGTAGATAATTTTCTATTTTTGTGGAACTGCAGCAAATGCCTTATTACTGCCTCTGTAATTGAAACAGAAGAGTGGAGCTGAATGACCAAGAAGGAGAAAGTAACATCAGTATTTTGTATGCTAACAATGGCTTTCACAACAGGTCTGAATGCAACCTGTTTCCATATTGAGAAAATGGAGTAACTCAGCGAAAATACGCAGATGACCCCTCACAAAGAGCATTCATTGTTCTTTTTGACTGTGCCGTATTTGAACCTCCTTCCTGAGTTTGACAGTCTGAAAACTTCATGACTGTGCCAGACACTTGCATTTCCAGGCTCCCTTGCAGCCAGTGTCTGGCAGATAACAGTGCCCCACCCCCAGGTGCTGGCCCAGAGCACAGGAAGCAGCCACAGTGCAGCATGCGCCTTCTCTATTGTCAGTGGCAGCTTTGTCCAGGAATAAGTCCATTGGACCAAACTATCTGTCAAGTGGATTCCCCCAGAAGCGGACCTCGAGATAAAGATTTAAAGACAAGTAGCTTATTTAGGCTGTGCCCTCAGGAAGCAGTGGTCAGGAAGTTGGAGAAGAAATGAAAGCCAAATAGTGAACATGTTACCCGGTGAACACCTGAGGTTCATTCATGCTGCAACCTCTGGAAGATGGTACAGAACAAACCTCAGAGTTATCCCTACTGGCGGATGAGAAATCTGAAATATTTATTCTATCCCCCAGTGAATTCAACAAAATTCATATGTTGATGTCCTAATCCCAGTGTGGCTGCTATTTGTAGTAAGGAAGTAATTAAGGTTAAATGAGGTCATAAGGGTGGGGCCCTGATCTGATAGGATTAGTGTCCTTATAAAAAGAGACTCCAAAGAGCCCTCTCCCCTTTCTCTCTCTCTCTCTCTCTCTCTCTCTCTCTCTCTCTCTCTCTCTCCCTCTCTCCCTCCCTCCCCCACCCTTCCTTCATCCATACTAGGAGGAAAGGCCATGTGAGGACATAGCAAGAAGGAAGCTGTCTTCAAACCAAGAAGAGAGCCCTCACCAGGAATTGAATCAAGCTCAACCTTGATCTTGAACATTCCAACCTCCAAAACTGTGTGCAAAAATTTCTGTTAAGTCACTTACTCTGTTATTTTGTGAGGGCAGCCTGAGAAGACCAAGAAATCCTTTGATTCTCATTTGTCCTGAGGTCATTAGCACTTCATGACATCCAACCTGCCCCACCTGGGTTGGTGGAACATTGCCAGCAGCAGTCCGAGTGCGGAGAATCACAGGTACTTCCAGAAAGATAAGGGAAGGAGCAATGGGTGTCAAGGGGCTCTAGTGGGGCATTGACAGAGACTGCTGCAATGGTGGGCATGAAACAATGACATAATGTTTTATATCAGCAGAAGAGATTTTTCACCAGATCTGCTCTGCTCCATCATTCTCATCCTTTTTCCTGGTTACTTAGCCTTGCATCAAGGTCTCTGGCCCTCCCAAGGATTCAGAGAGCTACCTCATAATAAATTACTTTTCTGCTTAAACCAGTCAGTTTCATATCTGCTGCTTGCAACTAAGAATGCTCACTGTACACTCCAAGTTAAATCTAGATGTGAAAACAAGAATTTGAGTCATCTGCATCTTACCATCCAAAATTACAGAAGCGAAGGTAAACAATTCATGGCTAAAACAAGGCAAATTAGCAAATGACTCTAAAAAGAAACTTTTTGCAAAATAAAATTATAACATCTGCCCCAAATATGCATCCAAAGCCTTAATACTTTGTTTTCCATGTTGCCCAGCAATTCTATTTCTAACTAATTGACCTAAGTAAATAATTGAACAAGAGCTCAAAGGTGAATGATTTGTATAAATTTTTTTCAAATCATTATATATAACAGCAAGAAACTAAAAACAAATAAAAAATCAAGGAAGTATTTAAATAAATGATAATACATCTATAATAGAATACATCCCAGCTATTAAGAATGACATTGCAGAAGTATATATTTTTAAATATATTTTTATTGATTGCAGAGAAGAGAGGGAGAGAGAGATAGAAACATCAATGATGAGAGAGAATCATTGAATGGCTGCCTCCTACATGCCCCACATAGGGGATCAATCCTGCAACCCGGGCACATGGCCAAGCCAGAAGTATGTTTTCAATATGAAAAAAATATTTATGGTTTAAGTAAAAAACCAAGTTAGAGAATTCTATATTTAATGGGATTCCATTTTGTAAGAAGAAAGGCATATAAATCTTAGGGAAAATTTTGAAAAGATATATAACAATATATTAATCAAAGTTATAGTTGGGTGGTAGAACAAAGATGACTTATTTTCACATTATATTTAGATATATTTATGACTCTTCTACAATAGTATTCGTCAATCATTTACCAAAATTTGTATGTGACAATAATACCTGCTCTACCTAACTTACAGAAATATGATAGTGTAGGAAAGTATGATTGTCATTAAAAATTTCATAAACATGCAGTGAATGTAAACTTTCAGAGGAGAAGATGCATGAGAATCTTCAAAACCATTTAATATATAATTTAGCAATGCTTTACTAGGGCTGCTATGATTAATATCAGCAGGCACAAAAATAATGCCAAGACGATGCAAGAACAATTAGCCATCAAGTGTGAATCAATATGGTTAATTCACTCAGTACTAAAAGTACAAACCTAAGATGTCTTCAGCATCAGTTGCAGCAAGATGTCCTGGAATAACACCAATTATAGGAGATCAAAAAGTTCTGGCTAATAAACAGGCACTGGGTAACAAAGATATATATTAATAAAGCAGTGGGTATTACTGCTATCATAATTGCTCTTAGCACTTTTCAAACCTAAGGAGACAGAATTAAACAAGTATCTCTGGAAGAAGAATTAAACAAATGTGTAAATCAAACACTTTAAATTAAATTCTGTTGCCCTGGCAACTCTAGTGCTTTGATAAATAAGTTATTTGACATTTTAACAGAACTTGGAATTTATCATGTGTGAATGAAAATTCAGAAGTTATTCCTTCTATGTACTTGTCATATGGCCAAAAGATTTCTATCTCAAAAATAAGTTATAGCCATGTAGTTAGTCCCCAGGAACTAAAAGGTACCAGTGAGGTAGCAATTATGGATTGCTCCCCACTATTTCTTATTCCTTTACGTGTGGTCTCCTAGCACCCACAGCCTGCCCTGGGTGTCCCTCCAGATCTGCTCTTCTCCCTCCCCACCCTGCTTCATCCTGGGAGCCTGGGAGCTCCTGACCTTGGGTGTGCCCCTGCAGGAGGTCAGAGGGTGGGAGAAAGGTAAGGCCAGGGATGATTTTCCCTCCAGCTCCCTCTAAGCAGGCTGGCTGCTTCCCTCAGCCTAGGGTTATAGGACTGGGCAGCAGCCCTCTCCCCACAGGCTATCTGTACCTGTGTACCTTCGTCTCTAGGTTTTGGAAACCATTCACTAACCCAGCCAACCCTTCAGATGTAGGGATGCTAAGGCTCTGCTGTTACTAGCCACAGGGGCACTATATTCTTGTGGATTCCCTATACCCCTCCCACCTTTGTAAATAGTTGCTTTGTTAAAGCTGCTCAAATGACTCTGTTTCCTGCTGGAACCCTGACTGATCATGTGCCTCAGGGAAAGCTAGCCCCAGCTGCAATTCCAAGTTGCACCACGCTTTGTTTAAGCCAATCAGCACTTTCTATTCCACTGATTAAGGGGTGGACAGAAGATGCGCGATCCAATAAGAGTGAATCTGAGGATTCTGGCTTGAAATTCTAGGCCTGAAGCAGTCTCTCTTACAACAGATAATGTTGGCCCCAAGGAACCCAACATCTCAGTGGCTTAACTCAAGAAAAATGTATTTCTTGTTCACATAATGTGCAATTAGGGTCAGCACGAGGTGGGAGGGGACCACTCATCAAGCTCATCTCGTTCTCAGGTTGCTTTCATCCAGTATCTCCACTATTCCCTAGGGTTCTTGCTGCAGATATAGAAAGGGCAGGAACATGGATCGGGCATGGACATTACATACATCACCTCCATCACATTCCATTGCCAGAACTAGGTTACACAGCTCCACCTAACTGCGAGGTCTGGAAGGTGTAGTCAAGCTGTGAGACAAGGAAGAAGACAAAACAGCCGGCCTCTATTTCACCCCTTCAGCAAGGGGTAGCTGCATCAGTTAGGACTGCATTTAGCAGCATGTAACCAAAACAGAACCCCAGTGACTTAACCAAATAGGACTTTTTATAGAACAAGGAATCTGGGGATAGGCAAGTCAGAGCTTCTCCAGGGACCAGGCTTCTCCTTCGTTTGCAAGACAGCTTTAGGCATTCTGTCCAAAGTCCAGGAAGGAAGAAGGGAAAAGGCCAAGTGCAAAGAACAAAAGGAACATATCTAACAAGTTTAGTCCCTTTTTAAAAAAGCTTTCTGAAGGCCCATTTCAGCAGACCGTCTCTTTCATGGCCACACTCCCATTAAGGAAGCCTGGGGTAGGGTTACCAGATAAAATAGAGCATGTTAGGTTAAACAGGAATTTCAGATAAACATATACATTTTCATGTAAAGTATGTATGTCCCCTGCTGGGTATCCTGTTTTTGTTTTTGCTAAATCTGAAAAGTTTTAGCCTGAAGAGATGTGTATTTTTTCAACCTAATTAACATATTTTATTGAAATGGTTTAAATTCTTTTCTGAAAAATTGGAATATGCAAATAAACCTTAATGGGGATAGGAGACATTTTTTTGTACCTCTATATTTCTTATTTTTGTGATATATTGTTTATCCCTTTTTATTGCTAAATAGTATTCCACTGTCAGATTTATATAAATCTTTTGTTGGGTTTATCTAGATGTATTTCTTTTTTTCTTTTTCTTATTTTAGTTACTTTAATTTTTTATTTTTCATTTACAGTTTATAGTCAAATTATTCTGTATTAGTTTCAGAGGTAAAGCATAATGGTTAGATAATCATGTACCTTACAGAATTGTCCCTCAATATTTCAAGTACCCACCTGGCCCCATACATAGTTATTATGATATTATTGACTATATTCCCTGTGCTGTAATTTATATCTCTGTGACTATCCTGTAACTACCAATTTGTACTTCTTAATCCCTTCACCTTTTTCATGATGCTAATGTCAGACAAAGACAATTACCTTATGATTTCACTTATGTATGGAATCTAAAGAACAAAACAAATAGAATTATACTCATAGATACAGAGAACAGAATGACAGTTGACAGAGTGGAGGAGTTTTGGGGGGCTGGGTGAAACGATGAGAGATGTATATTTTTTAATGGCCACATGGCCTTTCTGAAAAGAGTCAAGGTTCTGGTGATAAAGAAGAGGGGAAATAGACATAAGGTATGACCAGGAGCACAAAAGCAGAGGTCTGTTGGGTGTGGTTTTCAGGAAAGTTTTTTCTCTCCTCCTGATACAAGTGGGCAGACGTGACTTTTTCCTTAACGGTAGATGTCAGTCTTGGAGGCCCGGCAGCCATGTTGAGACCATGAGGTGACAAGCATGAGGACAGAGACCTTCAGCAGAAAGATGGGAAGGCCCCAGATCCAGAAGGGATTGTGGCACTGCTGTGCCAACCTGATGGCCGGCCCGAGGAAGAAGACCAACCAGATTTCTCAGGACACACAACAGACTGCCATCTCTGGAAGCTGTTGCTATGTGGCTCGTGCTTTGTTTGTTTCCTCTCTATTTCTCTCTCTCCCGCTCCTTCCCCCTCTCCCTATTTTTTCTTTCCTTTTTTTAATAAAATACATTTCCAACTGGTACCCATCTCTTTCCTTGCACTCCGTGATTATTGAGTCTCTTTGTTGGGATGAGGGACAAGCATGAGAATTAAACCAAACCCAAAAGAGGGTACAGCTGATGGAATTTCTCCAAAGCCTAACCCACAAGGCAAAGTTGACCCTAAAGTCCTCCTCCCCCCCGCCCCCCCCGCCCCATACCTCTGGTTACATGAGCCAACCGATGTCTTTATTGCTTAAGATCATTTGAGTTAGACGTTCTTTTCCTCGTAGGAAAAACATCCTAATCAAACCAGATTCTTCAGCACAATATATATCCTCCTAATTGATTTGACAACACTTATCTCATTATACCAAGACACGGAAATAAAATTAACATTAGGTGATATAACATGGCAGGCGTTTTTTAGTAGGAATATGTACATTTTTTTAAAGCAAAAGTTCAAAGTAAAAATTATACAATTAAATGTCTTTGTCAAGTATGTTTTTACCTATTACTCGATGTGTTGTGAAGACCTGTAAATAGATTAAAAATTGTAGCATTAATTATTCCCAATGGTTTCATAGTCATGCACTGAAGTGCCGCATTTTTAAGTTTCAGTAATTGGACTCCAGAGACTTACAGAGAGGAATAACACACGTTAAGATGTCATATTCAATTCTCAACATGTGACTGTCATTATCTTCCAACTCAATAATGCTTATAAATGTACCAGCTATGTATGAGCTACTGTAAGTCTTTAAAATCCTGTAGCTTGACATTTATAGCTATCCTAGCCAGCAGGGGCTCGTTTTAGCTGTTTGCACTGATTGTTTCAAGTGTGCCCTCTAGGTTCTTTGAAAACACTGTAAATTTGGGGGGAGGGGGGAGAGAAACAACCACAAAACCATGATCCATACCCTCAGCATGTTTTCTGTGACATGAGATGTGTATCCCAGATTGAGTGGGAATAAACACCACAAGGGGAAGTGGATGCTAGAATCAGTCTCAAGTCTATTCTGCACAAAGTGATTTGATCATTCTTATCAATGCCCTGTAGGAAGAGAATGTCCTGGAATGAAAAAAAAAAAAAGGTCAAAATAGTTATTTTATTGAGTTGACTGAGGTACAGTCAAAGCCCTTGATCCAGTCTGATCTGAACTGACCCTTTAAACATCTTGCTTCCCTGATGAGATAAGCCAGCTAGCCATGGTCTCCCCTCACAGAGCGATGCCAAACCCAGTTACGGCACTTCAGACCTTATCCGAGTCCTGGTAAAATTCTGTTGTGTCAAATGTTTATTATGCTAACTAAGTTGGCCGTTGCCAAGAGAGCTCTTTTTGCTAGAGAGGGATCCTCAAACTAACGATTATTTTATTGACCAAAATGGACCTGTCGCTGGGCTTCATTCATTCTTGATAGTTGGGGAACAGAATTCTCACTGATGCTTGGTTCAGAAACCTTTCAGAAATGACCTTCCAAGATACTGTCAAGTGTAGTTGCTCTTATGTAAGATTATTCATGCTAGTAAATTCATTTTAGTGTTAAAATTGCTCAATTCTTTCCCTTTCTCTCTCCCTCCAACCTTTATATTGTTATACATGTATTATTATTATATGTTATACATATATTATTACCTAGTATGTACAGTATACATTTTACATATACAGTATTATATATACAGTATTATCTCTCTGCACATCTGAGAGGTAATTCTGTATATGTCCTATATATATAATACGGTATACATTATATGTATAATATGTCAAAGAGATAATGCTGAATATATATTTATTATGTTGTATATAATATGCCTATGTAACAACTTATACAACAAAAGTTTTTTAATCCTTAAAAAAATGTATTGAAAAAACTGAAGAGCGAATATTTCCCAATTAGCAAAATCCTTGCCCCACCTCTCCTTGCAAAGATTTCTAACACTGAGCACATTTTGGGGTGCCCAGCTCTGGATGGCCTTCTACCCGTCCTCAGGGTTACCAGAGGAAGGAATTAAAGGCAAACAATGGCTGAGAGGACAGAATGAATAAACCATCCATCACATCCCAAGAATTTGGGAATCTTGCCAATTTCTACTTCCGGTCCTTCGGCCCAAACCAAGGAAGCTTTTGTCCGGGGTGAAGCTGTGTGGTCCTCCAGCTTTGGTTGTTTGTTGCCTGGCCCAGGGACATCTTCAGATTTCCATTTCCCTGTCTGCCTCCTAAGCCGGTCCTCTGGCAAGTGCTTTCCAATGGTCCTGTGGCTACTTTAAACTTCCACGGGCTTCTCACGTTTCAATTCTACTTTTATTTTTGAAATAGCTGCTGTTTTCCATCATACCAAATAGCTGGCTTGACTACATTTCTCACTCTTTTAGCTGCTGTGTCAATACTTCAAAACATGCAGTCAGTTAACTCAATCCAGTCAAAAATTGTCACAATGTTTGGCATTGTGTTGACACAGCCCATGGCATTGGAGGAAATACAGCTCATTAACTTCTTAGTGAATCTTTATGGAGACGAGCTCCACACCGGAACAGAGCTACAGATATGGCCGGACCACCACGACCAACGGAAGGAAAGGAATTACTACTGGAGTGCCAACTATGTGTCAGGCCCTGTGGTAGGATTTATCCGCATTTTAGCCATTTAATTGCACAATAATCCAAGCTGACCATCAACCAGAGTTAGACTGAAAATAATAGTTTATTATGGAGTTCTTATTTACACACTAATATTCAAAGAGCACAGGAGAAAATAGCTTCTGCTGTCAAATTTCACTTAATGGATTAATTTCCTTTAACTTGAATTTAGGTTTATTGCAAAGTGATATGGTTCCTTTAAGAAACTGGGAGGCAGGGTGCTTAGTCTCAAAATATGATGCACTTAGAGAAAGTGAACTTGACAGAGGATTAGACACAGACGGAGAGGTGCAGCTGGTTGAGGCAAGAAAGAGGGAGAGGGAGGAGGGTGGAGAGACCTGAGAGCTATGTTCTCCAACCTAAAGGACTCTACCTGTGAAATGAATATTCAAAACAGCACTGTCTGGCCCTTGTTGGTGTGGCTCAGTTGGTTGAGCATAATCCTGTGCACCAAAGGCCGCCAGTTCGATTCCCTGTCTGTCAGGGCATATGCCCGGGTTGCAGGTTCGATCCCTGATCAGGGTGCATATAGGAGGCAACCGGTCTCTCTCTCTCTCTCTCTCTCTCTCTCTCTCTCTCTCTCCCCCTCCCTCCCCCTCTCCTTCTCTCTAAAAACCAATAAAAACATTAAAAACAAAACAAAACAGCACCCTCTGAATGCCTACTGTGTACTATTACAGGGCTCACCAAGAGGATTCAAGGAAACTGGAGGAAACACTAATGAGTAGCGTTAATGAGCCTTTTAGCTAAGACTCAGAGTGCTTCGAAATGAGAGTGTCCTGAGGCACAGAGCCAGGGCAGAAGAAGGTTGGGGGCAGCCTGAAGAGCAGAAAGTAAGTAAGAAAACCTTAGAAACCGTCCCATAGCAGCAGTTAACTGTAATATAAAAGGAGTTTATATTTTAAATGAATTATTCTATTTTTCCTCTAAACATTTATGTCTTTAAAAGAACTAGTGAATTTTCTACACATCACACACCTGCTTGGCAACCATGTTCTGTGTGCAGAGGACGCCCCCGTGGGCTGGCCCCCGCCTGGGACTCCCTGATCACTTGTAAAGAAGCGCCTGTCCTTAAAAGCCACCAGACTGCCTGTCCTCGCCTAGCAGGGAAATTGTCGCAGGCAGAATAGATTTTCCCCACAATTATAAAACCCGGTCGTTTTGTGTCTTGAATGACAATAATCTAGACACATAATTAGATCCTAATTTCTGCTTCAGCATTCTTCAGTTCGCAACAACTAATTGGTAATTTACCCATAAATTTTCCTTTGCATGTATCCCACATTGACACAAAAAGTCAAAGTAAAAAAAAAATTAAAAAAAATTGTTTCCTATCTTATATCTTTTCAAATTAAAAATTTTTATCTTGTACACATTTGTAAAGGTATAAAATAGAGCATTATTTGACGTTCCCAAAGTGTTACTAAGATGCTAGTAAGCCTTTATGCGTTTATTCTAAGGAAAAACCAGAGTGAGGGAAGGAAGAAAGGAAAATTATCTACCCAGCAATCTCTCTCTCTCTCTCTCTCTCTCTCTCTCTCTCTCTCTCTCTCACACACACACACACACACACACACACACACACACACACACACACACAGGACTGTGGGTCTTTGCATGCTTCCTTTTTATTGCTAATACATTCTATCTACAGAAAGATCAGAAACTATACATGTAAAGAAGGGAAAAATGAAAATCACTCCTATTCAGTCTCACAGAACTAACTACTCTTGATATTTTCAGGTTGACCCTCAGCATTAGATTTTTTAAGAGAAGAATATCCTGTGTTCTTTTAAAAAAAAAAAAAAAAGAAGGAAGGAAGAAATTAAAGGAGGGACCTGCTGCCTCCCTGACCCATCTCTTCAGCCTAGTTCCCTTACCTGCCCATCAGTGCCAATAAAGTGTGATCCACACACACCTCCATACCCCTGATCACCTCACCCATCCTGCCCTGATATCTCCAACCCCACAAAGAAACATCATAGGCCACTTGGCCAAGGTCCTAATCCCAAAACTGAAGAAGGTTAGTTCTAAATAATTAAAATGAAGTTTTAGTTTTTCTGTTTTTACCTCACATAAAATTGGTTAGATCTGTGCAAATTAGGAATGGATATTGGCATCGAATTGTCTTAAAATAGGCATTCTGTGGTGGTCATGACATTCACTTTGGGAGACTCTAGAGCAGCTGTGTCTGGAAAAGAAATCTCATCAAATTGAAGGGACAGGCCTTAATTTTTATGGGGCCTGAAGCTTATACAATTTGGGGAGAGGGTTTCTTGAAGATAAAGAATACAAAATCATGAATGCAAAATATAACACAAAAATAAGTATTTATTCAGAGTGAGAAAATAATTCACAACTAATAACACATCTTTAAAAGCTCACAAATACCACAAAATCCATTAAAATGATATAATCTGTTTATGACAGGCTGCCCAACCACGATAATTTTCCACAGACTAGCTTCTGGCTCCATTGGCTCTTCCTCTGCCCATCACCTCTTTGGGTTTTTTAGGGGGGTTTGTTGTTGTTGTTTTATATATATATATATATATATATATATATATATATATATATATATATAAAATTGATTTCAGAGAAGAAGGGAAAGAGAAATAGAAACTTCAATGATGAGAGATCACTGATCAGCTGCCTCCTGCATGCCCCCTGCTGGGGATCGAGCCTGCAACACAGGCATGTGCCCTTGACCAGAATCAAACCTGGGACCCTTCAGTCCACAGGCCAACGCTCTATCCACGGAGCCACACCAGCTAGGGCTACCCACCACCTCTTTAAAGTGCCAGGACCATCAGATAAGTTCATATCACAATTCAGCCTTTGACCCTACACCTCCATTTCACATAGCAGACAAGTTGCCATAGAGGGCGGGAGAGTATTCCTGAAACCCATTCCAGCACCAGTTTGTCTACAGGACTTTGGACCACATGAATATGTCCACTAAACCCTAGCTTTTAAATGTACCCCCAACTCAAGTTTGCCTTAGCCAGATCCCAGAAATGCGTGTACCATTCCAGTGCCACCCAACTCGAGGAAAGTATGACAAGAAGGCAGAAGAGAAAGGAACAATGGTCCTAACCTGCTGTGATTGAACTATGTGACGTTTGTTCGATTTGTTAAAACCGCTACCATAGGAACACGATGCCCCTGGGGTCATGCACTGAGGTCCTGATGCTACAGGTCTTCTTAGCTGCCCAGTAAATCCTCTTCTGGCTCGTGGTCGCCTCACCGTTATTGAGAGCTTTGAGCACCACCCTCGAGAAGCTGGCATCCCCCAGAAAAGCTAAAGCCAGGGAGGGGTAGTCACCAAATGGGGTGAAATATATGAAATTTACTTGAGAGGTAGCAGAGAGAAGTTCTGGAAGCTTCTTCCCAAATTGAGAAAACAAACCACCAGGGGCCCCCAGTGAAAACGGCCAACCTCCAAGTTACTCGCAAGGAGCTGCTTCTCAGAGGGTAACTCTATATGGTTCGCTCCGGAGTGAGGAGCAGCAGCTGTTTATTTATTTAAGGGAGGTGAACTGCTCTCCCAAGCATTGCCAGGGAGGCCAGCGAGTTCTAAATACAAACTGCCTTCCCATCATCTGAAACGCCTAAAGCTGACAGGCCGGGACTGTGGGCAAAGTGCAGGTGGGGGCCATCACACAACTTCGAGTCAGAGCCGGACTCTGCCAGTAACCAGCCATATGACCCAGGTAAGCTACTTAGCTCCTCGGAATCTCCGTTTTCTCACCTATAATATGGGTTTAGAATACCTATTCTATAGGATTGTTGAGAATCATGTTATTCAGAGAAATTCTCCCACAAATGAAATTTTCAGCAAATAGTAGCCATTATTATCAAGTTGTCTTTCCCATGTGCTTTGCCACAGCACAAAAAAAAAAAAGGCACCTAATGGTGGCCTTGCCTGTTACACAAATAAATAAATGCTCACTTAAATGGCAATTAAAACTTAAATAGAGATAAAAGCTCCAATTGAATTTGGAAAGCATCTGGTCAGGATAGACATTGATATTCCCATCTGCCTGTGGTTAGCCATAAATGAAACTTTCTAAGGATGGAAGTTGGGTGGGGGTTGTGAGGATGGGAGTGGACAGAGAGGAGGTGTTCATTACAAGTAATAAATAAAATGTATATTTTTAATAACTGAGAGTTATATTAATTACAAAGTAGTCAGGACTAATTTAAAGACCAGAACCTCTGATACTAACATGTATACTTTGGGAGTTAAAACCTATTGAGATTCAGGAGTATTAAAGTATGCAAACGTATCTGTTCTCCTAGCCAGTATTGCCGATTTGTTTTTCCCTCAAACATGTTCATTTTGGTGTTTCACAAAAATTAACTGACACAAATGTGCCGGGGGCCAAGCCCATGCAGCCACATGGTGCCAAACCACCTTCCTGTGAGATATGCCCAAGGCAGCTCTCTTTCTCCCTAACTGGCCAGTGCTTTCTTCCTAGTCCTGCCAATTCCACAGGGAGAACAGAAATTGAATTTCTTTTTACTTTTTAAAAAAGTTTTTCGCAGCCCTGGCCCGTGTGGCTCAGCAGTTGATCGTCGACCTACGAACCAGGTCACAGTTTGATTCCAGGTCAGGGCACATGCCGGATTGTGGGCTCCATCCCCAGTGGGTGGCGTGCAGGAGGCAGCCGATTGATGATTCTCTCTCATCACTGATGTTTCTATCTCTCTCTCCCTCTCCCTTCCTCTCTCTGAAATCAATAAAAACATATTTTTAAAAAATTTTAAAAGTTTTTAGCAAGTGTTATCAGGGAATTGAATGTTTACATTTCAAAACACTGTGAACTTTCTGAGTTCTATCCTCTCTTATTCATCTTTGTGCTAGCCACACTTTCATATAAATGTTAAGACCTAGAACCCCATCGAGGGTGCACGCCATTGCTGGTGAGGAACTAGGCTGGCTGGAAGGAGGTAGTAAGCCCCTTCTCTCTCTTTGTTCCCCTTACATAGAGTCCTATGTGGAACCATCTTTGCACTCAATGAACTCTGTGCTCACTTAAATCGGTTTTAGACTATTACCTTACCTTGGAGTTTGTATTTTCAAACTGTGAAATATCCAACATTAAGAGGTGCTTTTGAAAAGCTCAGTGATCTGAAAGCAGGTTTAAGGATCACTCCCACTGTTTCTAAATCCCAGAGAATAATTCATTCCAACCACCGATTTTGCTTTGTTTTGTTTGTTCTCTTCAAGTCTCATTTCTACTCTGAAATCTACAGTTTACTTGCTGCTGTTACTGGTTAATAGTGTGTGTGCTACTAATACCTTATCGCTGCTAAACCTAAAATTTTTTGTGTGCTACTAATACCTTATCGCTGCTAAACCTAAAATTTCTAACCCTGCCAAATCACTAAAATTTTCTTAAGATATTTTATTTTCGTCCTGGCCAGGTGACTCGGTTGGAGCATCATCCCATACACCAAGAAGTTACCGGTTTGATTCCAGATCAGAGCACATACCTAGGTTTGGTCCCAGTGTGGGTGCTTACAGGAGGCAACCAATCAATCTCTCTCTCTCTCTCTCTCTCTCTCTCTCTCTCTCTCTCTCTCTCTCTCTCCCCGCCTTCCTCCCTCCCTATCTCCCTTGTTCTCTCACTTCATCTCTCTAAAAAATCAATAAACATATCCTCCAGTGAGAATTTTAAAAAAAGAGCCCAGCTGGTGTAGCTCAGTTGGTTGAGCATCTTCCCATGCAACAAGAGGTTTGATTCCTGGTCAGGGCACATGCAGGAGCCAGGGGGTGTGCAGGAGGATATTTCCCATCAGTGTTTCTATCTCTTTCTCCCTCTCCCTTCTGCTCTCTCTAAAATCAATAAAAAAACATTTTTTTTTTTTAGAAAAAGATGTTATATTTTCCCCTTCCACAGGATCTCACAGATAATTTCACCTAATTTAATTCTTAGTACATTTCCCCACGAAATAACTGAAATCTCAAATCAGTAACAATTTTTTACTGTTTTCTGGGTGGCCAGATTTAAGTGGGTTTGGGGGTTTTGTGTGTTTCTGTTGTTTTTTGTTTGTTTGTTTGTTTGTTTGTTTGTTTTTGCCAGTTGGAAGCTTTTTCATGTGTGAATGTAAAACCCACCTATGGGACAGTTTCATGATCTCACTCATCCTCCCTCACCTAGGGACCTTTTCAGGAACCTCTTCCCTACCTCCATTCAGCTAATTCCATGTTTGGGGGCTATTGTTGGTTTATAACAAGAACTCTCAGACTTTTAGAAGTTTTAGCATCAGACCATTAGTTATGTATTCTCTCCTTTTAAAAGTCCTATATGGCACATTTCTAATTTAAAGGAAATGAACATTAATTTTGTGTCAAAATGAAGTGGTCTCCAGGCATAAGAGAACATTGCTCTTGGAGGTATTTGACTTTGCACCCTCTCTGGCTATAAATGATCTCCCCCAGGTCAGGGAAAAGCTATATGCTTTTCCAAAGTGTACTTCACTTTGCACGTTACTCAAATATCACTAAGGATCATTCAAAAGCACTTGCTTCATCAGGACATCTATAGAGAAAGCTGTGCTAAAAATGCAAATGTTAAGGTTCACAATCTTGGGATAAACGCTTAAAATAGATATATAAACATTTTAAAGGTAGTTCTGGAATGTTCAGATTTTGAGAACCAGAAATTAGAAAAGCAGAGAATGGCAGCATTCTCATCAGGAGAGGGCATTTTGTTCTACTCTGCTTACTTGAAGTTCAAGCTAATCATCCAAAGTTTTCCATGGATGTTTCTTTGAATTAGCTAAAGATAATCAGGCTGCCTTGCTGGTTTGCAGATCTATTTCCCATGTGGGTTATTCTCTGCAGACAAGTATAGAGCTGGTGGTATATTTTTAAAATTAGAATTGAATGAAAAGCAACATTACTTTTGAAAATCACTTTTATATGATCAATGAAAGGCAAAATATTTTTAATTAAATACATTCATCACACATTTAATCTGAATCTTAATTTTCCATAAGTATAATTTCTGAAACATAACCATACTAGATATTTTTATATTCAAGATACATAGCAATTTCACCTCATGAAACCTTCACCCTCCATATGGTACAATATACAGATCTTATAACATAGAAACCCACACCTGAAACCTATACTTTCATGTTGACCAATGTTACCCCAATCAATTTAATAAATAAATATTTTCTTAAATAACAACAACAAAGAAACCTTCACCCTAACTCCAGGCCTGTGAAAATCATTCATTTTGCTCATGGAATATTTCTAGTTCTCTGCACTTCCTACACCCCTGTGTTTGGGTGGACCCATGTTAGTAATGGCACACAGAAGACAAATATGAGACCCTCCAGAGTTCTCTTCCCCTCTGTCATAGCCTACAATCCCAGAGTGCGAACAATTACAATATGAATCTGAGCACTTACCAAGCCACTGTGGACATATAGTGCAAGGAGGAAAAGAAATCTTATTGCTTTAGACTACTAAGACTTGGGGCTATTTGCTACCACAGCATAACCTATCCTGACTGCTACAAGTTCCATATAATAAAATAACAATAAAATTTCACCAATTTGGAATAATGTAAAAAAAATAATAATAAACCAGAACGAATTAGTAATTCTTCTGAATTACAGAATTTTTAAGAAAAAGATGTTACCTCTGACAACTGTCTGTTATGGAATTAACCCAACCTGATTTCACCATCTACCAGAACTCTCTTAGCTCTCATATTAGTGGAGAGTAAGTGATTAGGGTAAATGGTTTTATTCCCAGTTGTTTCATTTATTTCTGTTTCTCTCAAGTAGGTAAGAGGGGCTATATCCAAATGGATAAGGGTATAGACAGGAGCAGATGGACCTGGCTTTCAGTCACAGCTCTATAACACACCAGCTGGTAACCTTGAAGGTCATGTACCTTCATGTATAAAATGGGACGATACAGGCCAACAGAGAGCCTGGCGGGCAGTAAACCTAACTGGTATATAGTAAACCTTGGATGGTGGCCTCACATTATCAGAAATTGTTCAGAGCAGGAGCCTCCCCTTTTCCATCTAACCCACTTTGCACAGAACAGAGCTCTGCCAGGGGTGGCTACTCTGCAAAGTAGTGGGCACACAATGCTTTCAAAATGAATCAACTCTTCTTTCGCCAGTTCATGGATCATCAGCTAATTCTCTCTCTTGGGTTAGAGATCCCTGCTGTGGCATTTTTAGATGCAAACATTCAATTTCATTGTTATATTGGAATTGTGATAATCCATAAAAATAATTCAAATAAACCTGTGAGATTCTCACTCTAGTTTTCCCCATGGGAGGAAGTATGAGGATATTTAAAGAACATGGACTTAGAAGGGAGTCAGGCCAGGGGCTAAATCCCAGATCTGCCTTTTAGTATGACCAATGGCAAACACATAGTTCTCTAATCCTCAGTATCCTTATGTCTAAAAGGAGTAATAATACACATCCTAGAACATGGTCATAAAATGAACTGAGTTTGCATGTTAAAGCACCTGACATGGGATGCGGTAACTGCTCACTGAAAAAAAGAGCCCAGCCGGAGTGGGCATCTGGTTGGAGCATCTTTCCATGCACCGAAAGGTTGTGGTTCATTCCTGGTCAGGGCACATACCTGGGTTGTGGGTTTGACCCTGGTCGGGCACCTATGGAGGCAACCAATCAAGGTCTCTCTCTCTCTCTCTCTCTCTCTCTCTTCTCCCCCCTCCCTTCCTCTCTCCCTCTCTCCCTCTCTTTCTATCTATCTTTCTATTTATCTCTCCCCCCTCCCCTTCCTCTAATCATGTCCTCAGGTGAAAATTAAAAAAAAAAGAAAGAAATGTCAGTTTCCTTCCCATATTGTGCTTCTGAGTTTTTGACATGGTTTACAAAATTTGAATTGCTGTGAAGAGAGTGGTTGTTTCAAGACTGAAGGGGTCAGCAATCTCACTTTTGTAGAGCTCCGTTTGTACTGAAAGAAGTCACTTCAGCTCTAACTGGATGTTAAGCTTAAGATCATCTGCAGCCCTAGCCGGTTTGGCTCAGTGGATAGAGTGTCGGCCTGTGGACTGAAGGGTCCCGATTTAATTCTGGTCAAGGGCACATGCCTGGGTTCTGGGCTCAATCCCCAGTAGGAGGCAGCTGATCAATGATTCTCTCTCATCATTAATGTTTCTATTTCTCTCTCTCCCTTCCTCTCTGAAATAAAAAAATATTTTATTTTTTTTTTTTAAAAAAAAGATCATCTGCAAACTGGAAATCACCAGTCACTTGTGTTAAGAAACTAAAGCATCCTCCATGTAGGTTGATTCTGCTTAATCACTCAAACTGAACGCCAACTGAAAACTATTAAATGTCTTCATTTTATGTGCTCTGTCTAAATGAAGCAGGATCCACTGAACAAAGAAATGCACAGCTAAGGGCAAAAGGACACAGGCTCATTTATCCATTCGCTGCTTTTTATTGAGCACTCCTCGTGTGGCAGGCACTTCTTTCTTTCTTTTAATCCTCACCCGAGGACATGTCTATTGATGAGAAACAGAGAGAGAGAGAGAGAGAGAGAGAGAGAGAGAGAGAGAGAGAGGAACAGTGATGCCAGAAACATCGACCAGCTGCCCCACCCCACCCCCACGGCACACACCCGGACAGGGGATCAAACCCACAATCCTGGCATGTGCCTCATGCCAGGAATCAAACCTTCGCCCCTTCCGTGCCCAGGACAACACTCCAACCCACTGAGCCACACCAGCCAGGGCTGGCAGGCACTTCTTAGTAGATACAGTGATGAGCAAGAAAGACAAACTCCCATTCCAGTGGAGAAAATAAGTAAATCCTACCTAATAAAATAGTAATATGCAAATTGACCACACCTTCGCTATGCCCAAGCCACACCCACCAGCCAAACCCACGCCCACCAGCCAATCAGGGCGAGTATACAAATCACCCAACAAAGATGGCGGTTAATTTGCATATGCTGAGGGAGGGAGGAGTGAAGACTGAAGACAACTTAGAAGGAAGAGGGAGGAAAAGCAGAAAGCAAGGTGGCTGCCAGAGGGAAAGCCCGGGCGGGGCGGGGCGGGGCGGGGCAGAGCAGGGCGGGTGGCAGCAGCGTGCGGGAGCAGGCGCAGCGGCTGAAATGGCAGCGGCAGCGCACACGGCCGCAGCGGCCGCTTGCAGGATTCTTCCTGCAAATGGGCTACTAGTATATAAATAATAAAAGGTAGTGCTTATTGTAGAGGTACTTGTCGTAAAGAAAAATAAAAGAGGATAAGGAGATAGAGTGATGTAAGGGTTGGGAGCAATATGCGCTAGAGTCAGGAGAAGACGTGGGCAGAGGTGCTGAGCTCAATGATGCAAAGGAGCAAGCTGGTGACACCTGGAGAAAGAAACTTCCTGGAAGAGGCAGGAAAGGTCCAGAGACAAAACAAATTTGCCAAGTTCAAGGGACAGAACAGTGTGGCCAGCATGAGTAGGAGAGGTAGGACATGTGGTCAGAGGGCAAAGTAGCAACCAGACCATGTAGGTCCCTAACCGTTACTACCTAAGTTAGATCTGATGTTAAGTATTCTGGGAAGCCATTAGAAGCCTTATAAATGAAGGAAATTCTGGCACAAAATGCAACATGGATAAACCTTAAGGATATTATGCTAAGTACAATAAGCCATACTGTATGATTTCACTTATAGCAGGTACATAGGGTGGTCAAATTCATAGAGACAGAAAATAGAACGGTGGTTGCCAGGGGATGGGAGGGAGGGGAAATGGAGCATTCGTGTTTAATGGGTACAGAGTGGCAGTTTTGCTGGATGAAAAGAGTTCTGGAGATGAAGGGCAGTAACAGTTGTACAACAATATGAGTGTCCTCGGTGCCACTGGCTTGTACACTTCAAAATGGCTAGGATGATACATTTTTTGTTTATTTTGCTACAATTAAAAAAAAATTGGAAGGAAACAAAAATGTCACCCATTACACCTATTTCCTGGCGTTGATATTGTGCTACTATATATCAGATGTCACCATTGGAGTAAGCCGGATGAAGAGCACACAAATCTCTGTACTATTTTGCAACTTCCTATGAGTCTTTAATTATCTATATATATAAAAGCCTAAGTGACCAACCGACCCACTAGTAGACCAGTCGCTATGATGTGCACTGACCATCAGGGGGCAGATGTTCAATGTAGGAGCTGCCCCCTGGTGGTCAGTGCGCTCCCACAGTCAACCTCCTGCCACCAGCCAACCTTCCATGGTCCCTCCCCACAGCCAGCTGGCCCGATGGGCCCTGATCGCCAGCCAGGTCAAGGGACCCCACCCATGCACGAATTCGTGCACTGGGCCTTTAGTTTCAAAATAAACATTTTAAAAAGTCACCTACTAGGGTTCTCAATAAAAAACTCTTCCATCCAGATGTTTCTGTGACCCAGCTAACAGAAACGCCCCCTGGGAGCTGCTGGGCTCAGTGCTGTCATTTCGGGCAATGACAACACCTTTCTCCCTGTC
This sequence comes from Cnephaeus nilssonii, assembly GCF_951640355.1. Taxonomy (NCBI): domain Eukaryota; kingdom Metazoa; phylum Chordata; class Mammalia; order Chiroptera; family Vespertilionidae; genus Cnephaeus; species Cnephaeus nilssonii. The sequence goes on along the minus strand of NC_137072.1, from coordinate 22,269,397 downwards.
CTGGGTATGACATGTCTAAACTTGCTCCAGAACCGACACACTGCTCAGGATTTTAAAAGTATGCTTGGTCCTTCGACCTTTACTGCTTATAATTTGAGAAGGACGTTGCCATCCTAACACACATCCAGAGTAAACATTTATCTCCAAAGAAGCTAAACAAATCTGGGAAATATTCATTTTAAGGTTGGAAATACAAAACACAAGGAAAGAGCTACCTGTTGAATGGGGGGTGGGAGAGGGTGAAATTTGACTTCAATTTCATTGTCAATTTGGATTCAGAGAAATAGAACCATTCTTGTCAGTGATGGGGTTCAAGACACACTACCCACAAAACACGGCACCTTGGCATGTTAAACATTTTCAGCTGATGGAATTTGAGAAATCGCACGCGGGGGAAGGACCCTCTTACCTGCCCCTAAAGCAGGTCCTAAGACCCGTATGTAAGAGGTGCCCTCCCTTAACCCAAGAAAAGGAGCATCCTGAACTCCAATGCAGAGGGGAGCTGAGAGGTATTCCCATGCACAGGCCTTGCTAAGTTTCCTGTTTATACTACACTTAGTTTACACCCTTTGTCCCGTCATATTTTCCCATAACTTTCCACACTTCATCAAACCTAGTATAAAAACATGCAGGTTCATGCTTATTAGCATAACCAATAGACACAGACCCTGGGGCGGTGGGGGCTTGCCCGGGGTGGGAATGGCTGGGGGGAGGGGGGTTAACTGGGGGAAAAGAAGACATATGTAAAACTTTAGACAATAAAAAAAAAAAAAAAGCACGCAGCTTTAACCATTTCTTCAGGTCTTCATTTCCTATGAAGGCTCCAGTGTCATGTAAAATGTGCATTAAATACACTTGTGTGCTTTTCTCTTGTTAATCTGTCTTTTGTTACAGAGACCCAGCTGAGAATCTAGAAAGGTAAAGAAAACTGTACATTTCCTCTCCCACACCATTAAGCATGGACATGCTCATAATCCCCTTCTCTCGCCTCCCGCTCCACAATAACCTCAGCTGATGTGGATCAGGAATCTTAAATGGAGACCCAATCAGCTCTAATGGATCCAGAGAAGCCAATTGAATCCACAGGCGTGCCCTCCAGTGACCTCTCACTCAGTAGCACTCTCCCTGAAAGTTTAGAGCACTTGAAAGTTATCGATTTGCCTGGAGGGAAGTGACAAGGAACATCTGCTTTCTCCAGAACAGGCCAAAACAAGGCTTGGCTGTGAGCTACAACCCGCACCCGAGGCCTCTTGAACAGAGAGAAAGGGGTGGACTACAGAGATCAAAGGAGGGCCATGAGAGGTCACAAAAATACATCTGGAGGTCAGAAGAATTAGAAGCATGAATGTTTTTAGAACTCAACAATTGTTTTCCGAAAAGTGAATGTGTGGCAGCATAAGTAATTCAAGGCAGTCAATTAACTACATCTATGAACTGAGAATGGCAAATAAAAATATTTTGAGTCAATACAATTCTTCCAGACTGCTAGCTGTTAAAATAATATTTACCTGGGTCCCACCTGTATTTAAAAATCAAGGCTGTGTCAAGGCAGAAAAAGCGTTTGACTACATCATGTATTGATTTGTGACACACCTATCTCATCTGAGAGGGGGAGATCATTCATGCTTCCTGAAATATAGGTCATCAGTCAAATCTCTCAGAACATATTACAAAATGGAAAAGAAATGGCTTTTTTTCTAAATGATATATTGCACAGTTTTGTAGCCCTTTATGGTAGAAAAGGGTTCAAGGCCTCAGCTTTATTCAAGGCCACCAGCTTTGACATTCCTAGCCCCCATGGTTTTTATTTATATGGTAAAATAGAAGTTGTTCCTCTCGAATTGATTTCCTCTTCCTCTTCACCTGTACAAAATTAGCATCCCGTAATTCTTTCTACATGTGTTTTGTATCAGATCAGTCACAACACCTCACAGTCTCAATCACCGAAGAGAAAAGTTAGCATGGTTAGTTTGGGACCATGGCTGGAAATATAACAAAACAAAACAAAAAGACAGCACCAAACATTTAACAACTGAATTTTACAGTGTTGTTGCTTTCTAGTGCTTTAGATACTTACCTATTTTTTAAAATTGAAGGTTCCCCCATTACCTAGCAGATTAAATATACACTTAAATCTGATATATTTTAGGCCATAAAAAAAAATCCAAAATCTTTTATAGTCTCATAAACACTGCACTTTCTATTAATCTCCACTAACTTCAATAGCTATAATAGCTAACACTTTTAAAGCACTTACTGTAAATCAGAAACAGTTCCAAGAGTTTCACACATCTTAAATAATTTAACTTAATTTAATAATTTAATGAGGAACTATTATTATCCCTCCTGCATTATAGATAGAGAATGGAGGCCCAGAGAGGTTAGTGACTTGCCCAAGGTCACACCGCAGAATGCAGTAGAGCTAGGATTTCAACCCAGGCAGCCTGGTGCCTGAGCCTAAACACATCACTGTTACATTCTGGAACTTGCCTGTTTTGTGGGTCCTTCCCTATCATACTTTTTAAATACCCTCCTCGAAAAAAAATCCATTGTAGAAATTGTCAAGGCCTATTTCAAATCCACATCTTTCCCAAAGCTTCTTGGCTACTCCCATAGAATTAACAAATTATCTTCCTTAGAGATCATGCAGCATTTCATTATATCTTCATAACTCCTTGAGGACTCTAAGTATAGTCTGCCTTTATTACTGTTGGGTATTTGTCCGAGACCCTTCAGTAGTCTGTAAACCCTGAGCACAGGAACTAAACCATCTTCATCCCTGCGGCCTCAGCAGCATCTAGCAGGGTCCCTGGGACATCCAGGGCTCTGGATAAATGTGTCCAGTTAATGAACATTCTTTCTTGTTTCCATCTGACTTTCCTTGGTGCACAAAACAAAACTGAGTCTCTGGCTCCCATTAATATGTTTTCTCATGTGCTCATTCCTGCATACACACTAAATATTTTTAGAACTAATACATGCATACTACCATGATGTTTACAAATCCACTACAAGTAGAGTTAAAAATCTTTTTTGCAGCTTTTTGTTTTTAAAGAGAAGTTTTTAGTCAAAGTACTATGCTTAAAAGTCACCAGGATTAGCTCTTTTTATCGCATAAGAATAGTTGTATTATTTATTTAAAATAAGTTTTGCCTACTTTTGAGCTTCTTGTAAGTAGAGGCATACAATATTTACTCTTCTGTGCCTGGCTTCTTTTGTTTACCATTGTTCTTAAGGATTTATTCATGTTGTGAATAGCTGTAGGTTTTTTCCCCATTGTTATAAAGTGTTCTGATTATACCTCCCTTTATCCATTCTACTGATGATGAATATTTGGGTAATTTTATATTTTTATTACTAGTGGCCCGGTGCACAAATTCATGCACATTGAAAGGAAATTAATTAGAAGAAATATTTTAATATCGCTATTTGCCCTTTCTCTATATTAGAAGTGTCAACCAAATTCACGATCGACAATGACAGATCGAAACACACACGTACGATTGTCACCAGCGAGAGCTTTATATGTAGTGCACATGTGTGAGTCAACTTAGCCTTTTATAGATATAGAATAAACTTGCTTAATTAGACCTGCTTTCTGATTTAGCTAAACTTTTTCCAGCCCAGTGAAGCACCCCAACTTCTCTTTAGGGGATAATTGTCAGCAACACAGCAGTAAATATCAACATGAAACAGATTATTATTGTAGATCACGCAGGGAAAACAAAGGGTAAAATAGTTAACTGCAGCAGTGTTTGACAATATTCTGCACAATGAGAAAACCTCAAATCATTTTCAAGGTCCACTATTTCTTACTTCTTTTCAGTCGGGTCAAGTTACTAAGCTTCCTAAATCTCCATTTTCTGGCTAATGAAAAGAAAATAGGATTCCACGGCATCTCCTATCTACCTACTCCAGGACTTCTGTGAGGATCAAATGAGATGAGGCACAGGAAAACACTTCACAGACATTTGGTTAAAGTGTGAAATGTTTGCACCTGGCTATAAAGCAAGTCGTGTTCCTGGGCTGAAGAAACTGCAAGGAGGCTAGTCGCTAGGGAGAGGAAGCTGGGTGTGGCTACATGACGTCGTTACCTGGACGGACACTTAGCCTATGAGCCTTTTATATAGATAGATAAGTAAAACTGCTATGGACATTCTTGTTTAAAAGAAAAAAAAAAAAAAACCTGAGTCTTAACTCTGAGGGATACGATCATGTGGCCTGGTCTTGCATTATGTCAACCTTAACCACAGTTGGGAGAAAGCCAAACAAGTATTCCCACATCTTCCAGAAAGTCATTTCAGGGAAAAGAGTAATTGCATGGCTTGGCACTGGCCACACAGCCTAGGCAAATGTTGAAATAGTTGTACTTTTTACTAAGAGCTTAAAGATATAATCCAGCTTTGCAACTTCATGAAAGTGAGTATGAAGTTTTTTTCTCTAAAATCCAAAAGATTGGAGGGCAGAGAAGAAGAGGAAAAACTGGACTTTTTTTTTAGGATGCTCAACTCAAAAAAAACAACAAGAAACTGTACAACTCAGTGTCAGGTGGCTGACTAGCTAAAGATATTGCTTTGGCAGGTTCAAGTTACCGAGAAAAGAAGCTCTGGTTACCTTGACAACACAGGAAACCTGGGGCTACAGCATGTTTGACTCTAAATTTCTTTTTAAAGCCTTAGTAGATTTAGTACTATTTTATCAGAACTACATGCCTGAAACTCTTGTTTCTGTCAGAGATTAAAAACCACATCGAAAACAGTTTTTCAGATAAGCATATCTTTTGTTTCAGGATAAAGTTACACAGCTTTAATAATTCTGACACACCAAATCGCCTATCCTGAGTTGCCTAAGCTGGTTATCTCTACAGCTCAACGTCCCGGAATAATAGTCCCAATTCTGCTCCATTTTGCCCTAGCAAGATGGCATAGCACACTTTAGTTTGTTTGTTTGTTAGCAAGCACATTACAATGATCTGTGGCCTAATGTTCAGATGCTGAATATTTCACTCTTCATTAAAATAAAAATTCACAGAAATGGCAACTTGATGAGATCAAATTATTTCCTCAGTACTCTAGCCAGTTGCTGCTATACCAAGGAAAACAGATTCCTTTGAATATCTGCCCCCCCCCCCACCTGCAGCCCCCGGGCCAGCTACCCTCGCACTCCTGCCTCAGTCTTCCCCAGCTCTTAACAGGTTCATGGGAAGGACTGTATTTGCAAGACGTCCAAACCTAGCATCTCTGGAGTACTACTCCCCTAAAAGCTCCAGGGGCCCCTGTTTGAGATACCCACACTCCACCCGCATCGGCCAGAAGCCAGGGTCTGGGCCCTTCTCTTTGAACTACTAGGGGAAGCATAATCTTGAGAGGCAAGACAAAACTCAGGACAGGCTTTCCTCTTGAGAATGCTATAATTGGTAGTTAATGTCTGTGTTCCTGTTGGTACCATAAAATATGAGCTAGGTGGAATTTCAGAGACTGGCCTAACCACCCCTCCATGCCTAATATCACTCTTTGTGTCAGGAGCGCTTTCTAAGTTTAAACCAGCTAAGTTACAAACTCTCAACACCTAACATTAAGTTGGATTCGGCCCCTATACATAATGTTTCAATGCACTTTTCACATTGGAAATGCTTTATTAGTTTAGGACCATAAACGGTCATTGTATATAAGTACAACTTGAAGAAAATCAATCACTTATTGCACTAAAAAAGGGCATTATGTTTGATGTATTAAATGCAAAAGTAACATTTACTATCACAACAAGTTTTTTAATTTATTTGTTCATGTTTTTTAAATTTAAAATAAGTGGAGTTGTAAGTTCAGAATTTAAAATATCATCTCTTAGTTTGGGCTAGTTTATATAAGTGAGAAAAACCTTATGGTTAGTAAAAAGACATTTATAACAAAGTTATACTTCCTAAATGTAATGTCTTCTCTGATGCCTCCACTCCCCCCGCTCCCCCCCCAAAAAAAAAATGGAGGACACTCATTTTCAGAAATAGAACAGGGCAAGTAAAACAGTCTCAGAGCGTCTCCCAAACCACAACTTTTGGCACATAGAGCAATTCCTATTGAGCCCCATTTTCTGGATTTCCACTCTCATATTTTCTGCTTCTCCTATTGCTTTATTTTTATCAACTTCACAGACTTGTGAAAAGAGGATCTATTCCCAGATCGAAACATGTTTATCTTTTCACATGTTTATTCCCGGGCATACGTTCAAACTCATGTCTCAATTTCATGTTAGTTTCTCTCAAACACAGAAAGAGCTCTTCCTTCAGAGAGTTCAGAAGCTAGAAAACTCTGATGCCAGAAAAAGAAACACACACACACACACATACAAACAAGAGAAGCTTAAGGCCAGGCCAACCTGAGCCGGGCCACCATGCTGCCTGTGGGCCAAGCTGGTTTTGCTCCCAGGCTGAGCTCCTGGAGGCTGTTCTTCCTACAGCACTTGGAAATATGTCTTCTACATCGATCCCCTAAAGTGATGGATACTTTCGCAAAGCAGTCAACACAGCACTAACAATTGTGGCTAACATTTCTGCTTTCATGCTAGAAAATGTTGTTAGTATATATCCTTGCAACATGTTCTGTGATTGATGCCTAATTACCATGTTCATAAGAAATCATTTGCCAGAGCCCAGTTAGCATGGCTCAGTGGTTGAGCGTCGACCTATGAAGCAGGAGGTTAACAGTTCAATTCCCAGTCAGGACATATGCCCAGGTTGCGGGCTCGATCCCCAGTAGGGGGGATGAAAGAGACAGCCAATCAATGATTCTCTCATCATTGATGTTTCTATCTCTCTCTCTCACTCCCTTCCTCTGTGAAATCAATATATATATATATATATATATATATATATATATATATATATACACACTAATAAAAGAGAAACATGCAAATTAACCATCACTCTGCTATACCCACAAGCCACGCCCACCAGCCAATCAGGAGCGAGTATGCAAATTAACCCAACCAAGATGGCGGCCGGCCACAGAGCTGGAGCGATCAGGAGGCTTGGGTTGCCCCGGCAATGGAGGAAGCCAAGCTTCCTGCCCTGGTCAGCCCTGGCCTCCGCTCAAGGCTACAAAGTTTCAATTAAAGAAGATAAATAAATCCTAGATACTTGCTTCCAGCCGGCCCTGGCCTCTGCTCAAGGAGGCGCTGGAAAAAAAAAAAAGAAAAAGAAAAAAAGGAGGAGCTGGGACCTTGGGTCACCGGGGGGTAATCAGGCCAGGATGGGATGGCAGGGGCCATTGGGGGTAAGCAGACCAGCAGGGGGGCCAGTTGGGGGTGAGCAGGCCATCAGTGAGGGTCAGTTGGAGGTGATCAGGACAGCAGGAGGGGGCCAGTTTGGAGTGAGCAGGCCAGCAGGGGGGACAGTTGGGGTGAGCAGGCTGGCACGGGGGACAATTGGGGGTCATCTGGCTGGTGGGGGGGGGGCATTTGGGGGTGAGCAGGCTGGCGGCGGGGGGCAGTTTGGGGCAAGCAGGCCAGCAGGCAGAGTGGTTAGGGGCAATCAGGCAGGCAGGCAGGCAGGTGAGCAGCTGGAGCCAGCAGTCCCAGATTGTGAGAGGGATGTCCGACTGCCTGTTTAGGCCCGATCCCTGTAAACCGGCAGTAGGACATCCTTCGAGGGGTCCCAGATTGGAGAGGGTGCAGGCCAGGCTGAGGAACACTCCCACATGCACGAATTTCATGCACTAGGCCACTAGTATATATATAAGAAGCCAGCTACCTGAACGTCCATAACAACCTAACAACCAGTCGCTATGACTCCCACGGTGGCCAGCAAACCGGCTTATCAGGGGGTGGGGCCAGCCGGCCAACCTCACGGCCCCTCCCCACTGCCAGCCTGCCCCTGATCGGACTCTCCCACCCCGATCAAGAGTGGGGCCAGCCAAATGCCCCACCTTTCGCCCCAAACCCACCTCCGATCAGCCCGCCTCACCACGATAGACCCACAGCCCCTCCTCCTGGCCAGTCGCCCCTGATTTCACCCCCCAACCCAATAGGGGATGGGGCTGGGTGGCCAACCTCCTCCAGCTCCTCCCCCCACCCGGCCCCACCCCAGATCAGCCCTCTCACCCCAATCAGGGGCAGGGGCCCTCCCCCAGGCCATTTCATTCTATCTAATAAAAGAGTAATATGCAAATTGACCGTATCTCCGCTACACCCACAAGCCATGCCCACCAGCCAATCAGGAGCAAGTATGCAAATTAACCCAACCAAGATGGCTGCGACCACGGAGAGAGCAGGAGGCTTGAGTTGCCCCCAGCGATGGAGGAAGCCAAGCTTTCCACCTGCCTTGGCCTCCGCTCAAGGCTACAAAGTTTCAGTTATAAAAGATAAATAAATCCCAGATACCAGGGCCTCCGTTTGGGTCACCAGGGGGTGTGGTCGGCCTGCAAACGACCACAGGCCCCTCACCCAGGCCACCCCACACCCCAAGGGAACCCCCACCCTGATCCGGGACACCCTTCAGAGCAAACCAGCCGCCCCCCCCCCCCCCCCCCGTGCACCAGGCCTCTATCCTATCTAATCCTATCTAATATAAAAGAATAATATGCAAATTGTCATTCCAACACACAAGATGGCTGCCCCCATGTGGTCAAAGATGACTGCCCCCATGTGGACACAAGATGGCTGCCACAAGATGGCCAGCAGGGGAGGGCAGTTGGGAGGGACCAGGCCTGCAAGGGAGGGCAGTTGGGGGCGATAAAGTCTGCAGGAGAGGGCAGTTAGGGGTGACCAGGCCGGCAGAGGAGGGAAGTTGAGGGCGACCGGGCCTGCAGGGAAGTGCAGTTGGGGGGACCCAGGCCTGCAGGGGAGAGAAGTTGTAGGGGACCAGGCCTGCAGGGGAGGGCAGTTAGGGGTGACCAGGCCTGCAGGGGAGGGCAGTTAGGGGAAAACAGGCTGGCAGGGGAGCGGTTAGGCATCAATCAGGCTGGCAGGGGAGTGGTTAGGGGGTGATCAGGCTGACAGGCAGAAGCGGTTAGGGGCAATCAGGAAGGCAGGCAGGCTAGCAGTTGGGAGCCAGCAGTCCTGGATTGTGAGAAGGATGTTTGACTGGATCGGGCCTAACCGGACAGTTGGACATCCCTCGAGGGGTCCCAGATTGGAGAGGGTGCAGGCTGGGCTGAGGGACACCCCCCATGCACAAATTTCATGTACCGGCCCTCTAGTATATATATATGAAATCCTTTTCCAGAGACTGGAAAGTACAGAATGGCATACGAGATTTTTCTCCACATCTGGAGAACAAGATCCTAGATGAGGGGGTTCTGTGCCTACAGAGAAATCAGGCCACAGAGGCATTTGTGTCTAGTATGGCCAGTGCAGTGGTGACAACCCTATACAGCATTAAAGAGGCATTAAAAGAGACTAAGCTTGTGACATTGTATAAAATTGGACCTGGCCCTGGGACCCCACATCTGTCTCAGCACATCTTGTTCTTGAATAGACCCATATTTCATCTAAGAAATGCTCTGTCATACTGGCGGGGGAGGGTATACAACTTACTCGGTGAATGGTGGAAAAGAGGCATTGTGCTAATAATTCTGTAGGTAGTTTATATTTACAAAGTACTTAAATCATTTCAACAGATGAAATGGCCAAAAGAATTGGCTGTTGTTTTCAAGTCAGGACTGGAGAAGGAGCTAGTTTGTCCAAATACCTCAATCTCAGGGAGCTATAGATCAAGTCTCGGGCAGAGTGACATATGGAATGTTAGCAAGGGCTAGGGGAGGGAGGAGCAGAAAGAAAAAAGCAGCGGAAAACCCTGAGCATATCGCAGCTTTGGGAAATCCCACGGGCTTCTTTTCATGGCAGGGTTTCCGCATTTCTAATCTTATGAGGCCCGGGGAATCCTTTGACCTTCCTCCACCATGCACACCTGACAGAGCAGGGGACCTGCTAAGAAAGGTGATTACCGCACTCTGCTGAGTCTCCAGTTAGAATCTGTTCCAGCCACCCCTGGTCCAGGAGTGGGAGGTGTCTAGTAAGTGAGACTAAAATCACCGTAGACATTCAATCAAGACATCCAGTCCTCTGGACACAACCATGTCAACCTACAGAACCAAGCATAATCTAGCCTCTTCGTAGGTAGTCTTTCCTGGATGACATCTTATTAACATTACCTTTAACAAACAATTTGCATTGGATCTTCACAACGTGCCAGGAACCATGCCAAGCACTTCATACACATTGTCTCTTTAAATACGTACAGCAACTGTGTGCGGTAGGGGCCACCATTCTGTCCCCAGGTGGTAGAATGTGTGCAAATATCAACCTGTAACCATTTCTCCATTTGTCCCCCATCTAAGCAATGAGCGCATTCTACACTCACCCTCCTCAGGGTAAGGGCATTACAGCAGAAATACAAAGAGAACAAAACGTCTATTCCCAGTTTTCAAATATATTTTTTAACTTGAAAAAAATAATTTGGGAGAAAAAGTGTTTTGATGAAGATGTGATTTATTTTTAACTCTTATCTAAAAAAATTATTTAAAAAATGAGTAATCTTCTATCCCACCCCTTCCCACTCTTCCCTAGCCTAAATCTTGAGTCACAATTTTAACTCCTTAAGCTTATTCCTATGTTTATTTTCTTACTAGAGGCCCAGTGCACGATTGAAATCGCACAAGGAGGCACTGCGCCTCCTGCCATGCAAGGAGGCACCCCGAGGGGGGCCGGGACCCGCGCCTGAGTCGCAGTGTCCCCCGGCCACCCTGCCTGTGTCTGCTCCGGGACCGCCTAAGGCACCACACTGGCTCAGGCAGGCCCCCCTGTCTCTGTCTCCGTCTCCACTCCCGGCCTCACCTGTGCGCACAACCTCCTCCTGTCAGGTCATGACCCGTTACAGCATCCTGGCCTAGTTTGCATATTACCTCTTTATATATATATATATAGATTCCCAAATGATGTACTTAATTGATTTCTCAATATTACAGTATTTTATATTCACTTCCCATTATGGTAGATGAAGATGTAGCTCTCCACACTACCACCTTTACTCTCCCATCCCCACACCTCTCAAAATAATTATGACATAATTTTTAGTTAGATCATATGTTATATTTGCACTTTTTTGACTGTGAAAATACTGTTTCACTGCATGGCCAAGTAGTGTACTATGATTACATTTCTTTTCTTGAAGAATTAACTATTAGTCTTTACTGACTGAAATTATGGTGTTTGTCCACTTAGTAGAATGTAGTCCCAAGATAGCAATAAAGATCAGTTATCAACAAAAGAAAGTTATTTTTAGCATGACTAAGTTTGTGCTCTGAAATTTATATCCACTCTACCTATTTTAGAGAGAAACAGTATTTTAAACTTACCAGGTAGAATAAATAAATACCTTGCCTAAATTCACAGCTGTTAAGTGGTAAATCTAGAATTAAAATCTAAGACTATTGCATTTAGTGCCTATGTTCTTAAACACTGTTTTTTTCCGTGGCGATAATGCCAACACCCCCAGAGGTGCTTTTCAAGAGTTCCACCTACAGAATCCAGATATCTTTAAACAGTGGTCTCCAACTGTAACATGCAAAAGGCCAGAGAATTTGTATGGCCTATCAGCTCCCAGGTCAGGTGACACTGCTGCTGCCGGTCCTAGCCTACTCTCCCACTCTCAGAGGACCACCGGGCTAACTGAATAGCAATTCCTAAGGACCAGTCACGCACTCCACTCAGTCAGGGCCACCTCATCCTGATGGGAAAAAAGTACATGGGACACTGCCCTGCCCAGCCCCGCCCCGACCTTGTATTATTCCCCAGAGGCCCTTGACTGAGCCATGCAGCAGGTCTGAAGAGGGGGAAAAAAGTGATTTCCCCACCCTGTTTTGAGTTTAGTTTTTAAATAAGAAAAGCCTGTTTCTACTACAATATCTGAATCTGAATAGCCCCATTAGTACTGTGAAAAGTTACTAACTTCTTAATGAAAGCTCTCAGTATAAACCTAGGAGTGAGGAATAAGCATCATCAAAGACCCTGGTCTCTGGCTGTAACTGTCAATTTACAATCAGCCCTGGACAGCACTGGCAAAGCCATCAGCGCACCAGCAGCAAACAAGCTAAGAGAAGTGGCACCTCGGAGCCACTCAGGTAGTGAGGAAGAGAAGTCAGTGAGCTTAACCCTAGGGGTAAAAGAAGGCACCAAGTCAGCCTTTATAAAGCTCTACATCCTGAAAGGAAACGTCCCAGAAGAAAGAGAATACTAAATTCAACAGAGCAGGAAGCTTGCCCACAAATGGAGACAGCGTATCTGCTTCTGTGAAACATCAGAGAATTTATCCCTTTAGACTAGATGCGTACTAAACTATTATACCTTCTATACTGTTTTGAATACCCTACTAAATATGTAATGCAAGCTTAATACTATCTACCAAATTGACTATTGACGAAGAGCACGTTGTCCCAGTAAGGAAGTGGTGGTTTACCCTCGTATTTACTGGTGCTTCCTAATCTTGAAATAAGCTCCAAACTGAGGGTCAGTCTTCTAATAACAGACCCACCTGGACCAGGGGGAAAAGAGCCACACTCTGAAGTGGAAAAAACAAAACCTTTTTCTGAAATTGACGGTACGTTGTTTGAGCCCGCTATAAAATCATGACTGGTATGTCATCACAAATCAAGACAACAATATATGAAGTACTAATTGTGGAGTCAAAATATTCACAGCAGAGGGTGTGATTAAACACAAAATCCTTCCTGTTTCCCAATCGGCAACCTTTTGGTGCACGGGACAATGCCTAACCAACGGAGCCACACCAGCCAGGGCTAAGAAGTACTGTTGGATGAACTGTAATTAATCCTCTTAAATACAGTTTTCTAGAATAATCATTTTCTCCTCTTCCCCATCCTGTCCTCCCACAAACTACACTATTTTGCTGTGATCTTCTACTTCGTAAGGATTTGTTAGTATCTGTCTCTTTTATTTCCTTTTAGAGTAATAGCTAGCCAGATATACAGCGGTGTGGCAATTTCCACCTCAGCACCACTCAGACACAAATAGAAAATGTAACTTCATTTTCTGTAACCATTTAATTTTCCTAAAGAGCTCCCATCCTTCCAGGTAGTGGCCAGGGTTGGGGAGGGCTCTTTAAACTTGACAGTTCTAGGTATCTCAGCCTCACATTTTGAAATAATCCATTTCAGCTAGGTCAGCATCATTTGGGTCAGTGTTTGATTTTTCCTCTGCCTGTGTAGTAGGTTGACTAGAATCCCCTCCATCCCCCACATCCCCATCCCTATGCCACCAAAGTTCATGTCTGCTTGGAGTCTGTTAATATAATCATATTTCTTCTTCTCCAAGAGACCTCAAAATGGGGAACAGGCCCTAATAAGCCACCTCAGCTTTCAGCTCCCCTCTCTCCCCATCGAAAACCAGCACCACAGCCGGGATGGTGATCCTGGGAGGGAAGTCAGGATGCAGGTGTCTGATGCTGGCTTCCTCTGCCTCTGGATTCTACATCCTCCAGACTGAAAGGCACCAGCTCCTCCTATTCCCCATGTATTTCACAGCCTTGGCTTATAGAAAAGCCTAACGTTCAAGTCTCCCAGCTTTTGCTGCATTAAAGGGAGCTTAAGAAACATAAAAAACACTTCCTCTATTTCAAAGTCTGATTTTCAAGTCTTGCTATGAACTCAAACATCCCGTTTTGGACATCAAACACTCAACATTGATTCCGTCCTTCTTTTTGCATTTCTGTGTAATAATCCTAATCCTCCCCAAGGCAAGAAATGCCCCTGGTGGAATAGGTGGAAATTCACACGAATACTAAAGGCAGACAAGACAAGCAGAAATATGATGATAGATGATAGATAGATAGATAGATAGATAGATAGATAGATAGATGATAGATAGATAGATAGATAGATAGATAGATAGATAGATAGATATTTTATAGTAGCCTCCTTACAGGAAGATAGAAAGAAAATAAATTTCACTCCTTAAATTTAGGTGAATTCGTTTTAGATCTTGTCATTCTTTTTTATTAATTCTTAAATTTTTTTTAATTAATGGCATTCACAGAAGGAGTTTGTGCATTAACAAAGGATTATAAAATTATCCCAGATTTGGAATTTTTTAATAATAGGAGAGCAAGTATAATTAAGAGGGACAAGATAAAGTCATGTTTGTTTAATGTGTATTTTAAGTTTCGAACCTGTTATTTTGTTTAATTTTTTTAATTCTTTATTGTTTAAAGTACTACGTATAGCATTACTTATGTTTCCTTTTTCCCCCATTGACCTCCCCCGGGCCATCCCCAACCCCCTTGTAATTCTTGTTGAACTACAGACACAGAGAGGTTTTAAGGAACTGAATTATCCAAAAGTATTAAGTCCATAGATAGTACACTTGCAGAATGTACAACCTCACTGGAAAGAGAAGACATGAAATGAACAGAGCGAAAGAGTCGCGCTAAGGCACATTGAAGCACACACAGCAGCACGCCCTGCCTACCCAATCAAGGCAGAACCCGGAGGCTGCTGGCTGTGGGGTGCCCACAAGTAGGGAGGGCCTGACCCACAAATAGAGGCAGCTTTAGGGAGTCTGAGTGGAAGAGGGGGCAGGAATAATCTGGGCACTGCTGCTCTTTAAAAGTCGTGGCAAACAGAAAAAGAAATATTGGCTTGGCATACTAGGAGAAACTAGAAGACTGAGGGAGAGGGCCATTTATGTAGTATATACTGAAAAAAGTATTACTTTTAACCCTAATTATAATAAGGAAAAAGCCAATTATTAGAAAATGTATTAAATACGAATTTGCATCAATTTCAAATAAATCTCTCTGAATTTTTACAATGAAAACGTGAACTTACTTGCAAGAATATAACTCTTTTATGGCAAAACTGCCAAGTCTTTAAGAATGCTATCTTCAAATTCTTGAAAGTCATCATCAGTGAAGGCTTCTGAACAAATACATGCTAAGGAACTTATTATTTTTACAACTCTCAAAAATGGACAATAGGCCCAGCTGTCATGGCTCAGTGGTTGAGCGTCAACCTATAAATCAGGAGGTTACAGGTTCAATTCCCCGTCAGGGCACATGCCCGGGTTGTGGGCTCCATCCCCAGTATGGGGCGTGCGGGAGGCAGCCAATCAATGATTCTCTCTCATCATTGATGTTTCTCTCTTTCTCTCTCCCTCTCCTTTCCTCTCTGAAATCAATAAAAATATATATTTTTAATTTATATTTCAGGACTCTACTAGTGATTCATATGCTTTATTGATAAAAGCAACATTTAAATGTCTTGTGATAATATGGATGGATTTCTAATTCAATTGGACCTTTTTATAAAGAGAACTTCAAAATAACAATGGGATTCTTTTCTTTTTTTTTTTTTTTTAAGGCAAATATCTTTACTCCTGCAGGAGGGTATGCATGCACAGGGTCTGGCAGCACACACACTGAGCGGGCAGTGGGCTCAGGGTTTTATTTCTGACGCATGCCATCTGTCCCTCACTTTTGGTTGGTCAGAGTTTAGGCTCACAGTCTTTTGCAATTGGCTAATTTAAAGGAAAAAGGAGGAGTTGGCCATTGCTATTTCAAAATGGCAGCCCCCAGGGAAGCTGCAAGTCACATGGCCCAAAATGGGGCTGCCTAAACTCCCTTCTTTGACAGGAAAGATTACTTGTTTATTCTCACAATTCCCCCCTTTTCTTATTTAACTCTTTTCTTCAAGCTCAGCTAACATTCATTGACTTTATGCTCTGCAGTGTCTAGAAGAAGGAGATTACTCCTTTCTTCAAACTCAGTCAGCATTAGCTGACTTTTATATTCTGCAGTGTCTAGGAGAAGATTATTTTGCTGTTTGGTCAATGCAGTTTCAATTACCCTTTGGATAAGACATGATATAACATCCCATTACTGTAACTCCTAACCCAATTATCAAAGAGGTGAATATGAATACCATCATTCCATTCCACTTTCAGAACCATTGCTCTAGTGAATCAGAGAAAGGATCCTCAATTCCAGGGTTCTCAGCTAACTCATTAGCTAAAGGACCTGTAGGATCTTAGTAATAGTTCCGTCTGGAGCTGTGTTTTCAAGGATGAATGTACAACATTGCCCCCTCCCCCAACATTACACAAACTCCTCCTTTTTCTGCCAGAATCCTATCCAAAGCCAACCTATTCTCCCATGTCATCCTGCTGGTGGCATCTAGTTGTTCAGCTATACCTTTATAACTGCATCTCTAATATAGTTAACAATCCTTTGATTATAGTAAATATAATTGATCCAATCCACATTCTTGTTTACAGTGGACCACCAGATTCAAATCCTGCAGCAATCTGATTTCTAGCCTTAAACTCATTTGGCACTCTGCCTGGAACCCCAATAGAATTTATGTAAATACTAGAGGCCTGGTGCACGAAATTCATGCACAGGGGGAGGGGAGGTGGTCCCTCAGCCCGACCTGCACCCTTTCTAATCCAGGAGCCCTTGGGGGATGTCCAACTGCCAGTTTAGGCACAATCCCTGTGGGACATCCCTCTCACAATCCGGGACCTCTGGCTCCTAACCGCTCACCTGCCTGCCTACCCTAACCACTCTGCCTGCGTGCCTGATCCCCCTAACTGCCCTCCCCTGCCAACCTGGTCACCCCTAACGGCCCTCCCCTGCCAGCCTGGTTGCCCCTATTAACTTTTATTTTTTAATCTTATTCCCTTCACACGCAATTGTATTTGACTTCCTTATTGGCTTCTCCCTCTCATACAATTTTCCTCTTTCCTTTATGTAACACTTTTTCCTACTGACTCATCATTTATAAACTTTTCTTTCCTTCTTATTTCCTACTTCTGTTCCATCATCCTTCTTCCCATCTTTCTTCTACCCTTCCTCCCTGCCCACATTCCTTCTTTCCCTTATCTTTACCCCTGCTCCCTCCCCTTTTCCTTCCTTCCCACCTTAATTTTTTTCTTCACTTCCTCCCTCGGATCTGCTTTGCTCCCTCCCCCATTTCTTCCTTCTTCCCATTCTCCTTTTAAGCTCTACTGGCTCCCCTTTAAAACTTTTCTTTCTCCCTCTTTCTCTCTCACCTACCTTTCCCATACATTCTTCTCTACTTACTTCCACTGTTTTAATACCTATCTATCTACCTGCCTAATTATTTACTATCATTTATCATTTTTCTTTTCTGACTCCTACTTTTAAAATCTGTCCGCAGTACACAGCTATACTTGATTTTCATTATAGCTCCTACAATTCACTCATACATTCTCTTTCCTTCTTTAACTCTGCTCTCTGCTGACTCCTTTATAAAGTTCTTCCCTCCCTCCCTTCTTAAAGCTTCTGTTCGGGGGGGGGGGGGGGGTTGTTAACCCCCAGCCCAGGGCTCAACCCCAGCCAGGTGTTTGCCGCCCCCCTTCCCCAGCCTCCCCACCGCCGTTCTCCTCCCATTCCCTACCCGGGACGCCCGGCCTAGCAAGGGTGGCTGAGGCCCGCGTGGCCCAGGCACTGCTGCTGCCCCCTTGAAGCAGGAGCATCTCCGCCCAGAAGGCCTTAGACTGTCCACCACTCTGTCCCGGACCCATGGGTGTCTCCCCGCTAATGGCCCGCGCCGGGGGTCACCACCCTCCTCCTGTATCTGGGCAGGGCTCCCACCCCGCCTCTCACTGAGCGCACCTGCTCCCCCCCCCGCTCCCCCCCCGCCCCCCACAGTTGCCACCCCCTCCTGTGTGCAGCCCTGCATTTCCTTCCCTTTTCCATTCCTGCATCTTTTTCTTGTTCCCTTTCTCTATTTCTGTTTCTCCTCTCGGCCTGTCTGCATGCAGGCCTGCCTTCCTCTCCCTCTCCTTTCTTGTCCCCTCCTATCATATCCTATCCTACCCTGGGCCTTGCAGCCACCTGAGCAGAGGGCATGGACGCAGCCTGCTGATCTGGTCATGACATGATGCTGTAACTGATAATTTGCATATTTCTCTATTATTTATGTAAATATGGGGATCAAAGGATCCCCCTGACCTCTCTCTTCTCTTCCTAGTCTCTCTGTCCATTGAAAAGGGGTAACGATATGCCAAAGTGAAAGGGATAGCCAATTGTATCAGAGAGCAAATTCTGCTCCAATTGCTGGGCAAGGCCGCAAGTAATGGTCTCCCACAATACCACCAGACATCAGCACCGGGTATCAACAGTGCATATGATTGGCTTCTGAGGATATTCAGCCATTCAGAAGATGGGGGTCTGATCGTTTTGGGGGAATGCTTGCTCTTTCCCTCTGTTGGATGGGAACAACAGGGAGAGTCTTACAGGAAGCCTTTCCCCAGGTGATTTCCCCCTGATACAGGGCAAGCATATATTCCATCCCATGACTGTCTGAGGTCCATTCACATGCAAATGGGACCACTTGGGCCTCTAGCCTTCCTGCCACACAAGCATAATAGTCACTTTTATTTAGGGCGCGTACAGAATATTTAATACATTCTATCTAGGCATTCATTTCCTTATATCCTAATTCTATCTGCAATGGCTTAGGGGATCATGTCCTGTGACATCTACTCCTAAATCTAGTCCTAGCTAATCTTTTGGCCTAAAGGCTGAAATATCCAAGTCATTCAAGTTATCTATAATCAATAACTTAACTGGGTAAGCATGGCCCAGATTGTACACATTTCCCCAGCCCACATTGTAAGCCCCTATAATTTGCCAGAACCCTAAAGAAAACAGGCAGCTTAAAGTTTCTTTAGCATTAATTTCAAGGGGCTATGTCCTGGTATGGCCATCCAAGTTGAGGTATCTCCACCCAGAGAAGCTGGTAGTCCATGCTTAAGCCACGTGTGATGGGTCCAACCTCCTTCTGCCGTCCGAACAGCCGTCTCCGTGGTAAACAAGACAAGGTAGGGTCCTTCCCAAGAGGGTTCCAACTTGTTTTCCCTCCATGTCTTGATCAGAACATAGTCTCCGGTCGATGGCAATGAGCCAGGAACTCAAGAGGAGGGCCTTGGGCCAGGAGGCCTTCTAACCTGAGAGACATTAAAGTAGAAGAGATAGTTCTTAAGAAATTGGTCCCTAGTTTCCGTTGTAGGAAGATCTTGAGGCATTCCAGGGCCTATTGGAATGCCAGAAAAAGTTTCTTAAAATTCAAACCCTCGGAAGGTTGTCAAACTTATTTTACCAAAAGATCATATATCAACAATGGGATTTTCATTTGCAGACCGCACATGTGTTGCAAAGTAATTAACCAGCAGCTGGTCTGGACAAGGCTTTACCAGCCAGATGGGAGGAGCATCTGAGCTATGTGAGGTCAAGATTTAGAACCACTCCTGCAGCTACACCCACCAGGAGCCCTTGGACTTCTCCCTCCACACCCCTTCACTGCCCACTCTTTGGGCATGTGCCTTACTTGCTTGGGGACCTGGAGCATGAACTGGACACACCAGGGCCACTTGTCTACACCAGGCAGTGACCCACTCTGTGGCTGGCTGCTGAGGTAGGAGTCCGGATGGTGGAGTGTCTCATTAGCCACAGTGTGCTGTGGTGGATCCATGGAACACTTACGTCACTGGCGCCCTCCGCCTAGGGGCCCATGGGGCCACTGTCAGACTCTGCTCCTCCCTGGCACTCTCTGAGTCTGAAAGTGACTCACTGGGAGCTCCAGCCACCCCAGGCCCTGCCAGGCTAATCCCAAAAGTGGAAGAGAGAGATAGTTCATGGGTACTCCTGCGAGGCACATCAGGGAACTAGAATGAGAAGTCGAAAGGCCAGATATGACAACCAGCTGAGCACATATGTAAGATATGGGGAAAAAGACCAGAGCAGCTGGGTGGAGGGATCAAGTTGAAAGTAGGAGGGAGTACAAGTGGATGGATAAGCCAGCCAGAGTCAGGCGCTGTAAGATAAGGACCTTGCATGCGATTGCATAATAAAGACTCACTAAAAATTATTTACTCAAGTGTAGTCTGTGTTGTTCAATACAGTAGCCATTAACCACATGCAGCTACTTAAATTTAAATTCATTAGTCACAGTTCAAGTATTCAAGAGCCAACATGTGCCAATAGCTACTGTATTAGCGCATATCCAACAGGATAATAATAAGCAAGTCCCACAGGGCAGTGCTGTTCCTTCTTAACTACTGATATTTGCTTTGAGTTGTTAGCATCAGGGAGTAATTCAACACCTAAAAGTGATTCACCTCCTACCTTCTGAGACTAATTTTGATGATAAATTCATTAGTAAAATTTCTTTATATTTCCCCTCCAAGCCACAGTCCACATGTATGCTGGAGTCAGCTCATACCAGCCCCTGAGAGCTGATAGTTAGATTTTTTTTGCAGGGGTTTTACAAGCTAGTGATTAAGCAAAATCATTATCAAAAGTTAGATTACATAAACTTACAATTAAATTATGTTAAAAACAAAGGTAATAAATACTCAGACCTATTACTTTCTAGTTATTGTTCCACATTTTACTATTACCTATGCTATTGAGGTTATTTACACCTATTGTATCTGTAAGGGAAAATAGTATATACTGGTGTGCTGCAGCACAGCTCTTCCCAACTCCACCCTGGTAGCTTGAAATCTGCCATGTTGGTAATGTTGACACTATGGAAATTGGCAACCACTAAAAATAAGCTTGTTTTTCCCATAGTGCTAGTTGCTAAACATTAATATGAGTACCACACTGCATTCTCAAAATTTATTATCCATCAAGTATTTTTTATTAAAACTATATGATTTGGTTCCTGGAATAAAAATTACCAAGCAAAGGATAAAGTATCAATTTGGCTACAGATGACCATCAGGTATTGTTTTTAAGTATCTACTATATGTCACCTAGATTCAGACATACCTAGATAAATATCCTCACTCTGCCACTAACCAGGCTGTATATCCCCAGTAAACTCAGTCAACTTCCTAGCTGTGTGTCCTCAACAAATTTGATTAACTTAATCTCTCTGAGCCAAGGCCTCTTTGAGTAGAATGATAATGATAAGAACTTCACAGAGTTCATTTGAGGATCATATGAGAAAAATGTATGCAAAGTCCCTGGTACCTAATAGCTTGTGAGCATTGGTCCTCTCTTCCATTGCTGTGGGGTTCTACAAAATACTAAAGAAGTTTGTGTATGTTCTATTTTCATAAGAGATAACAATCTGGTAGAAATAAAAAAGAGGGAGGAAATAATACACACACACTACATGTATATAATATATATGTGTATATACACTATATTAAACACTATGTATGTGTTTTATATACTTAATATACAGGGGTGGGCAAAAATAGGTTTATAAAGAACTCTGTAACCATACAAACAACTGTAAATCTACTTTTGCCCACCCCTCTAAATGTATAGTGTTTAATATCTTTAAAGTCTAAATTGCATGCTGTCTTCGTTTGGGTTCCAAAAGCAAAGCCTGAGATAAGATCTTGTGATGCAGGTATTTTTCCAGGAAGATGATTCCAAGAAACAGGAGTGAGAAAGCAGGGAAAGTAAGATAGTGAAGGAGGAAATGATCATAAAAGGGAACATTATCAAGAACACTGCTATAGACAAAAAGGATTCTGGAGGCAAAACCTTCTAGAAACACACAGAATGTTTCCCAGAATTGTCCATCTAAAGCAGTGGTTCTCAACCTTTCTAATGCCGCGACCCTTTAATACAGTTCCTCATGTTGTGGTGACCCCAAACCATAAAATTATTTTCGTTGCTACTTCATAAACAGCAGGTCACAGGTTGAGAACCGCTAGCAGGGTCGCCTAAGACCATCGGAAAACACAGATATTTACATTATGATTCATAACAGTAGCAAAATTACAGTTATGAAGTAGCAACGAAAATAATTTTATGGTTGGGGGTCACCACAACATGAGGAACTGTATTAAAGGGTCGCAGCATTAGAAAGGTTGAGAACCATTGATCTAAAGGATGGGAGGATGGGGCACGTATCCACCAGCTCTCAACTCTCATTGGTAAAGATGGTTCTTCGAGTTGTTATTGTTTACTGATATGTTTTTTAGAGAGAGAGGACGGGAGAGGGAGAGAAAGAGAAACATCAATGTAAGAGAGAAATATGGGTCAACTGCCTCCTGCACACCCCTTACGGGAGGTGGATCTGCAACCTGGGCATGTGCCCTGACCAGGTATTGAACAGACAGCCTTTCCGTGCATGGAATGATGCCCAATTAACTGAGCCACACTGGCCAGGGCTACTCTGGTTTTTTGTCTACTTTTATAACTGCTTTATTGCACTTCATTATTATAATTTACATACAATACAATCCACTCATTTAAAGTGCACAATGAAAAGGTATTTAGTATAGTCACTTATTTGTACAACCATCACTGCAACCAATTTTACACCATTTTCATCACTCCTAAAAGAAACCCTGTACTAATCAGCAATTATTCCCCATTTTCCCCTAACCTCTCTCCTCGCCCCCAGCCTTAGGCAACCACCTATCATCAATCTACTTTCCATCTCTGTGGATTTGCTATTCTGGATATTCCATATAAATGGAATCATACAGCATATGGTCTTTCATGTTGACTTCTTTCACTTAGTATATTGTTTTCAAGGCCCATCCACATTGTAGCATGTATGTGTAATTCATTTCTTGTTTTTGCCAAATACTATTCCACTGTATGGATATACCACATTTTGTTTATACGTACATTAGTTAATGGACATTTGGGTAGTTTCACCCTGTGGCTTTTACAAATAATGCTGCTATGAGCATATAAGTTTTTGTGTGGACATAATTTTTTTCTCTTGGTTATATACCTACGTGTAGAATTTCTAGGTCAAGTGGTATCTCTGTGTTTAACCCTTTAAGGAACTGCCTGACTATTTTCTAAAGTAGCTTTAGCATTTTACATTCCTACCAGCAGCATATGAGGGTTTCAATTTCTCCACATCCTCCCCAGAACTTGTTGTCTGACTTTTTTATTATTGCCATCCCAGTGGGTGTGAAGTGGCATCTCATTATGGTTTTAATTTGGCCGCTCGAGTTGTAACTCCCCTGAATCTCCAGGCTGTGCTTACGGGGGCAGAAAGCAGAGTGATACAAGGTGTGCATGGGGATGGGATGCGGTTGACCTGAGTTGATGCTTGCACAGAATTTGCCTCTTGTCTAAAGCCACAGTGAGATGAGCACAGGGATGTGGCATGAGATAACACTTTTATGTACCTAAGAAGTTCAGAAAAGAAAGGGATCCTATCAGGCTCGGAAGGCTCATGAGGGTAACTGGGCCTGACCAGGGGCTTGGGAGATGGTGGAACTTGGATGAAGAGAGGAAGTTAGAGAACATTCTGAGCAGAGAAATAGTGTGCTCAAGCTCCATGGTGTGGGCACAAGCATGGCAAAGGTCCGTGAGCAGAGAGGGCCTTGTCAGCGGGAGACGTGGGAAACAAAGCGAGCTGGGTAGGGAGGTGTCAGGTGCCTTCATGACAGGCCCATTGCAACAAAGAAACCAAAGGTTACCTGACTTACGCCAGAGAGCACTTTGGTAGTGCTAGCCTTATAGTCCAACCACACTCTGTCCAATTTTAGGGCCTTCTAAACCACCGGCTAGCTTATCATCCATTCATGTGGTCATTCATTCAGCACTGATGTATTGAGCCTTCTATGTGGTAGGCACTGTGCTGGGAGCTGAGTGTGCAAAGCTGAGTAAGTCAAATGGCTGCCTTTGTCTAAGGCTGGAGATGACAAGGAACAGAGATTTTTTAATGGAATGATAATAAATGGGTAGTGATCCAGGCCTAAACCTATCAATCAGCCCCAGCGTTTCCTTGGCCACAGGGATTGTAAATGCAAACCTTCCAGGGAGCAGAGAGATGGCCTAGGGCAGTGATGGCGAACCTATGACACGCGTGTCAGCACTGACACGCGTAGACATTTCTGATGACACGCGGCCGCATGCAGAGGATGAAACATTTGCTGCTCCTGAGGATGAAACATTTGTGACTAGAGTCTTGGAGTTGGTTTTTACCTCAAAGTGACACACTACCCGAGTTATGCTTAGTTTTTTTGGCGAAGTTTGACACACCAAGCTCAAAAGGTTGCCCATCACTGGCCTAGGGTGACTGGGAAGACACAAGACTTTGGGAGAGACATGAACTCAGAAGCGGAAGCACATCGCCCTGAAGACAGTTGGAAACCACCGTGCAACCAGGAGCGAAGCCAGCCTTGGAATAAATTGGATACCACTGAAGGCAGAGCAGAGAAAGAGAAAGAATCCTTGATCTTGGTGATATCACTGAACTGCTGGATCCAGCCAGCCTAGCCCTGCCTGGTGTCTGGGCTTTCCTGTCAGGCAAATCAATGTTTCCTGATTGCTTGAGGCCGTTTGAATCCGATTATGTTAAAACAAAAGGATTCCTTCATCATCAAGTTCCCCAGGAAGCCCTGGAACTAATCACCCCTCCGAGAAGGCAATCTAGACTTCTGCAGCCTCTGGCTCTCTGAGGACAATCCAGACAGAAGTGGGTCATCCACCCCAATCTGCTTAAGAGCCGCTTTCCCAAAGCCCAGAGGCTCTGGAGAGAGCCCAGGGCCCGTGGTGTGCCAAGCCTGCTGCCGGGGCCTGCTGGCTCCAGACACAGTCTGATGGACTTCTTTATTCTGTCGTTATGTTCTCCATTTTCTTGTTTGCATTTAGAAACATTTCCTCTTAATTTAGGTAATGCCCCTCTTTTTCTTTTGGCCGCCTTTAAAATTGATGTGTACTGTGATGCTGTTTACAAACCACCCTTGATTTTTCTGTGTTCAAGTATTCCTTACGTTTGCCGCCAAGAAGCCTTAGGCTCTGGGTCATTATGTTCCTCTGTTTTCCCTTTTCAAGTCCTCAGTTAAAACCTGTGATGAAATCAGACAGCAGGGCTTTCCGGCATTCTTCTGAAGGTCGAGCCCTTCTCCTCTGCGCCCAGTCAGCTGATATTTTGTACCTACTGGCTCCTAAAAGAGACGAACACTGCCCTTCTGTGTGCCCTGAGTACAGTTCCAGCCATGCACAAAATTGCTCAGAGGAATTTTTCTTTAGAGACACAAACAATGAAATCTTGTGGAGTAACTTGCAAAACACAAGAAAGCTCTCCCAGAGCTTAAAAAATCTCGTGGATGTGTGCAGAAACGACGCTGTAGACACGCGGGCAGGGAGCATTTCCATCTAAGTCACTAAGGAGGGATAGTTGGTGGTGATGAGCGCTTTGTTCTGCTGATCCTCTCATCGGATTTCTTTCTTTGGTTGTTCTACTTCCGGGGATCGCTTGAATCACTAATGCTTTGCTCGGGTCTCGGCTCACACCTATTACACTAAACACACCCTGGGGAAATGGTGGATGGACACCCATGTGAACACAGGGAACATGAGGGTTAGGGTTAGGGTTAGGGTTAGGGTTAGGGTTAGGGTTGGGGTTAGGGTTAGGGTTAGGGTTAGGGTTGGGGTTAGGGTTAGGGTTAGGGTTGGGGTTAAAAAGGCTACAGGCTTCTCTGCATAATGTCCCTGACTTATGGTCACGGAGAATCCTGTAGAAACAAAATTATTTTGATTCCAACCTTCAGTTAAGAAGGACACTGAACTGTTTTCATCCTGATCACCCTACCTTTAAAATAGAGAGGCAGGGGTGTCCGCTCCAATGCACACCCACATGCAAAGGAGAAGCCCTGGTGGCCTGCTGCCAGGACAGTGCCCCTTCCTGCCGCCCCTCCTGCACGCTGGTCCAGCCCCAGATAGTGCCTGGGATAATGAGCGGAGGCCTATGAATTTTGAAAGCCAAAAGGCCCTCTCTTTTGTGAGGCTGCCCCCAACTGAATGCCGACAGGAAAGGGAAGAATAAAATAGAACGGACTTTGTCTTATTAACCTGGCACACACGCCTGATGATCAGTGGCTTAGCTGGCAAATTGCCAAGACCTCGATGGGAGATTCAAAACTCAACAAGTGGCTGTCACTATGGAAACGGTTCAAATGAACCCCAAGAATGAAGGATGTTGGCCTGGGGGAAGTGTCCGAGGATGGATATCGCCTAGAATCTGACATCAGCTCAAGGCTGCACGTGGGAGGAGGGTAAACTGATTGAACAAATAAATGCCTTTGCGCCCCGCAGTCAACACAAGGAGTTGGCCCCCGCCCGGGTCGCAGGGTTTAGAACTGAGGGTGCTTCCTCCCGAAGGCCAGGGGGACACAGGCTCCTGAGTCTCGCTGGCTCCAGGGTGCCGCTGGCTCCGGCCTCTGAACACGCTAGCCTTGCCGGGCCCGCGGCGCCAGAGCTGGGAACCCCAGGGTGGAAGGAGGGGAAGCAAAATGCATTCGGGACGGGAGACTAAACCGGCGCTTTAACTAACTCAAAGCTGTGGGCAGTTAAGTACAGGGCTGGGTGTTCTCTCGGGAAGTGATCAGATTCACGGTCATATTTTTTAAAAGAAATTTCTCCATAAAAGCCTCATTTGCAAGATAAGGCCAAGCTTGTGCCTGGGCTGGGGCGTGGGGGCTGAGAGCCGGACTTAATGACATCTGTCGTTCCTTCCAGCCTGTGATTCCGTGGTAATTGCGGGAGAGTAATGATTTCCAGTACACCGTGATTACAAGACACTGCTCCAGCGCAGACATTCCAAACAGCACGTTCGGAGACAGTTACCCAGACAGATCACACAAGCGCCATCACTACCCCCGGAGCACGAGCCTCTTCCGCCGCCGGGGCAGGAAGGCCTCCTAAAAACAGCTCTCACAGTCCCTCCCGGCCCCGGACGGACGGAGGCCAGGGGGGTGATTAAGGAGGAGGGAGCAAATGTGTTTTCTCCTTCGGGTGTTTAGTGGATGCACAGATTTAGTTCGGTGTTTGCTGCTCTCATTAATGTAAGAATAGCAAGAATAATAGTAATAATAGCAGCTGAACACTTACTATGTCCTAGGCATTATTCTTTTGCAAGTATTACCCCTTTACCCTGGGTCTCAGCTGAGGTGGCCCCGTGGGACACAGCCCGGAAGCAGAGGTGGGGAAGGCTGAACAGCACAGGGGACACACAAAGGGAGTCTCGGATCAACCCCCAGGATGGGCTCCAGGACAGCCATGGGCCTTTCAGGCAGCACATGTTGCGAGAAAGGGTCTGGAAAAGAGGCATTGGCTAGACCTCCGTCCCAGGAATGGACTGGGCCATTGCACTCCCATAGAAACAGGCCTGGGGCAGGTTGTCGGGGTGGGGGAAGGGGGGGGGGGCGGGGCGCGGGCGCCGGCAAGCTCTTGAACAGTCACTCAAAGCTTTGGCTGTGTGAGCTTTTATGAGATGTCAGGGAAAATTCGACCTCGACTGTGCTCCCTGGTGTGACATTTTTCGGATGCCTGTGTCTCTTCTCAAACCTTTGGGGAAAGTATGATGGTTAACATCTCTCAAACTCAACCAAGGAGAAAATCCTGGGCTTGGTTTTCAACCTTTGGAGTTTGAGGTGCCTTTAAACACCTCAAGTGAGCACCTGAGCCCTTAGCTGGGTGAGTCCTCTACTCGTGGGACACAGAAGCTCTAGGATGCGTGCCATTCTCCACGGAGCGAAAAAGGTCAGAGGCAGAGAGCTCTGGTTGGTTGCCACCCTCTCCCATTCCAAGTCCAGCCTCTGAATGGCACTTTTTAGGATCACTGTACCTGTCCCAAGTCCCTTAGATCTGCTGCCACCTTCTCTTCCTCCATAGTCACCTGGAAGGAGGCAGGGGGTGGTCTCCCTGCAGATCTAACACTTTCTGGACTTTGGCTGAGAATTTTGAATTGCAACCTTCAAATGCAAATCAAGTCTGCAGGTAGTTCACAAAGAAATAGGAACATTAGCTGGTGCTGCTCAGCCTCACCGCCCCCAAATGTGTCCTCAGGGGGGCAGGAAGAAGGAATGAGCATCTCTGCACCTCCTGTCTCTGCCCCACAGAAGACTGCGCAGCTCAGCATACACGATGTCTCCCGCTCAAAGGCAACCCCACACAGATAGTACAGTCGCAAGTACTTACACTGTTCACAGGAAATAGAGCAAAAGGCTATGCATTGATTTTGAAACTGGGAGGGATTCACAATCCATTCAAAAGATAATATAGCATAGTAATTAAGAGCATGAATTTGGGAGTCAGGCAGACCTGGACTTGACTCCCACCTAAATCTACAAAGGACTAGCTTGTTGACCTTGGATAAGCTTTGTAAAATCTCTGAGCTTCAGTGATCTCATTTATAAGATAAGACCAGTAAATAGATTCCTGTAGGTGTGACTCAGTGGTTGAGCGTCGACCTATGAACCAGGAGGTCACAGTTCTATTCCCAATCAGGGTCAGGGCACAGGCCCAGGTTGCAGGCTTGATCCCAACTGTGGGGTGTGCGGGAGGCAGCTGATCAATGATTCTCTCTCATTGTTGATGTCTCTCTCTTTCTCTCTCTCTCTCTCTCTCTCTCTCTCTCTCTCTCTCTCTCTCTCTGAAATAAATTAAATAAATGAACAAACAAACAAACTATATCTGTTAGGTCACTTTCAGCTGCAAGTAATGGAGAATCCTAATGCAGTATCTTAACCAATAAGCAGGTGTGTGTTTTTTTCATCTCACATAACAAGAAATCAAAGTTGGGGCAGCCTCCAAGCCCAGCCCATCAGGGCTCTGACTCAGCTCCTCCGCACGCTGACCTGTCTTCAGGCTGCTGCAGGTCCTGACGCTCTGTCTAGATAATGGCAAAACTGAGTGGGGAAGAATGGGCGGCTGTTTCTTCTAGGATATCTTCTTTGATTTAGGAAAAGAAAGCTTTTCCAGAAACCCCCAGCAGCCCTCTCCTCCCATCTCACTGTCCCGACATGGATCACATTCAGGGCTGCCGTTGGCCTACACCCCACCTTTATGCAAACTGGAGAAAGGCACCTCTTCCTCAAACAAGATGGGGCCCGCAGGGACTGTGCACATGCAGGCTCTCCTAAATACACTCTCAGTGGAGGGGAAGCTCATGGATTTATGCTCTAGAACCGCACTGTCCAATATGGCAGCCATTGGTCACATGGGACTGATTAACTTTAATTTTAAATAATTAAACTTAAATTAAATTTAAAATTCTGTTCCTCAGTTGCACCAGCCACATTCCAAGTGCTCAACAGTGACATGTGGCCGATGGCTGCTGTGCTGGGAAGTGCCGGACATGTTCATCATCACAGAATCTTCATGCTTGAACACTCTCCTCAGTGAATATACACTGATGATGTGAATGTTGCCCCTTTATATGATGTGCCTTTGTGTGGTACTAAGGCCTGAGCACATGTTCATCCCTAAACCAATCACTGGCAAGGGGCCACGACCCCTAGAATTGACTGGGCCTTCAACCAGCTATAATTCAGGTCTTGTGTTCAAACTGCACTCCTCCTACAATGCAAGGCCACTAAGAATGGAGTGGAAATTACAAAATCAAAACAGTGTCAGCAAGGAAGTGGGGTGGATTTGGGATCTGCATACAACTCATAGGTACTTGTAAGAATTAAATAAAGTAACCCTGGCCAGGTGGCTCAGTTGGTTGGAGCATCGTCCCTTACACCAAAAGGTTGTTGGTTCATATTCCCAGTGAGGGCACATACCTAGGTTGAGGGTTCGATCCCTGGCTGGGGCACATACAGGAGGCAACTGATTGATGTTTCTCTCTCACATCGACATTTCTCTCTGTCTCTCTCTCTCCCTTCCTCTCTCTCTCTAAAAATCAACTTTTAAAAAAATGAAATAAAATAAAATAATGCATCCACAGTAGTTTGTATGGTGCCAAGAACATAATAATTACTTAATGATGGATGTTAGCTATCATATTATTATAGATCAATAATTATATCTAAATTGTGTTTTGGCCATCACCAGAGCTGAGCTTCTCTCAAGAATGAGATAAAACACCATAAGTTTTCCCCGATTCCTGCTGGGAACAAGAGAGAAATAGAAGACACTTGCCATCCTTCCTCCCCAGCTGGCTTTCCATGAGGGCATTCCCAACAGTGTCTTAGCCCTCTGGTGCCCAGTTGCCTTCTGGGCCCTCTGAGTGGGCCTGGCTGATTGGAACAACAGTATGACAAGAGCTGGCTCAGGCACGCTGGGCTCAGGCACGCTGGGCTCAAGCAAAAGGGCCCTCCTTCAGCCAAATGAGAATGCAAATAAGCATGCTGTCAGAGCCACCTCCAGAGAGAGGAGGCTCGGTTCGTGGAGGTGGGATCTCCAGGACAAAACCTTGCAGGAGCTTTGGGCTGCTTGGGGAAGACTCTCAGTGAGCACAATAGATACAGTTGCTTTCATCTTCTTCCCTCCCTAAAGACTGGGTGTTTAATATTCCAAAGCAGGCCAGTTTGTCAAACAAAATAATGAATGTCCATGGTTAAAAATATCCAGCAACACCAGAACATTTTTACTTCAAAGACTATTCACTTTCATTATCAAATATTACAAAATATCAACACATTAGGATGGAGCCCACAGCTCATTAATGCTGAATATAATTGCATCAGGCTGTCCACACTGGCTTTTCCACTGGGCTGAATCTGTTGTTTATCAAGATTTGCTGTAGGGAATATATTTGCATATATAGTGAGAGCAAATGCCAAACAGAGTAAAAAGTTTGCCTCCCAGGTGGTAGCCCTCCCTCCCGGGCTTGGTCTGCAGGAACAGCTCTCTGCTGCTGTCATTAAGCCCATGGTCACTTGACTTGCACAGAGTAAACACTGAAAGGTGGTGAGACCCAGCTAGGAAAATGAGTTGACCTACAAAATTTACTTATGAGTAGTTCTTTGTTTGTTTTTAAATTCTCTGTTGTGAATGTGCATGAACTATGAAAAATTACAGTAAGAAAGTTATTAATGTCTGAAACAGTTTAAAATATCTTTCTAGCCATTATCTCAAACTTAAGCACAACTGCACATGTATCCCCAAAGCAAAACTCTCTAGAATTCCACTGAATAGTGGCATCATCTGGTGGACATAAGTGATACTACAACTCCCCTACAAGCGTTTGTCATCCTGTGAAAAAATATTAATTTTTTCATTGTGCTAAGTTGCCCAAGAATTATTGTAAGCCATTGAAATTTCCTCTGTGAAATATCTTCAAATAAGCTACACATCTCCAAATTACTATAGCACTAACAGATGGTTATATGAGCTTACAATCCAATATCACAGGAGCCTGATTCCCATACTTTTCCAATGGTTTGTAGTATAGATCTTGTCTCATCCAAAAAGGTCATGAACTCCTTGAGAGCAAGTATTTGCACTCTTTTATATACCTTACTAGAGGCCTGGTGCACGGATTCGTGCACCAGTGGGGTCCCTCAGCCTGGCCTGTGCTCTCTTGCAATCCAGGACGCCTCGGGGGATGTAGTAGTGCCGGAAGCAGCAGGCGGATGGGGAGGAGCCCAAGCCCAGGCTGGGCATCTGCTGCCGCCACCGCCTCTCAGTAGCACTGCCGCGGAGGCAGGAGAGGCTCAGGCTGCCACAGTGCTTGCCAGCTGTGAGCCCGGCATCTGGCACCCAATGGTCAGCTGAGCAGCACTCCCGCTGTGGGAGCGCACTGACCACCAGGGGGCAGCTCCTGAATTGAGCGTCTGCCCCCTGGTGGTCAGTGCACATCATAGCAACTGATCGACCGGTTGTTCAGTCATTCAGTCACTTTGGCTTTTGTGTATATATATATAGACTAGAGGCCTGGTGCATGAAATTCGTGCACGGGGTGGGGGGGTGTCCCTCAGTCCAGCCTGCACCCTCTCCGATCTGGGACCCCTCGAGGGATGTCTGACTGCCCATTTAGGCCTGATCCCAGTGGGACATCCCTCTCACAATCCAAGACTGCTGGCTCCCAACCACTCGCCTGCCTGCCAGCCTGATCACCCCCTAACCCAGTGATGGCGAACCTATGACACGTGTGTCAGCACTGACACGCGTAGCCATTTCTAATGACACACGGCTGCTGAGGCGGCCGCATGCCGAGGATGAAACATTTGCTGCTCCTGAGGATAAAACATTTGCAAAATAATGTTTTTTCCTCAAAGTGACACACTACCCGAGTTATGCTCAGTTTTTTGGCAAAGTTTGACACACCAAGCTCAAAAGGTTGCGCATCACTGCCCTAACCACTCCCCTGCCAGCCTAATCAACGCCTAACTGCTCCCCTGCCAGCCTGGTCACCCTAACTGCCCTCCCCTGCTGGCCCGGTCCCCCCCAACTGCCCTCCCCTGCAGGCCTGGTTGCCCCTAACTGCTCTCCCCTGCTGGCCTGGTCACCCCCAACTGCCCTCCCCTGCAGGCTTGGTTCCCCCCAACTGCCCTCCCCTGCAGGCCTAGTCCCCCCCAACTTCCCTCCCCTGCAGGCCTGGTCCCCCCAACTGCCCTCTCCTGCCAGCCATCTTGTGGCGGCCATCTTGTGTCCACATGGGGGCAGCCATCTTGTGTGTTGGAGTGATGGTCAATTTGTATATTACCTCTTTATTATATAGGATGCTTCCTACTGTCTTAATGGGTTCTCAATAAGGACTTGCTAAGGAATGAATAATTTACACAAGACATTATCTATACTAAGGAGAGCAGAGCTGTGCAATGGCAAGTATACAAAATTTAGAGACAAAATACCAGGGTTCTTGTTCCAGATCATCCCTTTGATAACTATATGGCATCGGGTCAACTCTAAAAGCTGGTTTCTCAATCTGTAGATTGGGTATACTAATAGCTTCCTTCCAGCATTATTTTAAAGAACAAATGAGATCATCAGAGTGAAAAGGCAGTATAAACTGTTAAGTAGTATGGGTTGCTATCAGTGTCCTTTATATGCATCTTCCTGGACAGTTCAGTATGCATTTTGGTTTTAAGTTATTGTTATTATATCCATTATTGTCACCCCACTAAAATATTGCAAGATAAATTCTCCTTGTAAGCTCAGGATCAGCTGGTCATCTCTCCCCTTGAGGATGCAGAACAATCTCATTTTACTCCCCCCAGCAACAAAAAAACAAACAAACAAACGAAAAATACCCAGGCACCAGAGAGAGGAGTTTTGACTCAGCAGCTGCTCCCGGAAAACAACTTGGGTCATTCATTGAATGAAGGTTTCAAATTGTGGAATTTGACAGCCAGCCAAAGGGCAATTGTAGGGGGAGGGGGGAATTCCCCCACCACCACCCCCACACACACACACACACATTTGCTCTGAACGTATCACATCCAGGACATGATATGCAGCTCTGAGCACCAACCTTTAAAACTTAAGTAGATTGAAGAGTCCAAAAAAGCTGGCTCCTTCCTTTGAGGGCCAGAGTTGTAAAAGAGGGAGTTGACTCTCTCTGAAGGAGAATAAAGGACCAAAGGGAGCTTTGGGGAAATAGATTTCATTTATGTATAAGAACAAACTTCCTAACAGGCCTAGAGAGAGTGTGGAGAGAGAATTCCCAGCGGAAGGGTTAAGCATCACAGGGCTAGTAGAACTTGTAAGCCTTTGAGATGCTAGGGTTCCATATCCCAGCCCCACTGACCTTAAAGAGGGGGAAATTCCCCCCTATGCCCTACAGCCTCTACCAAGTAAGCATTGCTCTGTGGGCCAGTTCTGCAGGGTAACACAAGACAGACCACCAGTCAGAGAGCAGAGCAGCCCTCAGGATGCAAACTCTAGCCATGCCCTTAGCGGCCGAGACCCGGGAGCCAAGGTACTGCTAAACGCTGCTCTGCGCAACCAGAGGGTCTCCCCACCCTCCTCTGGGATTGAAGGCTCCCTGGAGTGCTCAGCCTCTCTCTCCACACAGATGACGACTTATTCCTCCTTCCCCACCAGCATCCCTTCCCCTTTGCTCCCCACCCCACTCCCCAGCGGATGCTAACAGTCCCTGCTCACAGTCCCTCTGTCCACCCTGGCTGGGGAAGACAGACGCCAGGACTGCACTGATGATCCTCACCTTCACCTCCCGATAGTCACAGACTGTAATCCTCTCCCCTTGAGTATGTTGCTTCTAACCAATAGAATTTGGCAACAACGAGGAGATGTTACTTCTATGATTAGGTTACACAACATTCTATCTTCCATTTTGTTAGAAGACTCTCTTGCTGGCTTTAAAATCAAGCTGTCAAATTGGAGAAACCCACCTGGCAAGAAACTGGGCAGTGTAACAGCCAACAGTCAGCAAGGAGCCAAGGCTTTCAGCCAAGGCGCTTGAGGACATGGATCCTGCCCACATCCACCTAAGTGAGATAAGAAGCGGGTCCCTTCCCAGTCGAGCCTGAAGATGAGACCCCTACTCTGGTGGACACCTCTATTGCAGCCTCATGAGAGACGCGGAGGCCAAGGGTCTTCAATTTAAGCTTTGCCCAGATTCCTGACCCACAGAAACTAGGAGACAATCAATGGGTGTTGTTTTAAGCCATTTTAAACTTTAATGAATATACTGGCTTTCAGCATCTCTCTGCCTGTGGACATTCTCTGGCTCAAAAGCATGCCTGGCCCCAGCAGGGAACACTGCAGAAGCAACCCTCAATCATCGGAGTGCACACATTTCCCCAGCTTCCCGACCTTCAGGGGGATGATTCCTAATACACAGTCTCAGGGAGTTCAGAGCAGATTGGGCCCCAGTTGCTCAGAGAGATAACCTCCTCATTAACATTCGCTTTACTAGCTTTACTCCCTTCCCTCTCTCACTTCCACGCTCTGTTGTGTGTCCTGAGATTACCTCTGACAAAACTACCTCACCATATGCTTGTCTGCTTAGGACCTGAATAACATAGGCCTATTTACCTCACCACCTTCCCAGGTTTTTAAAAACCTAGAATCGTTTCCCTCAGCACCAGCCAGACATCTGCTGTTATGAGGTTGATCCACATCCTTGGCAAAAAAAAAAAGGGCTTCATCCCACCACAAACCTCCACGCCCTCCCAGAGTGGCCCTAGAAGCTTTTCAAGTCCTTGTCACAAGCACCTACATCACTTCCAATAAATCTCCCACCCCTTCCTCAGCGCAGCCTCTCTTCCCCCAAAAGGGAGATGCAAGGTATCGGTCAAACCTTACTAGCCATGGCTTACAATTACCTGGCCTGGGGCCAAGGTGCTTAATATTTCACACAAATCTTTGTTCAAAACAGTTCCATCTACACTAAACAGAATAAGTCTCATCCTTTATTCGTTTTGCTTCTAGTTCTGCTCCTCTTTTATTCACTTATTAACTCAATTAAGCATGTGTTCCACAGGCTTCATGGAGGACCTCAACTGTAAGCACCAAGCAACATCTGTGAGTGGGTTCTTCTCTCCATCTTACAAGCTGCCTATGGCATCTCGAAGTCTGGGGGAGGGGGACGGGGTGGAAGCCATTGTCATCAACTTGCATATTCTTAGAAGCCATTAAAATGTCAGCCTCCTTGTTTATTCTGCACCATGTCTCTGGTTGGCAAATCAGCCTCAGAGACTTAGGTTGCTAACAAGTCCTTCTGGGCTTTCCCTGGAGCAGGATTCTCAGCGACTCGCATTCTCTTCCTACCCGGCCTTGCCACTGTGATGACGTTTTCCACTGGCAAGTGGGAAAGCATTCCTGTCATCACCAATGTCTCAGTCCCAGCAGCTTCTCTCCAAGGCGGCCTCGATGGATGGGTTCCTTTCTTCTGGGGAATTCAGACCCACCATCTCCCTTCTGGGTTTAGCTCTAAAGGTTCATCTCCACATTCCCATGACTCTTCAGGGCCTGTTTATTGTCCTAATCTCTCCAGGAAAGACCCTAAATGCAAATAAGATGGGCTTATGTCTCTAAATATAGCGGGTATGTTGTCAAAACCTCTACAGAGGGAGCCCTGTTGCAAGCTGGACCGTCAGTGAGTCTAGGCAAACTTGAGCTGCCGTCCCCTGGAGCTATCCTGTCTTCAAACCTCAAAAACCTCCTCCAAGAAGCCCCCAGTGGGCCTCCCCACTGTACCTTCCAAAGCACAGTGCTTTGGTTTTGTTCTAGAACCTTCTAATTGACCAAAACCCACTGTTGAGCTATATGGTATTGGCCAGGGTCCTTATATGGACCCTGCAGCCCCAGTTGAGGTTGCGTTGCTAGAATTCAGCAATTCAGGGCCTGTCAGCTCCATGATTCCCAGGTGGGGCCAGATAGTGCTTCCCAACATTTCCGTTTCCATTTCTACGGCTCTCTATGTGCTCCTGGGACAACAGGTGAGGAAACTCCCTGATATCCAAAGCCCTTAACCTGGCCCTGCCTGTGCACAGCGTCACCTGATAGTGATAAGAACATCCTGCCTGGTTCCCACGCAGCCATTTCTCTGGTGTCAACCTGTGACCCCCTGGGCAGGGTAGCTGTCCCCTCCAAGCTTCACCTTCCTCGTGGTAAAACAGCGCTGCCTTGAGCAGGTGGCGGTTTGTGTGGGATGAAGCCTTTTCTGCCAATGAAATGATGTAGGTTATGCACAGAGTGAGCTTAGCTCAATAGAAATCTCCTCCCTAATTGATGTGGGCTTGCGCTATCCAAAACAGAAGCCACTGGCCCCATGTGGCTATTTGACCTTTAAATTTAAATGAATTAAAATTCAGTTCCTCAGTCCGACCAGCCACATTTCAAGGATTCAATAGCCACCTGGGGCTCGCGCCTACAGCGCTGAGCATTTCTATCACCACAGAAAGTTCTACTGGGGGATTTTAAAAATTCCAATGCCCAGGCGGCACCCCAGAGCAATTAAATCTGAGTTGCTCCAAGTGGGGACCCTGCTATGATCTTTGGGGGTATTTGGGGGGTTTTTGTTTGTTTTGTTTGATTTTAAGCTCCTCCGGTAAAGTCATGTACAACTAAGATTGAGAACCACTGCCCTAGACACATTCTCCAAAACAAAACTCTCTATTCCCGAATATTCCTCCCGCACTCACTAATCTTGGACCCTCACCTAGAAAATGCCTCAGAGAAGTACCCCTCTCCTAAGCTCTATAGTATTTGCTTGTTGCACCTGACCCTCATTTGACAACGAACCCCCTCCTCCCTCAGATGTTACTCTTTCCTGCCCCTGTTTTTTCATGACCCTGTTACATGGTGAGAACGTGCAGGACAAGGACCAGGCAGGGCCATCGCTCCTCTCTGACTTCCAGGGCACTGGCCCAAGGTCCTGAGCACGGCCCACACGCATCTGTGTCTGCTGAATCCTGTTAGATGTGTAGCCCCTTAAGGGCAGGGCCTGCCTCTGTCTTTACGCTCAGGGCCGCTTAACTGATGAAACCCTCAAGAATGTGAGCCTGAGCAGATTCAGCTGCCCTGGGACAGACAGCGCTGGTGGCTGGGAAGCTGGAGAAATATTTAAACTGACCTTGCTTCTTACAGCATTAGCCAGCCATGGACGAACTAGTTTTTAGAGAGCAACTACAGAGTGCAAGCCCCATCATAGGTGCAAGAAAGAGGGAAGCCATGTGGGGCAGGCTCAACCCCCAGGAGTTTTCACTGCGCCCTCGTACCTAATCCTCAGAGGACCTGAAAGGAAAGAAAAAGCAATTGTTCCGGTTTACAGATGAAGTCGCTGAGGCCTAGCGAGCTTAGATAATGTACCCAAGAACTCAGTCAGTCGAGGGTAGATTCAGATCCTGGTCTTTCAGATGAAAAAGTCCAGGCTTTTTCTACTGTCTTTGTAGCCAACATCTCTCAGCACAGTGTCGATGAAAAGGTAAGACACACACAGAGAACAATCAATGAACTTGAGGGAATTATTGAAAGAGGTTCAATAAAACAAGATGCTACCTTGGCCATTAGGGCAAGTGAAAAAGAGTTAGGCCCCCTGAAGAAAGCAGCTTTGAACTGGGTCTTTTAAAACATGGCTTCCATGAAAGGAGCGAACAAGGTGTTGGAGGCGGTCCAGGCTGACTATGTTCACATGGGAAGGCTCCGAGCCTCACATTCAGAGGAACATAAAAGACAAGTGGATAATAACAGACAGCAACCGTTACTGAGATCTGAGTAACCAGGCACTAGCTACAGGTTTTCCCCCACTAACCCAAACAACATTCACCAACCCTATCATTATTCCTATTTCACCAATGAGGAAACTGAAGCTCAGAAAAGTTAAGTCTGTGCCCAAAGTCACACAGCAACTGAGTTATAAATAAATCCTCATGCCAATCGATTAAAAAGTAGACTGAAAGGAAGAGGGCACCCACACTCCCTCCAAAGGGGTGGGCTTTGACGTCAGGCTCCCTGGGTTTATACTCAGCCTCTGCACCCCTAACAGTGGCATGTCCTCGCTCTCCAGGTCTGAGCCAGCCGTGCGTTAGGACTGCTCTCAGGGAGGAGAACCTGAACCCAAGAACCCTTGACTGACAGGACTGGAAGGAGTTTGCAAATTTCTTCTGTGCAGTCCTCCTCTGAGGGACTCAAGCCAGGCCCCACATCTCGCAGAAACCTCCACTTTTAGCTGTCTAGTGTCTTAGGAGTCTGTGAGGATTCATTTGAGTAAAGGATTCTGCTCAGGAGAGGCATAGAAGGAGGAGGGAAGGCAGAAGCTTGAAAACCACTGACTATAACCCCGTGTCTTCACAGAGTTGAGGATCTGAGGCCTAAAGCAATTACGTGATCTGCCCCAAGTTCCACAGTCACTGAGCTCTCAGGGGTGAACCATGATCTGATTCAGGTGGGCTCCCTCCATGCAGGGGCCTTTCCACCACACAGGGCTGCTTCCAATGCCTCCAGGGGGCACCATTCCCATTGTATTTTAGGTGAGTGCTACCTCGCTGAGTCCTGCAACTCCAGGGCCTGACAATTACAAAGCTCAAAGGCCCAGGCCCAGTTCCATTCAGAAAGATCACAGCGGTGATAAGAATGTCTTCTGTGTGTTCATATAGGTTGGCAAGCTTTCTGTCAAGGTTGGGCAGTTAATATTTCGGCTTTACAGGCCCTTTAGTCTTAGTCCCACCTTCTCAATTCTGCCTTAGTAGCACAAAGCAGACACGGATGATAAGTAAAGAAATTAGTATGGCTGGGTTCCAATAAAACTTTATTTATAGGCTGAAA
The DNA here is from genome assembly GCF_951640355.1 of Cnephaeus nilssonii. Lineage (NCBI taxonomy): Eukaryota > Metazoa > Chordata > Mammalia > Chiroptera > Vespertilionidae > Cnephaeus > Cnephaeus nilssonii. Next base: position 22,230,465 of record NC_137072.1, on the reverse strand, counting down.
TTTGAATTTCATTTCATGTTCACATGTTGTAAAATATTATTTTTTAATTTTATTATATTTATTGAGTGACTGCTTAATAAAGTTATATAGGTTTCAAGTGTACAATTCTATATCATCTGCTTAAAAATATAAAAGCCATTCTTAGCTGGCAGGGTATACAAAAACAGGCAGCAGGCCGAATTAGGCCCATAGGCTGTAATTTGCTGACCCTGGTTCATATGATCAGTTCATATTCTTGTTTCTCTTGAGCTTTATTAAGAGTTATGAAAAGTTGGGAGGGCAAGCATAAAACCCACTTCCTACAAACACATATGGGCCAAAACTCAGAGAGCTTAATTTTATGTCATATTGCCCAACCTCTAAAACATCTCTGCCTCTCCGGAGAAGCCAGAAAGTGCCCTAAACACTCTCCAAGAAGCCAGATTTAAAACAGCCTTCTGCTTGAGGCTACCTGGAACCCAAGCCAATCTTGAAAGGTACCGTCACCTGGGTCCTTTCCAGGATTTGTTCCACAAGCATAAGCTCTGTGATGCGCCTTCAGCAAATTAGAGCCAGCCCGAGTTCCAGAACACCTGGGCAGATGTACAGACTGTCTCCCAGGCGTGCCGTTCTCATTTATACGCATAAAATTGGTCATCCACACTCTCCCATAAACACCAAAGCAAAGGGATCAGAGTTCAACGTTAAGTTTACAGCACAGCCCTGGGCACTAGAAGAACAAAATAAATCTTAGTCCATGCAGGAGTTGGATTTGGGGTGGAGAGAAATGAGTGGGGAGGAAGAGTCTAGGATTTCCAGCCTGGAGAGACACAGGAGACAGACAGGAGTAGGAGTGGGGTGCATTCTAAGAAAGACAGTTGGCCAGAAGGTATAGATGGTGAACCGGGGTCTCCCAGAGGCAAGAAAGAGTCCAGACTTGATGTAAGAGACATTGTGGGGGTTTTAAGGAGAGAAGTGATACGAAGAAAGCAGGGAAATGCATTCTAATCAGCCAGGATTGTATAGGGAGGTAGAGAAAAAGGAGAAATGTCTAAATATTCAGGAGACTATTGAAGTATTCCAGGGGTGAGGTAAAGGGAGCCTGACCCACAGATGTGGCCAATGTCATGTCAGAAAGCCAAGTCCAAATGCCTTTCCGAAGAAAGGGTGGGAAGGCCCAAGAATCACTAGGTCTGGAGGAAGGAACAGAGTCACAGGGACTCAGGCAGATCCAGCCTGGGCGGAACAGGATGTTGGTAGAAGCAGACTTCTTCCTCTTATGAATAATCAGTGTCTCTACTCTGCTGTAATTAACATAAATGTAGCACGCCTATATCAAAATCCCCAGCACTCAAGCTCAGTATAAGCCCTTTCCTTTTTCCTTTTTTCTTTTTTAACTCAATAGTTCTTCCATTATTTTTTTTTAGAGCTGTTTTAGTTTCACAGAAAAATTGATTGGAAAGTACAGAGAATTCCCACATAACTCCTGTCCCCACACCCCTACACTCTTACCACTAGCAACATCGCCACCTGAATGGTACCATCAGTGAACCTACACTGACACATCATTAGCATCCAAAGTCCATAGTTTACCTTAGGGTTCACTCCTGGTGTACATTTTTGGGGCTTTGACAAATGTATGGTGACATGTATCCCCCATTCATAGTATCAGACAATGTCATTTCACTGCCCTGAAATCCTCTGTGCTTTGCCTATTCATCCCTCCCACCTCCCAACCCCCTGCTAATTATTGATCTTTTTACTGTCTTCATAGTTTTGCCTTTTCTAGAATGTCATATAACCCTGCTCTTTTTTAAAAATAAATTATCTTATTTTTAAGTTAATACATGCAGAGGTGCAACGATCAAAGGAGAGAGAGAAAGGAATTTCCCTCCCTCTTTCCAACTGCCACTCACCCAGTCCCTTACTACCATTTTCTACCAATTCACAGGTACGCAAGTGTTCAAGCAGTGCGTGTGTGTGTGTGTGTGTGTGTGTGTGTGTGTGTGTGTGACTTTTGAGGGGATATGTTGAAAATGAGGTGTTAGCAAAACAATTAGGTGAAGAGACTGGTAAACATCTGCAACAATGGGAAAGGAATTCTAGTGACAGGTCAGATCTGAATATGTAGATTCAGGCGCCTCAGCCCAGGTGACAGCTGAGAATGGATGAGCTCTCCGGGGGAGATCAGTGAGTGTGAAGCCTGGAGATCCAGGCCTTGGGGAGTTCCTTTATCACAATTATTCCTTAGAGCCTACTGTGAGTGAGGCCCCGTGGGGAGCACTAGCTTAGCCAAGCAAGAGCCAGCACAAACGCAAACGCAGGGGTCGAGCCTTTTTTTTAATATATATTTCCACTGGGGATGCGCCCGCAACCAAGGTACATGCCCTTGACCAGAATCGAACCTGGGACCTTTTGGTCTGCAGGCCGACGCTCTATCCACTGAGCCAAACCCGTTAGGGCAGGGGGTTGAGCCTTTTCCACCAGATCTAGGAGAAGTAAAACAACCCGGAATCTCGGGAATCAGTAAAAAGAGGCATGAGTGAGAGGAATTTTCAGTGGAGTGTGAGAAACCAGATATTGAATTAATAGGGAATGCATAGTGAGGAAATGGAAGCTAGAAAAGAAACATTTTAGGACAGATCATAACCATTTATCTAAAATTTTTGGAATCCGTTATTTCAGAATTGAGAACTTCCCTGGACTTTAGAAGGTAACGTAGTACACAAACTAGATTAGGTTAGTGGCTCACCCAGCAGAGCCTGGAGTCAAACACATAACTACTTCCCAGTGAATCCTGCGAATATTCACACCAAGCGGACAGATAAAAAGCATCAAGTTTCAGCTCCAGCTTTAGAAAATCTTTTTGGTTTCCAGGGCTTTGGGGGTTTCGGAGTAGATATGAGACAGATGAAAAATCTAAGCGGAATTTCTTTTGAGCTTTTAGGTCGAGCACTAGCTGATTTATATACCTGATTTGAAGTATTATTTTGCCACAGTGAAAGCTGCGCATGGGGTTTCACAGTTCTTTCTTAAACTGGACTCTATCTGGCTTGAAGACAGAATTCAAGTCTGATCCTCTTTGGTCCTCAGCGTAGGGCACAGTGCCTGGCACATGGTCTGTGCCGATGATTAAGCTGAGCTGAATTTTCACCACTTCTAATAATTCCTCCGCAGGGGCCTGATCACCGTGCCAGCTCGGCTCTTTCTGTAGCCCAACCTTCAGCCCTGTCAGCCCAAACTCTAGAATTACTCCTCCATTGATATGCAGCTGGCGCATCCCATTTCTCTGCTTAAATCCAAACTCAATAGCCATCTGTTTGTTCTGGTATTCTAGCACTAATTGCTATTCCTGATTTTGTTTGATATGTTTGACCTGGAATTTTAGAACTAACTCTTAATTGTGTTTTTATTTAATATAGATAGCACATATAAAGCAAGAGCATAAGGAATGCTATATAAATGCTAATTTTATTGTATTTCACTCCAGACCTCAGAGACTTGCCAAACTTGGTTCTGCCCTAAAGAAGTTTTCCCCTCAGGAGCTTAGGGGAGTTTCCTTTTTCTCCCTAAAACAGCTTCTTCAAAGGTGGGCAAATAAAGAGACAATACTCATCACATATGAGCCACATCTTAACAACTGGTCCATCAACCATAAGGGCTTCAGAGTCTACTGAGTTTTGCACAAAATTAACAAATCTTACGCTAGTCTACGACATTGTTTTAATCCTGCTTTTGTGAACTGAGTGAGCTTTTTGCATTAAGACATACCATCCTAACTGGGTCACTATCACATTATTTAACGTTTAAGTATGCAGTGTGAAAAGGACTATTTTAATTTACTGCTTTTTGAAGAATAGAGTTATCGTTACACAAATGTGCCATTAACCAGTAGATAATTGGTACAGCTTATAAGGCTCCACTGAAATTTTTCAAGATAAGCTATTCCACTTCCAGGAAGTGTCTGAAGTTATTATATTAATGAGATTTCAAATCCTATAAGAACTAAGTCATCATCAACATACATAGCAAAGGAGTAACTCTTATGACTTATGAATCATCCCATTCAGGGACCACTGACCCACCAGGCTTGGTTCCTATGCTCTAAACAGCCAAGCTGGCCCCCACGCCACATGAGAGTTTAGTGCTTCTACTGTCCAGGGTCTTAATTTTGAACTTCTTACCCTGACCCATTCCTCAGGCCACATACCATGCAGTTCTCGTGATTTCTAGCTTTTTACATCATTACTCATTCTTCCATTTCTGGTTTCTCTCTCTTCAGATGTGGCCCTCAGATTATCCTCCTAGCAATGACCTTGGCTCTCTCTTAGCTTATCTATGACTGAATGAATGAATGGGTTTTATTTTTTATTCTTTCTTAGTCAGTGATTCCATCCCATGTGCTCTTGAAACAGTCCAAGAGGTTATATGTGTCTGCAATGTGAACAGCATATTTGGTTTTCATCACTGAGGACAGAAAATGCTTGCCATTTCAGGAATCTTTATATCTTTAATGGCTTGTTTAATAACATTCTTTGTAACCCAAAGCTGGTCTTGGAAAATTACTAACATTCTCCATTTGTGGGGCATGGTCAGGCCAATAAAATGCCACCAATATTATTATGAAGTCTCCATTGATATTATGTTAAAGAGACTTACCATATTAAGAAAAATATTCTATTATTCCATATGTTATCTTGCATGTGTTACCATGAGTTTGAATGTGCCTTTGCTATCGCTGGCCTTTAGAAAACCAGATAGAGACCACAGCTATGAAAACTGTAGGAATTGTACAGGGACTGAACTTCCCCTCTTTGTTCACACTGAGGTGGAGGTACAAGAAAGGGTGGTGGAGAGGCAGAGGTTGAGGGCCAGAGGATTGCTGGAAGTAGAAGCCAGGTCAAGGGTCAAGGTTCAAGTAATTAAAGTGAAAATCTTGAGCAGGATTCTATGATGAGACACCAACACCTGGTAAGGGTTCAGATGCTGAAGAGCTACAATTGGAAGTAACCAGTAACAGACAAGCAAGCCCTGGCATCCAGAAAACCATGAAGACGACTGGGAAGTCAGCAGAAGTATGTCAAGGTCAGGAATTCAGGAAGTCATGAGGACTCTGTTGAGAGAGATGATGGTCAAGGGTTTGGTTAAGAGTCAGATAGAACCCTAGCTGGTTTGGCTCAGTGGATGGAGCATCGGCCTGCAGACTGAAGGGTCCCAGGTTTGATTCCAGTCAAGGGCACATGCTTGGGTTGTGGGCTCAAACCCCAGTGGGGGGTGTGCAGGAGGGAGCCGATCAATGATTCTCTCTCATCATTGATGTTTCTCTCTCACTCTCCCTCTCCCATCCTCTCCTAAACCAATAAAAATATATATATTTTAAAAAGAGTCAGATAGAGCCTATGCTCATATCCATCCTATATAATAAAAGGCTAATATGCAAATTGTCCCCTCTACTGGGAATTCAACCAGGGTGCAGGGCTGGCTGGCCAACCTCCCATGGCCCCTCCCCCCGGCTGGCCCACCCCGATCAGCCCCCAGGATCGGGGTGGGCCAGCCTGATCCCACCATGCACAAGTTTGTGCATCGGGCCTCTAGTCTACTACATAAGTGATACTGGGCAAGCCACTCATCTCTTTGAGCCTCAATCTTCTCATCTGAAAAAAAAAAAGTAGGGTGTACCTGCATAGGGTTGTGAGAACGAAATGAGGTAATGCATTTAAGGTGCTTACCCAAGCACCTGGCACCTAGAAACCCCTAAATAAATAGTAATCAATGTGACACCAATCATCAAGGGGTTTCAGTAATAAGAACACATGAAAATAATTGCCATCTGACTTCTTTTTCTGTTTCGTGATACAGCAGGCCTGGCGACCTGAGCCTGATGGGTCCTGACCCTGAGGCATGAACAGGAACATAATTTCCCCTCTTGAATGAGAGCCTGTAGCTACAGGGGAATCCTGACAGCTGCCTGAAGCTGGGTGTGAGAACAGCTCAGCATTTAAGGAGGTCTGTCTGGAAGACAAGTTGGCAGCTTATTCCTTCAACTAAATGGTCTCCATTTGACACTGACTCAAGCCCAGACCACCAGCAGTCCAGGTGATGTGCCTGTGTCATCAGATTAGTTTTTCTCATCTGTACTTTGGAATAACACCCTTGGCTCACTTGGAGGGCTGTGTAACCACAGCTTCATGAAACTGGCTGCTGAAAACTTCATGCTGTAGACTTTGTCCCTCTTTCTGCCTAATGCCCCTTTCTCTGGACCTTTGGGCGCTTATCAAAGCCAGAACTTCTCCAGAGCAACTGGTGTGTGTTACTCTCATGGAGAGTGTGATTTCTCAACATAAGTCCAGTTTCCTCTTTGCTTTGACCTTTAGAATCTCATAACTAAATTTGGATGCCTGAAGCAACTATACAGGCCCTTCAGTTATACAGTCTATCTATCTATATATAATAGAGTAATATGCTAATTAACCGGGACTCTGTAACAGTCACGACCATGTAGCAGGCGGTGGGGGGCGGGGCGGGGCCACAGCTGCCAGGGGACAGGAGCCCGTGGTGCCTCCTCTGGAGTTGGGGAGCTAATGACGGACTGGCTCTGGTCCTCCTCCAACAGCCCTCTCCAGCAGGCATGAGGTTGCTGAGACCCAGGCTGGGCCTCCGGCCACAGATCCACAGCTTTGGAGACCGACTCTACCAGGCCCCCAGGAGGCCATGTGGCTGAGCTGCAGGGTGCCTGAACCCGGTGCCCGTTCAAGACGTGACACAGAGAGGAGGTGGGGAGGAAATCCAGAGAATGGGATGTGGGGGTTCAAGACTCACTTCCTTTGGGCTTTGTCCTTCTTGGCCTGGAGCGCAAGCACTGCAGGAGAGAGGGATGGATGAAGGCGGAACGTGGAAGAAAGGAGGTGACCCAGGTGAGGGTGACCCAGCTGCGAGAGGCCCGGCTGCAGGGCCGCCTGAGCGGCGGCTCCCAGACAAGCGCCATGGCTTCGGGGAAGCTGCTGGCCAGGAGGCGGGTGGCCCAAGGGGCGCAGAGCGGCGCCAAGGCAGGGTGTACCAGAGGGGGCTCGGGCCGGGGCAGGGGCCGGCAGCGGGGATCTGCCTCACCCGCAGAGAGTGAGGTTCTGCAGTGGCCCCAAGTTGCGTGTGGGCCCAGCGGGGAACAAGGTGGAAGGACGCCGAGTGGACCTGCAGCCCTGAGGCGGGGGTTGAGGGGCCCGACTGCTGCGGTTAGGAGAAGCTCCCGGTGCTAACCGAGCCTCGCCCCAGCGGCCTGTGCACTTGACAGGCAGCGACTCCTGCTCCCGCCTTGGCCCAAAAGCAAGCCCATGTGCGCCCTGCCCCACAGCAGTGGCGCACGCCTGCGTGGTGAGTGCGAAGCCTACCACCTGCTCCAGAGAAGGGGGGACAATAAAGAATGGGGGGGGCGGGGGAGAGGAAAGAATGTGGAGCATTGCGATGAAGAGGTGCTTGAGAATGAGGCTCGGAAGCCTGACGGGGAGGTTTGTTCTGTTTGGCCCGCGGCTGCCCCTTAGGAAGGGCAGAGAGCATGGCTGTGAGGGCTCCCTGGACTCAGTTTTCTGGTCTGTAAAATGGGTTAAGGGTGTCCCAGTGTCTTCGCTGACCTTTGAAGGCCAATTGAGATACTATATAAGGAAAATGAGGGCTTCCTCTCGCCAGGCGTCCTCATGGGAGTGACATCGTCTTTAAACCCTGCGTGGCAATCCCTGATGCACCGCCGTGATGCCCAGGGAAGACAGGGCGACCTGGAAGTCCAACCACTTCCTTAAGATCATCCACCTTTTGGATGATTATCTAAAATGCTTCATTGTGGGAGCAGACAATGTGGGCTCCAAGCAGATGCCGCAGATCCGCATGTCCCTCCGCGGGAAGGCTGTGGTGCTGATGGGCAAGAACACCATGATGCGCAAGGCCATCCGAGGACATCTGGAAAACACCCAGCTCTGGAGAAACTGCTGCCGCATATCCAGGGGAACGTGGGCTTTGTGTTCACCAAGGAGGGCCTCACTGAGGTCAGGGACATGCTGCTGGCCAATAAGGTGCCAGCTGCTGCCCGCGCTGGTGCCATTGCCCCGTGTGAAATCACGGTGCCAGCCCAGAACACTGGTCTGGGGCCAGAGAAGTCCTCCTTCTTCCAGGCTTTAGGCATCACCACTACCATCTCCAGGGGCACCACTGAAATCCTGGGTGATGTACAGCTGATTAAGACTGGAGGCAAAGTGGGAGCCAGCGAAGCCACACTGCTGAACATGCTGAGCATCTCCCCCTTCTCCTTTGGGCTGATCATCCAGCAGGTGTTTGACAAGGGCGGCATCTACAACCCGGAAGTGCTGGACATCACAGAGGACACTCTGCATTCCCGCTTCCTGGAGGGTGTCCGCAATGTTGCCAGCGTAAGCCTTCAGATTGGTTACCCAGCTGTTGCGTCAGTACCCATCCTATCATCAATGGGTACAAGCGAGTTCTCTTTGTCTGTGGAGACCGATTACACCTTCCCACGTGCTGAAAAGGTCCAGGCCTTCTGGGCTGATCCATCTGCTCGGTGGCTGCTGCCCCTGTGGCCACCGCCACCACTGCTGCTCCTGCTGCTGCTGCAGCCCCAGCCAAGGCTGAAGCGAAGGAAGAGTCGGAGGAGTTGGACAAGGATATGGGATTTGGTCTCTTTGATTAATTACCAAAAAGCAACCAGCTCAGCCAGCTCTATTTGAGAAACAGGAAATAAAGGCTTACTTCTCGAAAGAAAGAAAGAAAGAAAGAAAGAAAGAAAGAAAGAAAGAAAGAAAGAAAAGAAAAGAAAAGAAAAGAAAAGAAAAGAAAAGAAAAGAAAAGAAAAGAAAAGAAAAGAAAAGAAAAGAAAAGAAAAGGAGGGAAGAAGTGAGAAAGAAAAGGAAAGGCAAGCAACACAAAAGGAAGATTGGAAGGAACCTGTAAACCTATTGTCACTTAAATAGGGAATATAGTCAATAGTGTTGTAATGATGGTATGATGCCAGGTGGGTACTGGAAATATCGGGGAACACTTTGTAAAGTATATGATTGTCTAACCACTATTTTGTAACCAATATAAAACCTGAAACTAATACAAAATAATATTGAATGTAAAGAAATGAAAATAGGAGTGAAATTTTTATAAATTTCAAAGTTTAAATAAAGGCTGTAAAGGAAGGAAGGGGGAGAATAAAAATAGTGTTTTTTATTTTACCACTTTATTGTCTTTTCAGTACATGTACTTTTATATTTTTCTAAGTCATTATCTCATTTGATGTTCAGGGCAACTTAAAGACAAGATAATTATTCCCTCCACTATTCAAAGAAAGGAAATCTTGGTTTCTGGCCCCAATGATTCAATCATCACACCTTATTGTAAAGCAGGGTTAGTGAAATTTTCTGTGAAGGATTATATCTACACCAATAAAAGCCTTGGGGGCCATCAGGCCAGCAAGGGAGGGCAGTTGGGGGCTATCAGGCTGGCAGGGGAGCAGATAGGCATCGATCAGGCTGGCAGGGGAGCAGTTAGGGAGCGATCAGGCTGGCAGGAAGAAGTGGTTAGGGGCAATCAGGCAGGCAGGCAGGCAGGCAGGCAAGTGGTTAGGAGCCAGCGGTCCCGAATTGTAAGAGGGATGTCTGACTGCCTGTTCAGGGATCAGGCCTAAACCGGCAGTCGGACATCCCCCGAGGGGGTCTCAGATTGGAGAGGGTGCAGGCTGGGCTGAGGGACATTGCCCCCCCACACACATACACACACACCGTGCACGAATTTTGTGCACCGGGCCACTAGTTATAATATATTTTTGTTAGCTTAATTTTAATATTCTACACTAAGGTCCCTGTGAACAAGCCCAGCCTGCTGCCTGTTTCATTTGACTATTGTCTATGGCTACTTTTGTGACACAAACAGCACAACTGATAGTTGTAAAAGAAACAGAAAGACTGCCAATCCCTGCTCTCTAGACTTATTTTTTTCCAACCTTGTTCTCTTGATTTTTACCCTGTTGTGTGTTTTATAAACTGCCTCGAATCCATTTTGGAAGAAAACAGGTTATAAGCAATCAAACATTAAGGAGAGGCCATCAGAGGGGGATGCGGGGGGAACAGGAAGAGGGTAAAGGGGGTCAAATACAAGGTAACTAAAGAAGACTAGACTTCACATGTTGAGCCCACAATAGAGTATACTGATATGGAATTATAAACTTGTACACTTGAAATTTATATAATGTTATAAACCAATGCTACCCCGATAAATTTAATTAATATAAGAAATAAATACAAAGAGAGGCCAGTGAGTGGGCCATCTGATTCACTATAGTTATCAACAACACCCATACACACACATACACACACACACACACGAGATTGTGTGCAGGAAATTGGAACAACTGTCCCTGATGTATGCACAGATAGTCTACCCCCATGTATGGAGTTACAGTCAGAGCAAAAGGCATCCCCACATTATCCCATACTGAATTTCAGTCCTGGCCTTGAGGATTCCTCTCTCCCAGACCTCATTAAAGTTGTTCTTCTCCACAGCTTTACAAAGTTCCTCCAAATAACGAGTTTTCAGCAGGTCCCACTAGAGGCTGAAAGCAGAAATCTTGGGCTGGGAGAAGAAAGGGGCAAGAATGGAGGCTAAGGAGCCTGGGTGAGCCGGAGGCCACTTTCGATCCTTCCCACTCAGCACCAGGCTTGACATGGAAATTGGAGCATGATGATGGCAATTATGAAAAATAAAAACCTTAATTTTTTTCATAATTAAACCCACATGCAGTTGATAATTGCTGTTACGAGTTTAATGCCCAGACTTGTTTTTCTTCCAAAAAAAGTGAAAAATCAGTCAGGCTATAACTTAGTAATGCTCTTAAGTCTGACTTAATAAAGAGCAAAACATCTGATTTTCAAGGTTTTCGGTGTTTGGTTTTTGCTAGCTGGAGCGGTTTCACTTTTCTCTCCACACAGGATATTTCTTGGAGGCTCTCATCAAAAACAACCACTTTAAAGACGTGAGTTTATTTTGTATAAACTATACATGTTTTCCAAGATCATGTTTTAATTAACAAAGCATTGTATGGTCTTATCTAACAAAATCCTGAAAATGCAAGTTGGCCATTAAAGTATAAACCAGCATGTCATTGAAATTGCACGATGATCTTAGTCTCTCACGCTGCCTAATGTCAACGCAGAAGACTGCACTCAGGAAGAAAATATATGGCTCGGGTTAAAATAAACATTAGGCCCTGCGAAATTTACTGAGAATGTAACGTTAGGGACTTTTTTTTCTGAAAACTGTTCAAGTCTTAAGCAACTGCAATTATACTTTTAATCTTAGAGTAAATACTGTCTTTATAATTAAGAAAAACATCCCTTGTGTCTCTCCTTTTAAAAGGGACTTTCCCCTCCCTATTTACCTAAAAAGGAAATGAGTGTTTCACATTTTCTAGTGACATTGGAAGAACTATGAAGGCATCTATCTTGTGAAAGAAAAGCACATCAGCATCAAATGGCAAATTGGATATTGACAGAATTTGGAAAGATATAGTGCTTGGGTGTTTCTTTAGAACATAAGAGAATTTGAATCATTTACATTCTTGGCCATTTTTTCCACCCATACAGGGAAACCGGGAGGAATGCAGAATCTAGGAGAGTGGCATTCCTCTTTGCACAAAGCACTCACACTTGGCAAATGGCAAAGATTGGGTCATCATTTGTCAATGACTGCCAAGCAGTGAGGATGTCAGGCTGAGTGCAAATATCAGTCTCCGCAGTTCCTTCTACCGCTATGTCGGTGGCATTGACAACAGAGCAAGTTGCAGGAAAAATCCAAATTTCTGCATCTCTGGAGGATTCATTACTCAGCAGCGCCCGCTTTGACATCATAGGTAGGACAAGAGCCATTTGCTTGGGCAGGAATTTGATGTCCCTTTAAATGGTTTCTGCATCTAGTCCAATAGAATGGGTGTGAATGTGTATTTATTACAACCACAAGGATGTGCAAATTTATTAAACGGTCCTTTCCACAAGTCCTAGCTGTCAGCAACTGGTTTTCCTGGAGTGCCTTAGGAGCCAAGAATGTTTGTTTCTTAAGCGTGGTACCTGGAGACCTAAAATAACAATCATGTTAATGAGAAGACAATGGGGCTAACTGCTGTTTTTGCAGTGTTTCCAGGGACATACCTTCTAATTGCCGGGTGCTGGCAACTTAACAGCCGGTAATGAGTACATTGTTCCTTTTGTTTTTTGCACACAGCCCCTTAAGCATGTCAGAAACTGAGTTTGTTTTGGGTAAGCAGGGAAGACTCTTAAAAGCCCACAGAAGCTTTGGAAACCAGGAGTTTATTTTGACTGGTGAGGTATGTCTTGATAGTTTGCATTCAGATGCAAGAGGAAAAAGAGATCAAGTGGATTAGCCTCAATCATCTGGGAGATGACATTTCTCGCCGTGTTTGAAGTATTTTATGAATTAGAGAATGGGGCTGATTTTGAAGCCTAAATTAATTTCATCTGTTTGCCTTTGTTTGATGCAGCAGCTGCAGTGACACACCCTGCTTCTTTGAAAATCTTCCCCTACAAGGGTCTGAGTGTGGCCACGTGGTGTGGCTTCCTTGGGTGGGGAAGGGGGTCAGTTCCCAGCTTCCTTGGGCCCCTGGCCCTGTCAGAGAGGGTCATCTCAGACTTCAACTGGACGCTCTCACACTTGCCCTCCATGCGTTTCATTAAAGGAGAACTTGCCTACTGAAGCCAACATGAGGGAAAGAGAGGAAATTATTATCCCAACCTTTCGCTCCTAGCACGTTTTCATTAGGAATAAAAACCCTTCAGGGTGAACATGAAAGAGGCAGAAAGGTTCCCATCGGTCATGGCCCATTAACAGTGACTGACGCCCAGTTTGCCACACATTCGTCACTTCCCAGAGCGTCTCCAGTTGTTTAGAATTGGGGGTTCTTTGGTGTTGTCCATGGGCCAATATGTTCAAGAACCAGATAATAACCATGCACATGTGTCCCGTAATCTTCATAACTCCACCTCAGAAATAAGGGCTGTGCCTTTCCTAGCAGGACAGAGAGAAATTGTATTTACAATAACACTGTCTGAATGTTCACAGGTCAACTTCCCAAAAACTCTCGGTTACTTAAGAGGACAATAGGTTACCATGGTTCATCTCAATACCAATCAATCACCAAATCAGGTTGGCTTTTTGCAGACCGATACACTGGTGAGCAGTGGTCTATTTCGAAGTTGAGGGAGAGAAAAGTGATACCAGATAATGTCATTCAGCCCCCGATGGGCCTGGAAGGAAAATAGGCTGGCCTATTAGAAAAGGAAATATTTGTAGAAATCAAGAAGAGACAAATGTCTAAGAACTGTCACATCCGACAGCTGCTGGTGGCAGAATGTTATTAAAAGTCCAAAAAAATTATACCTAAATCTTGTACATGATAAATGAATCAACCCATTAAAAAAAAGTCCACGTGGCATTTATGGATTCGCTATGATGACCTTCAAAGTTGTACGGTGGACAGAAACAAAACTTGATGAATTTTCTGATGAGTAACTCATGTATCAGGCATTCGCCTTGGAACGCAAGCCAAGCTGGACCCATGTGCTATGATCTGCTACCAGAAGTGGACATGAGGCTGAGTGCCCGGTTCCCTCTTGCCCACCAGGAGCAGCTGTTACAGGGTCATAGTTCTGCCCCTTCCACTGGGCCCCGGGTAAACCCATGACTTCACATGAGGTTTGCCTTTCCTCCACAGCAATTCAGCTCCTCCTGAAAAATGCTCCCCGTGAATAATAAACACACCCCATGAGCGACCTCCCTCTTAAAATTTTTTCTCTACATCAAGCACGTCAAACTCAAAGGCTAACGCAGGCCAAATAAGGTTTAAGTTTATGTGGGCCTCAAAAAAAAAAAAAAAGCTTCAATTTTCATAGAAATGAAGGTTTATTTCCATAGAGACATGCTGAATACAAAGGGCTGAAATAAATGAGTAATCATTAACATAAAATAATAGAACATTTTAATAAAAATTAATATTTATTCTTGAACATTAACTTACCAGACACTGGATAACTGCACAAAATAATAAGCGTAATGCAAATAAACCTATTTTTCTTGTTCTCTGAAAGCGAAATATTTCCTGTTGCGCACACCAAACAAGTCAGTCCAAGACTAATGACGTGGCAATCGGCTGCTAAAATATTCGCTGCTAGTATTAGTGGAGAGAAATGGTGTGCCTGTGCGTAAGTCGAGTAAGGGAAATGAATGCAACACGATTATAGTAATCAGTCATTATCGAATGCTGTAGTTTGCTATTAATAATCCTATCTAATAAAGAGGGAATGTGCTAATTGACTGTCACACCCTCACAAAGATGGAGGTGCCCACAACCAATAAGGAGGGAATATACTAATTGACTGCCATCCCCTCAAAGATGGCAGCACCCACAGCCACAAGATGGCGGCGCCCAGTTCCCTCAGCCCCACCAGGGCGGCAGGCATGTGGCACGGCCGGGCCCGCCCCCAGCAGGTCTGGCCACTCCGCACGCCTGCCTCTGGAGTCCCCCAGTCCCCTCAGGCACCCAGCCGCCCAGGGCTGGCCCAAGGCACAGGTAACCAGGGCCGGCCGAGGCTTGCGCTGCCGGCAGTGGCAGTAGCAGAGGTGTGATGGGGGTGTCACCTTCCCCTTATTGCTGGGTCACCTCCCGCCCCTGAGGGCTCCTGGACTGTGAGAGGGTGCAGGCTGGGCTGAGGGACCCCCCCTCCAGTGCATGAATTTTCATGCACCGGGCCTCTAGTCATGTATAACAGGATATTGTAAAAATTAAGTTACAAAATTTTTATTAAAACTTTTTTACATACCATAATATTGGCTGGGCCGCAAAAATATTCATTGTGGGCTGCAAGCAGCCCTCGGGCCACGAGTTTGACATGCTTGCTGTACATTGTACAATATTGTTTAACCTTGACTTAAAAAAAAAAAAAGCACTGCTCACAACTTTGAAAATAAATATTGTTTTTTAAAATCGACGCAAACGTGTTGCATTTTTTTTTCTCAGTTTCATCCTTTCCCAGGTGTACACTCATTCTGGGCTCAGACCAAATGGCACAGAATTTGGAGGCAAAAAGATGCGAGTGAGCTTTTCTCCATTATACAACTAGTTTCAGACTGACCCACTGGCTCAAATACCTCTGCTGATCACATTTTCAGTGTAGTTAAGGGTAGCAGAATGTTACCACAAAATATGACCGTAGGAGTTTAGGACATGCCACCCCCAAATATGCTATTTCAGTATATGGATTAGTTTGAACTATAGGCACCTGGAAAACAGCAAATACAGGGAGAGGCTTTCTGTGAACTCTCCTCATCTGCCTGAAGACAGATCCTCCAAAAGGAACTCAGCTGTCATAGGTCCCCCGCCAAGCAGCCTCATCAACCAGGGAAGACAAACTCCAATCACAGGAGAGGAGACCCGAAGTGGACACCACACCGGGACCAGCTTGGTCACAAATTATCATTCCTCCGTCTACTCTTCTAAGGACCCCCCTCTTTCCTAAAAATCATTTACTGTCCCCCGAAAGACCTCCATTTCCCCTGCCCCTTTCCCTATTAGGATGGTATTTAGGCCTGACTTCTAAGCCACCTCTTGGAGTAGCTCATCTTTCTGCGGGTCTCTCCCAAGTATACAGGTCTTCATGTCAATAAACTTCTGTTTTTCTCCTGTTAATCTGACTTTTATGGCAGGCATTTCAGTCAAGAACTCAGAAGGGGAGAGGGAAAATTATTTTTCCTCCCCTACAATGGGCAGTTTTATAATTCTGTAGTTCCAAGATCAAATGTTTCTATGCAATGAGAAGAGAATAAAAACAAGAGTGGCAGAAAGAAGGAAAGATGACCTGGTATGCCCAGGGTACCAGGACACCAAAGGTAACCAGGAAGCTGGTACAGAGAATGCTCCTGCCAGAACTTCCCCTCTCAACCTCCTTTCACCCCCTGCCCTGCACCCCTTCCTCCATCTCTACCTTGGAACCATTAGAGCAGATTTGCACTTCAAATGGCAGCTGGGGCAAGTAACCAAACAGAGTGACTGTCTGCAGTGGGCTCAGTCCTAACAAGTGGCCAGGCCTGGTGGCCGCACTCAGTGCCACCCGTGGGCCTTGCCCCAGTGCCTTTTCACAGCCACAGGCCTTGGGTGCAGCTCCAGTGCATTCACAAGCATTTGGTTTTAAAAGAGATTCCCTACAGCTTGCAGGTCTGGTTGCCAAGCGTGAGGTCTGGAGCTGCTTCCTCCCGGATGTCGAAGGCGGGGAGCACCTGCTCCTGTTAAATGCTTCTTTACTGGCTAAGCAACCACTTCACGGCCCAAGACTACCCCTGCCACGTGGAGCTGAGAAGAATCAGGGCCTCTGACTTTTTGCACAGGTGCCTTGAGCCTAGACAGTTTATAAACAATTATCAATCTCCTTCAGCCAATTGTTCCCCCATGAGATGGCAAAACAATCCAAATCTGTGAGAAAACCCTGAGAGGTTAAGGATTTTCCCCAGCAAGAGGGTCAAGTCCCATGGAAGCCCAGCAGGAATTCCAGGTTATTCTCTAAGTTCCTGCTCCAATTTCCATTTAAATCACACGCTCTCTCTAAGCCTCTGTTTCTTCCTCAGGAAAATGGGAATGGTAATTCCTACATGACAGTTATTGTGAAGACACAGTGAACGGATTATGTAAAGCCTCTAAAACAGCCTGGCAATGTTAATGCTGCGCTGTAATTATTGTCACCGTTATTATCACACCCATCAAACTGCATCATCTCCTTCACTCTGGGGGTTCACTTTTGAGGTTACATCTTGTCTTTATTTCTAAGAAAGTTATTTGCAATCAACTGAAGGAGTGCCTTAGCCCAGCCGTCGCCAACCTTTCGGACCTCACGGCCCACCAGTTGGCGGCCGCTGCCTTAGCCAATATAAAATGAGAAACAACTCTAGCAGCGCATATCCTGGCTTTAACAGCAATACCACACTAGACGGTACTAGTAAAACACTCCTAATTAATACTCATCCAAGATTGTAACTCTTGTCAAAATATACTTTTCGGTTCTCTTTGCGTGTGTGTTTGTGTCTAACTTTTGAACACCTCCTCTGTGTAAAATGCCACACTAAATGTTGAAGAGGACATACATAAATGTTAGAAAAACCTAACTTAATTCAATCCATTTATGAACCCAGAGTCAACATGGTATCATCCATGTACTGGTCTGTCATTTGCAAGTGACAGAATCCCTACGGAGATGGGCTTAAGAATAATTCGTTAGCTTGTGTACCCCATGGAGTGACAGGCGTTTGCAGAAGAAGAGAGGATGCCGCCTAGAAAGGAGATGTTAGTGCAGGTGATACCCCCAGCTGATACCATCATCAGCATCACGTTCATACAAACCACACCAGGAGCTCAATGAAAAGAGCACACAAACAAAATATTCTTTTTAAGGTTGATAAAATGATGGCATTTGAATCGTCAGAAAATTCAATCAAAGCTGACAAAACATTCAGACCAGTGGTCTTCCCTAGGGCAGCATTCCAGTGCTTCCACTCAGCCTGATTCTAGAAGCCCAGGACATTTGAGCATTAGAGAGGCGGGGAGAGCAAAGACGCGCTCCTTCTACACGCACCACAATCTCGGGAGCTGCGTGCGGGGCGAGGTGCCTGCAGGCACAGCTCCAGGGCAGCTGCTGCCCCTCTGCCGCTGACGGGGCCACAGACTGGGATGTTTTCCCTGTCAGCTCTCAACAGTGAGCTCTGTGAGGAACAGCGGTGGAGTCTGCCCTGCTCACAACTTATTGAGTGCCTACTATGTGCCAGTGGGGCCAGAGAAGTGAATGAAATAAAGCCCTCCTTCTCACGGAGCATGCATTCCAGTGCACACAAACAGGAAAAATATACACCAGACAGGAGAAGAGCTAAGAAGAAAGCAGAGCCTGGCCGGTGTGAATCAGTGGTTGAGCGTTGACCTATGAACCAGGAGGTCACAGTTTGGTGATTCCCCATCAGGGCACATGCCCGGGTTGTGGTCTTGATCCCCAGTGTGGGGTGTACAGGAGGCAGCCAATCAATGGACTCTCTCTCATCATTGATGTTTCTATCTCTCTTTCCCTCTCCCTCCCTCTCTGAAATCAATAGAGTATATATTTAAAGAAGAGAAAAAAGCAAGTGGAAAGGCGGGAATGGAATCATTAGGTAGGGTGCTGGAGAAGGCCTCGCCGTCCCTGGCGACCTGGGAACTCTGGGGCACCGTGGTCCCAGCGGCAGAGGACACAGCAAGCACTGGTGTGTGGGGACAGGAGTCCCATGGCCTGTGCGAGGAGGCCTGACGGGGGTGAGGTCAGAGGAAAGGGGCCATGGAAGAGACTCAGACTTTAAGCTAAATAAAATTAAAAGCCATTGGAGAGTTTTAAACAGTTAGTTTTTGTTTTTAGGGTTCCAAACATTAATGAAACAGAACAGGACATGCTACCCCAAAATATGCCACTTCGGCATAAAAATTATTTTGAGCTGAGGCATTTAAGTTCCTGCAATCCATTTTTCTGCCTAAATGCAGCCTCCCAAAAGAACTCAATTGTCATATATGTCTCTTCAGAGAGCAACTCCAATCTCTTCTAGGAAACAGAAGAAAGTCACAAAATTATCCTATCCCCCATTTATTCTCCTAAAGGCCCATTTATCTTTCAAAAAAGTAATGTGTTCTCCCAGAAATGTTCCTTCACCCTTCCTCATCGCCTATTAAGATGGTATTTAAACCCCCAAATCTAACTACCTCCTTGAGTCACATTTCTTTGGGAACTCCCGTACCTAAGAAGGTAACTAAATCTGTTTTCTTCACCCTCTTCAGTGGTTAGAGCGTTGTCCTGCGCACCGAAGCGTTGAGGGCTCAATTCCCAGTTAAGGGCATGTATCGGGGGTTCAGCTCACTCCTTGCCTCCGGTCAGGGCCATGCAGGAGGCAACCAATCTCTCTCTCTCTTTCTCTCTCTTTCTCTGTCTCTCTCTCTCCCTCTCTTACTCTCTCCCTCTTTCTCTGAAAAGCATGGGGAAAAAAATATCCTTATGTGAGAATTAACAACAAAAAGACCTGTTTCCTTCCCTTGCTAATCTGTCTTCTGTCAATTTAATTTGCAGGCTCCAGGTGAAAAATTAAACAGGATAGAGGGAAAGTGTTTTGTTCCCTGACATTGTCTTCGCTTTAGATGCCATCTCTTCTACTGCTGGCCCGTTCATATTTAGGCTAAATGTATGAAAACAGATTTGTTCTCAGAATTTGTAAGATGATAATGTTTAAGTATATAAACTCCCACCAAAAAAACAACAACTATATAATCTCTTAATTTCTCAAAAAATGTCTTGCAAATAGTATATATGTACATACAGTTTGTTTTTTAATTTCAAAGGTTTATTAAGAAGCCTTGCTACTCACAGTCTCTGCCATCTCCTTCTCAACTAATCTTACAGATGGAGACTGTTCTTCGAGGGGCCTTCATAAGTTCTAACCTGGGAACTGTTGGATTTCACCCTCTCAGGGTTTCTCTGTCCTCAAAGGTGAGGGAACCAGGCCCTCTCTGGTGACAGCCATGGGAAGTGCAGAGATGAATGGGCCAAGGCCAATTGGCCGATGGTGTGGTCTAGGATGGACTTCTTTCCTCCTCAATGAATAGCCCTGGGTAGGATGTTCTTCAGTCCCAAGTTGTCGCTACATCATCACTATCACATTGCACAACAGAAACAATCCTTGTAATAATGCTTACACTTTCTTTAAAAAAATAAAAATGCTGAAACCCTTTTCCAAAGACACACTGCGTTGTTCCATCTGGGAAACTAGGTGGGTGGGAACTCCGTGAAGTCACAGACTTGACTGAGATACCTAGGTCAGCGCTGACTCCGAAGGCGATTCAGTGAGCCTGGTGCCCATCAATCACAGACATTCCATGTGGGACTAAGTTAGGGTCTTAGCATCTGTAACTTTGTCAAGTAAAAACTGCATATTCACTTGGTCATAGTCCCTACACTGTTTATTTGTCTGCTGGGCCCTTTGATGTCTTAATTATATCTGACTTGCCTAGATTTAAAGTTCAGTGGCCAGAAGAATCCAGAAAGCAACACAAATAATAGAAAAGCAAAGTGTCCTGGGAAAAGGGCTTCCTTAATCAATTCATTAATGAATGATTCCCCAGAGCATGGAGGAAACCAAGAAATAGGATCTTTCTCCACTCCCACCCCACCTCCACCTCTTTGCTATAAAAACCTATTTCTTATTACTTTAATTAAGTTTCTAACATCATCCTGGATGAAGGCTTTGTATTCATGCAGCCTTGCAGAAAATAGCCCAGAATCCCACAAGGACAGCAGTCACCCACCCAAGCCCGCAACCCCCACTCCTGCCATTAAATGCCAATGTTATTAGCCTGGCCAGTGTGGCTCAGTGATTGAACATGGATCCAGGAACCAAGAGGTCATGGTTCAATTCCAGGTCAGGGCACATGTCTGGATTCCAGGTTCAATCCCCAGTAAGAGTGTGCAGGAGGCAGCAGATTAATGTTTCTCTCTCGTCAATGTATCTATTTCTCTATCCCTCCCTTCCTCTCTCTCTAAAATCAATAAAAACATATTTTTAAAAAAGACTTTTCACACTTAATCTCAATATTTTTTAAGCCCATACTGAGTGCCAGCCTCTGGCTAAACTAAGTACTAAGGATACTGTTGAGAAGAAATGAGCAAAAGACATGCTCCCCTTAAATTTAATGGACAAGAATCACATTAATCTGTAATCACACAAAGTAAATGTAAAGTTTCACCTTCTAAAGGTATGGGATGATGACTTAGTCAAGGCGGGCTTCCCGGAGGAAGTGACTCCAGAGCTGACATATGGAGGACTGGGAACCTTCAGGAGCGGAGAGAAGGGAACACTATCCCAAGGAGAAGGTCCACTCTGTAAAGGTGCTGTGATAGGCAGAGAGGGATGGTAAAAGGCCCGGGAAGGTCAGTGTGGGGAAGCACAGGGCACAGGAAGCATGGGGCGAAGGCAAGGTGAGGCTGCAGAGGGAAGGGGCATGCATGCATGCATGAATTACAGGGAAGGAATCAGAGCCAGAAAAGGTCACCGAGTTCAGGTGATAGTGAAGCAATTCAGGTGAGAGAAAACGAGAGCCAAAACTAGAGTGGCAGGACAGAGAGGAAGAGAAATGGGAGAACTCCAGAAATGGGAGGTAAGACCAATGGGAGCCCTGGCCTGTGTGGCTCAGTAGTAGAGCATTGGCCTGCGCACCCAAGGGTTGCAGGTTCGTTCCCCACCCTGGTCAGGGTGCAAGCAGGAGGTAACCAATTGATGTGTCTCTTTCACATCAATGTTTCTCTCTCTCTCCCCCACCCTTTCACTCTCTCTAAAACACACACACACACACACACACACACACACACACACACACACACTGGAAATTAATGATGGATTGAGCATGGATAATGAGGAAGAGGGAGATGTCGAGGTATCATTTTTGTACTTTAATGATATTCACTTAAAATAGTTAAATATATATATGACAGGTATCTGGTTTCATGACTAATGCCCCAAAAGCAAGTTGTATCAGGCTCTTTCTGTGGGCCATAGTGAAGTTCTCAGACCCGGAATCTATGAAGTGCTCCAACAGGTTTTGACAGTTTACGGAGCGCCGTTACCCGACAATGTCTTGCTTCTCTTTGGCATAATTATATCAGGCCTCATGTGGTTCTTTAATGCTCTGTTTAAGTAATGGCCCAAAGTGATGATGGAGTCATGATTTACTGTTAAAGTCAGAACCACATAGAAATTGAGACTTTGTGGCTTAGGAAATTAGGGCATTGCTATTTCCAGACTCTAGGAGTTAATTTCATATCAGTTTACAGAGAAGTGAAACAACATTCAAACAAAAACGTATTAGAGTGTCCACGAATCACGGTTGAAAGAGAAAGGTGAGGTGCATGAACCACTTCACCAGAAATATTTTTATGCTTTAAGGCATTTAAAGGTACTTCAGGTATTTAAAGCCCGAATGCATGCTAAGGAATAAAAATTCCCCCAAGTTCAACCAACACCATAAAGTTAATTCTTTTTGTTTCACTCAACACATAGTTAGTAAATGAACTACCCTGGGAAAGCTACTTAATATTTTGGGTCTTGGTTTCCACATTAGTAAAAGGTGATAATAATAGCACCTGTTGTACAGGGTTGTTGTAAGGATCGAGTGAGTTAATTCACGTCAAGTACTTAGCCTGGCTCTGGTGCCTGGCTGCCTCCTAAGCACCATCCTGGTCTACGCAACCCGAACTAACTATAATCTCACCACATTTAGCCTTCTCTTCTCTTCCTCAGAGCCTTCCCATATGCATTTTCCCTCATGAAAATACTGTTTCTGGCTGGCTTATATCCATTCTTCATGTGTTGTCAGGGTAAGAACAGTGGAAAAAGATATAAAAGCCAAAGCCAACCACACACACACACGCACACACACACACGCGCGCGCACACACACACTTTCAGTGCTATTAGGGGTTGAAGCAGTGTCTGTATGAAATCAGTGTCCCAACAGAAGCATGGGACACTTGTGCAGGAAATAACCACACTATTTTCCTCTGTATTTACCTGACCTTTATCAGAATATCTCACCCTATTGTGGTCCATGACACTTGGGGTTGTTGTTGTTGTTTTCATGCAATTGTGAATGTATTAGGGAAGTTCCAAAAAAGTGTTAACCATAAATTATTAAGAGCATGAAAAAAATCAGTCTTGTGACAAAAGTTGTAATGATTAGAAGAAAGACAAGACTAACATATGACTGTGTGCCTGCCTTTGGAATTACAATCGATTCCATTTTAGGGAACGCTCTGTCTGTGGAAGCCAGAAGGAGTCAGCTTCCTTACACAACAAGACAAACCATTTTTATAACAATATAGTATGCTGACAGCTGGATTGTTGGTATATAAAACATCTGGACTGTCTTCCCTAGGATTTAGAACCTGAAGCCCTGAGTTAGAATCATGGCCCAACCACTAACTAGCTGGGTGACTTTGGGCAAGTACTTAATCTCTCAAAGTCTCAGTTTGCTTTTCTGCCAAATGGAAATGATATCTACTCCATAGGTTTTTGTAAAATTAATATGAGATAAACATTTTTCCTGGCCCCTAGTAATAATTCAATGAAAGCTAGCTCTGTTGTCCACTCCCCTCAAAGTTGGTCAAATCAGTATTGTTAAAAACAAGACACCAGGCCCCAAATGGAGCTAGCTGCTTATGCTGAGTCCCACATCACCAAATCAAGACTTAATTACAGTTTTGGCTCTCCCAGAATTGGAATCTTAAACCAGTCAATCAGGAATCGCCTGACCTGCCCTAGTTAGGTCATCTGATTGATACACCCCTGTTATCCCCTGAAGCAGGGGTGGGGAACATCCAGCCCCGAGGGCCATTTAAGGCCCTCAGTATCATGTGGTCTGGCCCTGCCTAGGCATCAGGGGTGAGTTAATTAGTAAATGTTTGACCAAATATAGCAGGCTAATTTTAAGTTGATAATTTTGGGGGCAGACTTTTATGATTTTGTTAACACAAATACAATGTGTACACAATCTGTCTATTCATTTTCTTCGCTGTGCAGCCTGGCATTGGGACTGGTGAATCTGATGGCCAGCTGGGCTGCTCTTTCCACAGTGGCTTTGCGGTTCTTTGAGGAGACGCTGTGAGCAATCTCAGCACAGTGAGATCTGTTGCGCATCAGCAGCGCTTCAAGCTCCTTGACCTTATGGACCAGAAACTTCCGAAAGCCACTGGGCAGCATGCGCTTTGTTTTCTTGTTGCTCCCATAACCAATGCTGGGCATCAAGATCTGGCCCTTGAATCTTCTACACACCTATTGTCCATCCCTCTGGGTTTCCGCCAGTTCCGCTTAATTTTGACCTATCGGTCTGACTGGTGCCGGATGAACTTCTAGGTCCTCTTTTTGACAATCTTGGGTTTCACGAGGGGTCTGAGGGCAGCCATGGTGCCGAGTAGGAGATTGCTGCCACATCCATAGGCAGCCCCGAGGAAGAGCAAGTTGATAATTTTGAATGGCCCTCGAATGATGTTATAATGGCCCTTGGCAGAAAAAAGGTTCCCCATCCCTATAAGTGACCTTGCAACAACCAAACCACTGTTTCACCTACTACAACTTCCTTGTTCCTGCTCCCTCTCCCTGTAAGTCTCATTTGGTACAGTTCCTCAGAGGGCATTCTGTCTGCTAGACTGGATGCTGCTTAATTCATGAATCATCGAATAAAACCAATAAGAACTTTAAAATTTACAGTTGAATTTTGTTTTTTTAACAATATTAAGAAATGGCGATTAAGAAATACATTTTATTTCTGCATAAACTATATATGAGAATCATTGAGTGCAAAGGGTGCTCAATAAAATTAATCTGCAAATGACGCATTTGGAAAAAAAGATGGAGTTCGTTCCAGAACAATCATTTTAAACAAAAACAAAAGGCATTATTGGTGAGTAAGCAGTAGGCTACTGGATCAATAAAAATGTTTAAGCAGTCAGCAATTTGGCTAATTCACCCAGGTGATTGACGGGGAGAAGGAAGGTTGAAGAGTTAAATTTAGATAAAGAAATAGACTCTTCCTTAGGGAAAACTTGAACATACAATTGCACCACACATTTTTTGAGTGAAAGACAGAACAGAAAAGATGTATGCCTCCTTTGTCCTTATCTCTTAAGGAAAGCTGAACAAAGGGTACATTCTTGAGGAACAGAGTAAGTGGCGATGAACCAATATGACCTGGACGATGTGTCAGCGACTGCAGTGCTCCAAACCCTGGGAGGATCCATAAAGCTGATGTATCATAATCACAATCAATGACAAAGTTGACTTTTTTCTTTGACGTCAATAGCATTGTTCATGCAGAGCTCGTTCCTTAGGTCAGTGGTCGGCAAACTGCGGCTCGCGAGCCACATGCGGCTCTCGAGCCGCAGTTTGCCACTCTGTTGACTAATGAGTTTGCCGACCACTGACCTAGACTCTCGATTCCAATAATTACAGGCTGTTGTTGTTCCTTGTGATTAAGACCCTATCCCAGTGGTCGGCAAACTCATTAGCAAACCGCGGCTCGAGAGCCACATGTGGTTCTCGAGCCGCAGTTTGCCGACCACTGCCTTAGGTCAACTCACTTGATAGACCTCAGCATTGCAAAAAGAGGAATTCCAGCTCAAGGCTTCAATTCAAACTGTGCCTCTGTTAATTAGTTTTGATTTTTAAAAAGCAACTGTCAATACACCTCCTTGAACAAACTTTAGTTAGGCTCCTCTGAATCTTCTCAGCTAGGCCTCAACCTTTGGACGTCCACATCCATCTTTGCATCGCCTAATTTTAGCAAAATTCCTGCTAAGTCAGTTTAGCAAGAATCCCCATACTCGATATCTGATCACCCTTGATTATGTGATTCAACTCCTCATCTCCTACCCGTGGTATCTGATCACCCTCGTCCGCTTTCAGCAAGATCCTGTTAAGTCATTTTAGCCAGAACCCTCTTTACCCCTGATGCTTCCTTCCCCTTAGTTGTTTTCCACTCCCTGGCCCCCAACCTGCTTCTTGGCTATAAATTCCCACTTGTATTTGGAATTGAGCCCAGTTCTATACTGAGATCTCTCTTTCCCTATTACAATAATAATTCCTGAATAAAATTTATTTTCTCCACTTAACTTCTGTCTGGCTCTGGTTTTCTTTAACACTTTCCAGCCTGGTCACTCACCTATTGGCTCCAATTACTTCTAACTGTTCCTCGATATCAAATACACCCTCAGAAGATGAAGATTCCCTACCAATAAAGATCTATGAAGATCTGTCTATGTCGTTGGCCTAGAAAATCAAACCAAAAGAGGGGTTGTGGAAATCTTTGCTTTGTTTGAACAAATGACCCCAAGTGACAACTATTGTTTGCCTGTTTATATTCACCTGCTTAAAAATTACACTGCTTCCCAGTCAGAGCTCTTATACTCATTAGGTAAGTCACAGATGCATGGCACCTAATTACTTGAATTAATTTGACTAAGGGTCTGAGTTATCTCCAGTTTCACATCCTAGCTCATTTTTGCAGATTCCTCAGCCTCTTAATAAAGCTTAAAAAAAAACAAAACTCTTTGGTCTATGACAAAATGAAGCTCTTTTTGCATGAATTCCCCAATCCCCCTCAGGCCATCCATGTTCTAAGGAGTTTACTACTGTCTTTTTTTTTTTTTTTTAAATATCTTTATTGGTTTCAGAGAGGAAGGGAGAGGGAAAGAGAGAGAGAAATATCAATGATGAGAGAGAATCATTGATTGGCTGCCTCCTGCACGCCCCACACTGGGGGTTGAGCCCACAGCTCGGGCACATGCCCTGACTGGGAATCAATCCATTACCTCCTGGTTCATAGGACAATGCTTAACCACTGAGCCACACCGGTTGGGCTTTACTACTGTCTTTACTGGTCAAAGCCCAGAATCTTAGACTCTGAGGCAAACTTAGTTTCTCTCTCTTAATGTATATATCACCTTCTCTCCACTTTTGAGTCCCTTGAGCTACCCAGTCCTCATTTACAGATCTGCTCCTTCCCAATCCTTTCCCTACTGCCTCCATCAGCAGATTTTTCATTTCTGTTTGAACATCTGTCTCTCTCACTACCCTGTAGGTTTTCACCCTTATCCATCCCCCAGTCATCCACATTGGACATCAATCTCACATCCCAGGGCATCCAAGCCCCCTAGTTCCATTCTCAGTCACTTCTGCCTCCGTCCCCTACACCCACTGAACAAGGTAACACACCAGAGGCACCACTGTTTTCAACGTAACTATTAGACTTTTCAGAACTTAATTTTTTCTTTCCATGCGCAGTCAGGGTTTATGTTGCCCATTCTGTCCAAGAGAAGTCTAGAAGAGATAATATAGGGACAAGAGTTCGTTTACTAAACCTCTGAGAGCTTTACAAATGTCCGGCACTATTTTCAGCTCAGTGCGCCCTGTGCTGAGCTGGGGCCTCGTGTTCTTGGCCTGTGGTCCTGCTGGTCTCTTGACAGGCTGCTCAGCCCTCAGGCATAGCTCAGCCCTGGGAGTCAAGGTCCCAGAAGCCACCCACCCAGCGGGAGTAGCAAGGTTTGTAGTGAGGTGAGAGGGCTGCCAGTACTGAGTACATCTAAAGACCCTTCTGTTGTTTTCCTTCAAATAACTTCCAAAGGGGAGTATCTTAGAAAAATCTGAGAGCATTCAAAGAACAAAGATGTGAAAGGGACTTGGAAATAGGACCCATGAGGGATGGGGAAAAGATGCTATGATTCTTAGTTTGAAGAAAAGAAAGCCTAGAGGCCATTTAACAACGGCCTGCAAGGTTTAAAGGGATATTCCTCAGAGGATGGAGGCCAGCTGTTCACTGTCTCCAGCAAGGACAGAAAAAGGAAATGAGCTTCAGCTTCCACGTGAGTGATTTAAACTAGAAAACACCCTCCGCCAATGAGCAAATCGGACTTGAGGTGAGTTATCAGGGACATCCGGGCCTCTCCTCTACAGTGCTTCAAAAAGCCCCGAGCCCGTTTTCCTGGACAGTCAGGTGCGATCCTGTCGGCAGGCAGAGGGGAGCCGAGGCCCAGACATCTCACCAGCCACATGAGTTTGTGACTCTGTTTTACAAATAGCCGGCACTTTTACCCTCACTGTATAATAGATTTTGTACTCTGGCATCTGCAGAATGGAGTCAGGGGAGAGGTAAAAGAGAAGGCATGCGAGGAATGAGAGAAGGAAGAGCAGCTGATCCATTTTCCATGGGAGGAGAAGGGAGGCATTGCAAATAACTAAACGTAGGCCCTTAGTAACAGTCAATTTCTAAAGTCAGAACCTCACCTTTTCATATGAAAATTAGCTTCAATATAAATGCACTAATTGGCCATTTTTTCCCTTTCCTTCTGAGTTTCCTGGCATCCTTTCATACACTTCCTTTATACCTTCAATATTAGCCTGTTTCAGTTTCCTGCACAATAAAAGCCAAAGACAGATTCTTACTATTGAATCCAACACTTTGTGAATCTAAAGCCAAAAGTTTGGGTATAATAATTACCACCTATTAAACTCAGACCCAGCACCTAATTCCTAGATATTTTTCTTAGTTTTAATTCCTTAAGACCTTTGGGTATCTCTCCAGCCTTCGGCCTTCCTCATTAAGTCCAACACGGAGGCTGACGCCGACGTCCCCGGAGGCAGCCACACCCGCCAGGCTGAGATGCTCAGAAACACTCCCCCACGTCTCCATGCTCCGTGGACAGCAGGTCTCCTTCAGGGCTGCACTCACTGTGTGGGAGAGTGACGTCATCTGTCTCTGGCATCTGTTCCCGCTCAGAGCAGGCCCTGGGCATGACAGGAAGGGCAAGACCCTTGTCTCTGAGGCTCATGCAGTGTCCGGTGGTCTGACTCTGAAGCAGCCATTCTCAGATCTCCCAGCTTGCAGCTGCCAGGCTGTGACCCCACAAGAGCCTGGCCTTCTCTGTCTTGTTCACTGTGTACACCCTGGTGCCTAGAACAGTGCCTGGCAGAGTGGGAGCGTAATCAGTATTCACATTCATTGACTGAACAAGCAAGTGCCGGAGCAGGAATGAGCCCTGGAGACCATCCCTTCCCACCACTCAGACAGAGAAAGTTCAGCACAAGGCTTGTCATAATTTTTGGTAGTCTCGTTTTCTCACCGTCGGAAATAAATACCTTTTCTAATGAACTAGTCCACGCTAAAATGGTAATGGTTACTAATGGGTTAATACTTCTCTCTCTCTCTCTCTCTCTCTCTCTCTCTCTCTCTCTCTCTCTCTCTCTCTCCACCAGCCCCTCCCTTGCTGGACAACGGGCATTCATCCCCAGATGCAGAGAAGAAAGAAGTCTCTTCCACAGAGCGCCTGGATTTTTGAGTTGATGCCAAGAAACAGCCAGCTGGAGCAGAACCGGTTATGATTAGAGCTTCACACGTGCGCCAAGGACAGACTCTCCTGGCCGCCCCAGGAACGCGCGCTCACAGAGCCTCACCCAAGTAGGGTGAACACAAAGTGAGCCCTCATGAGATGTAGGAAATGAGAGGGATGCTCCGGGGCCCCAGGGAGGCCTGTCGTCACCCCCGCCTGGGACTGCCAGCAAGTCCCGAGCAGCCAGGCTGTGCTAAGGGGACAGACCCAGCAGTCCCAGCTCTCAAACCCGGCTCTGTGTGCCCAGAACCACATGGGAGCTTTTAATTTTTATTTATCTAATTTTTTAATCCTCACTGGAGGATATGTTTTCACTTTTTTTTTTTTTTTTTTTGAGAGAGAAAGGAAGGGAAGGGGGGAGAGAGAGAGAGAGAGAGAGAGAGAGAGAGAGAGAGAGAGAGAGAGAAACATTTATTGGTTGCCTCCACACGGGACCCGACTGGGGATCGTACCTGAAACCCAGGTGTGTGCCCTGGCCGGGAATGGAACCCGAGACCCTTCTGTGCCCAGGACAATGCTCTAACCAACTGAGCCATACCAGCCAGGGCCACCTGGGAGCTTTTTACTAAAAGCAGATCTGCTATGCCCTGCCTGGATCTACCAACTGTGTCAGAATTGCAGAAGGTAGGTCCCAGAATCGGTGTTTTTAAGAAATACTGTGATTCTGCCCAGCCAATGTGGCTCAGCGGTTGAGTATCGACCCAGGAACCAAGAGGTCACCGGTTTGATTCCTGGACAGGGCACCTGCACAGGTTGTGGGCTTGACCCCCAGTAGGGGGCATGCAGAAGGCAGCCAATGGATGATTCTCTCTCATCATTGATGTTTCTATCTCTCTCTCCCTCTCCCTTTCTCTCTCTGAAATGAATAAAAACATGTTTTTTAAAAATCTACTGTGACTCTGACATCCAACCCAGTCTGGGAATAACTACCCTACTGGCTGATTGACCTACCGTACTTTCTGGCGTATAAGACGACTGGGCGTATAAGATTTTCCTGGGTTAAAAAGTAGTTTTATATGCCGGAAAATACGGTATATTGGACTATATTGATGGGATTCGATATAATGGATTAGATATATTGGACTACCGTATTTTCCGGTGTATAAGACAACTTTTTAACCCAGGAAAATCTTATACGCCCAGTCGTCTTATACGCCGGAAAATACGGATTCCCTCCATACAATTCTTTCCCTATTGAGAGGGAATTTGGCTCAAACCAGTTGACTGTCAGCTTTTCTGTCATTTCCAGGATGACTTTAAATCTATGTTCCTCTGTGTCACATGTGAGCGAACATCCTGAAACTAAAATCTCTGCTGAGAAACTGACGTGAGTTTGACTTTTCCTGTGTGAGTTAGATGAAAAATGAGTGTAAAAATGTCTTTATTCAATTTAAGAAATCCCAGCACCCTCTTTCACGGACAGGGGTAATGAAGGTGAATAAGGCACATTCCTTTATCTCGAGAGATGGGCACCGTGGTGGGAAGCTGGACACATCAACAGCTGGGCAGCTGAATGTGGTAGAAGCAGCAGTTGCTGGGCGGAAGCAAACTTTGTTAGGACTGGGCTCTGGGAGGATTATGTCCAATCGGAATCTGAAAAAACAGGATCCTTATACTGCACCTGCAGGCTCTATCCACAAGCATGTTCCAGGTGAGAGGACCTCTAAGGCCTCTGAGGTTAGCTCTCTCACTTTTGTGCATATCTGGCTCTGGCCCTTCTCCATGGCTTATTCTGGAGCTGGGCCCTTGAGTGAGTCCATGGGGGGGAGCCCTTGTGCTTAAGCTCCAGTCTGAGGATCTGCGGCTCCATCTCTTTCCGTGGCCAAGGCATTGTTCTGACACATGCCCCTGGCTCCAGTTTCTTCCTTGGCTTCTCTTGCCCCCTCTCCTGTCCCTGAATCTTTGCTGCAGACCACACCTGTTGCCTCTTCTGGTTCTTCATGACCTTGGCCACCTGACCTAGGAAATGTCACTCTCCCCTGCCACACCCATCTCCTGAAACCATACTCTGCCTGCTTCATTTCCTACTGTTCCCTTTACCCGTCATTCTTCCTTCCCTCAACCCCTCCCCTATTCTATCTTAATGGAAGCATCTGATCATCTGAATCATAAGTTGAAAGTGCCCACTTAGAGGATTTTATATATAAATGACTGTTTTCT
Source organism: Cnephaeus nilssonii (assembly GCF_951640355.1). Classification (NCBI taxonomy): domain Eukaryota; kingdom Metazoa; phylum Chordata; class Mammalia; order Chiroptera; family Vespertilionidae; genus Cnephaeus; species Cnephaeus nilssonii. The sequence goes on along the minus strand of NC_137072.1, from coordinate 22,199,294 downwards.
TTATTTACTATTACCGCCATACAATTAATTTAGCCAATGATTTATTCTAAAACAATGCCCTTTTAAATGTGTTTGTCTCTATGTCTGTTTCTTAATAATGGCACTTGCTGTTTCTTTTATAAACCTGAAGAGTTAGATAATATTCATTTACATAAATTCTCAACCTTCATTGTAATTATCTGGGGTGATTTTAAGAAACACCCAGCCGGTGTTGCTCAGTGGTTGAGCATCGACCTATGAACCAGGAGATCACAGTTCGATTCCCAGTCAGGGCACATGCCCGGGTTTTGGGCTTGATCCCCAGTAGGGGGCAAGGAGGAGGCAGCCGATCAATGATTCTCTCTCATCATTGATGTTTCTCTCCCTCTTTCCTTTTCCCTTCCTCTCTCTGAAATCAATAAAAAACATATTTAATGAGGCAGGGATAGAAGGGGCCATTGGGGGTTGGGGGGAAGGGGACATATGTAATTCTTTCAACAACAAAATATTTAATTTAAAAACAAACAAACAGCCAAAACCGGTTTGGCTCAGTGGATAGAGCGTCGGCCTGTGGACTGAAAGGTCCCAGGTTCGATTCCAGTCAAGGGCATGTACCTTGGTTTCGGGAACATCCCCAGTAGGAGGTGTGCAGGAGGCAGCTGATCGATGTTTCTCTCTCATCGATGTTTCTAACTCTCTATCCCTCTCTCTTCCTCTCTGTAAAAAATCAATAAAATATATTTTAAAAAATAAAATAAAAATAAAAACAAACATATTTTTTTAAAAAGAAACACAATGCCTGGCCTCTGCCTTCAGATATTTCAGTTCAATTGGTCTGAAGTCAGGCTCTGCATCACTATTTGAAACATCCTTCCCAGGAGATGCTAATGTGCAGCCAGGCTCAAGATTTACTGATTTATAGAAAAATCATTCAGGATAAATGTATACTCAAATAGTCAATTCCCAGAAGTTTTGATTTGAAGAAGTCAGTGGCTCCTTAACTATACTTTTTGAGGCAAAGCAAGTGATCTTAAAGCCCACACCACCCCATCCACTCCAAATACCAGTTAAAAAAAATCTCTGTGATAAAGAATTTAAAAGCAACAAACACATGCGTTTACATTCAAAACAATGATATACTGTATATACTTTAATGATATCCCAGAAATTTTATAATTTGCTAGTTTTTTATAACTTATTAAAGAACACAAATTCACTGGTAGCATATCACCAATGATCTGTTCCTGAACAAGAAAATGTGAGGGGAATTATATCATCATTGTCTTCAGCAATAGGCATATGGTTGAATAGCATTGAGACAATAAAACATCCATATGTGGATTAAAGACTAGTTACTGGAAAATAATAAGCCAAACACACTCTTTATGAAAATACCCACCATGAACACTATCACAAGCACCAAACATCACTCAAACTGACAATAATTCATTATTTAGCCCTAGCTGGTTTGGTTCAGTGGATAAAGTGACGGCCTGCAGACTGAAGAGTCCCAGGTTCAGTTCTGGTCAAGGACACATGCCTGGGTTTCAACTCGTATCCCTAGTAGGGAACGTGCAGGAGGCAGCCAATCAATGATTCCCTCTCATCATTGATGTTTCTATCTCCCTCTCCCTCTCCCTTCCTCTCTGAAATCAATATAAAAAAAATTTCTTTTCGGTAAAACACAGGAGCACCAGGGTATAAAATGAAAATATTTTTAAAAAAAAATAATTCATTATTTAAAAACATGACTATCCTAGCCAGTGTAGCTAAGTGCTTGAGCATCAACCTATTAACCAGATCCCAGTTCAAGTCCGGTCAGGGCACATGCCCAGGGTTGCAGGCTCAATGCCCCATCAGGCTGTGTGCAGGAGGCAGCTGATCAATGATTCTCTCTCAGTGATGTTTCTCTCTCTCTCTCTCTCTCTCTCTCTCTCTCTCTCTCTCTCTCTCTCTCTCCTTTCATCTCTGAAATCAATAAAAAATATATTTTAAAAAATAAATTAATTAAAGCATGACTAGCAGCCACGTGAAATTACAACCACATTTACACAAGTGATATAAGGCATTCTTTCCCTAGTTTGAAAGAATTCCTAGAGTGCCTACTCAGTCCTTGCTTCATAACATAACCAATATCAGTAGCACCGCAGTCAACGTCTTAGAATACTGATGTAGTATGATTGTTGGTAATGAAGTCGATTTACTATAAAACATAATGACTCTTAATTACTTAATAGGTTAGTGGTAAGTAGCTCTAATTGAACATAAAAAATAAAATTTATAAAATCTTGCCTCATTTGCCCAAAAGAATCCCCCCCAAACCACAGATTTTTAAATCTGTATCAAACCATAAGGAGAACACTCCTGGTCAAGGATCATACTATGAGGTTTCTAGTTTTCTGAGGGATGGAAATTACCACCTTTTGAGAAGAAAACAATGTTTTGTTTTGTTAAATGCACATTCAGGTACAAACCTGACCTGCCTGGTTACAAATACCCCCCTGAAAACAAACATTTGTTATTCCAATGAATGTACTTACTAATCACCTGCTCTGTCAGACAAAAATAAAGTGTGTCTTTAATAACTGAGGTGTACACACCAAGCACAGAAAAAGAAATCACTTTCAATCCCAAGGGCAAATTTGGAATTGCCTGAATGATTCATCCATGTTTTTGATGGAAAATATTTCTTTTCTCCAAAATGGCAATTTCTAAAGATTGAGAAAGAGAAAAAACACCAGTCTAAAAAAAAAAAAAAAAGTAGCATAAACCAATATAAATTCAAATATCCAGATGAAACAGGACCAATAAAATCTGAATATAAGAAAATCCAGTCTCTGAGTCCCTTTGCAAAGATCCTAGAATTTTAAGGCTTATCTCAAATGGAAAAATTAAAGCTTAATTTTTGCTCATTCTCAGTCTCTCAATTTCCAGTAAAAAAAAATAGCCGCCAGTTCCTGGAAATGTAGAGGCTTGCGATTTGAGCATAATTACTTTAATAAGTGTAAAATATATCCTATAAATATAAAACATTTTCATTGTGCAAGTTTAAAACTATGATGAGAATTGCTATTTTTAAGTTTCTGGAGAGCAGGAAGTTCGTGTGTTTTCATCTCAGGACCTTCCAATACCTGGCACAATACTTTTTGTATTACAGGCATTGCCAGAAACATGGTGCTGCAGCTCCCCGATGAGCCTCCGTGCTTGTGGAGCAGGGAAGAGCCTCAGCACAAGCAGCCCCTCCAAAGAGGCGTCTTCCAGAAGTCACCACAAGCACACCAGCTTAGGGAAACACCATCCCTTCTGTTAAGTGGGGGACACTTTCAGTCAATTACCAGCACCTGTGTTTAATAGGGCTTCGTCTCCAAGCTCACTGAACCAGCAAGCCCTCAAAATTTTGGGGGGCTCATCCCAGCTACCGCTCTCCTACAGGGACTCTAGGAGGCAGCAACAGAACCCACATCTGACAAGAATATGTTTCAAGCTTTCCAGGGTTTTGCTCCTTTTATGAGGTAATCAAGCCTTACTCTCACCACTCACCAGTATGTCCCAAATGTCTTATCTCGGGCTGCCATACGAAAAGACCAAAGAGTAGGTGGCTTAAACAACAGGAAGTTATTTCCTCGCAGTTCGGGAGGCTGGAAGTCCAAGATCAAGGTGCAGGCCAGTTCAGTTCCGGCGTTCCTAAGGAAGAGGGGAGGCACCCGGGTTTTGTGTTACTGAGAGGCCTTAGTGATGTCTGCAGGCCACTAGTTCAGGAGAGTCGCTGGAATGGCCGTGTTTTGTAAAATCACAATGTAAGAGCCTTTCTTTTTCATAACATAAAACTTACCATTTTAACCATTTTTAAGCATACAGCTCTTTGGCATGAAGTACATTCCCATTGTTGTGTAACCATAACCACCGTCTTTTTCCAGTATTTTTTCATCTTCCCCAACTGAAGCCCTGTACCCAGTAAATACTAACTCCTCATTCCCCTCCCCCAGTCCCTGACAACCACCATTCCACATTCCACTTTCTGTCCCATGAATTTGACTACTCTAGGAACCTTATATAAATGAAATTACACATTGTTTGTCCTTTTCTGATTGGCTTATTTTATTTAGCATAGTGTCCTCAAGGTTTATCCATTTTATGGCATGTGTTGGAATTTTCTTCCTCTTTAATAAGGAACTAGAGGCCCGGTGCACGATATTCATGCACTGGAGGGGGGGGGCGTTTCCCTCAGCCCGGTCTGTGCCCTCTCACAGTCCGGGAGCCCCGCAATCGATTGCCCCAAAGAAGTTGACACTGCCCACCCGGCCGGGGCTCCACGATCAATCCTGCCCTGAAGAGGGAGGCCCCGGCCACCCACCGCAGCCTGCCAGTCGGTGGCCTGGGCCTCCCTCTTTGGGGTGATTGTGGAACCCCCCCCCCCCAATTGATCAATCACCCCACCAGCCAGTGGCCTGAGCCTCTCTCTGCAGGGTGATCATGGGGCAATGGCCAGACCCCCAACCAATCACATCGCACCCGCCTTGGCTGGCCTGGCACCAGTGGGTGTCATAGCATGGTTGTTTGGAAGGTCGTCCAGAAGGTCGTTCTGCTGTTTGGTCATTCAGTCGATTTGCATATTAAACTTCTATTATTATAGATAATACTCCGCTGTATATATACGCCATAGTTCATTTACCCACTCATCCATCGATCGACAATTGGGTTGCTTCTGACTTTTGACTATTGTGAATAATGCTGCTCAATGAACATTGGTGTACAAATATCTATTCAAGTCCCCACTTTCAAATCTTTTGGGTGTATACCCAGAAGTAGAATTGCTGGGTTATATGGTAATTCTATGTTTAACTTTTTGAGGAACTGCCCTACTGTTTTCCACAGCAGTTGCACTATTTTACATCCCCTGCAGCAATGCACAAGGGTTCTAAATTTCTCCACATCCTCAACATTTATTTTCTGTGGTGTTTTTTTTTAAATATCCACTGTAATGTGTGTGAAGTGGTATCTAATTGTGGTTTTGACTTGTATTTCCATAATTATTAGCAAAGAGTTTTTCTTTTGTGGGAACAGAAAAAGGAAAACTATAGCTCCAAAGATTTAGGTTGGAAGATGGTCCTATAAAATGGAAGCAAACATGCAGAACTACAGTGAAAGAGAGAGAATAATGTGGGAATGCAGCTCTACAAATGTTAATCTCTAAAGCAGTCTTTAAAAATAAATGTAAGGGGGAGAGATCAACCAAAGGACTTGTATGCATGCATATAAGCCTAACCAATGAACACAGACAACAGGGGGATGAGGGCATGAGTGGGGGGTGGGGGGTGGGGAAGGCAATGGGGGGATAAGGACACATATGTAATACCTTAATCAATAAAGAAATTTTAATAAATAAATAAATAAAATAAAAATAAATGTATTATTATCTTAAACAATAAAAGATCAGGAAAGTGCCCTAGCCGGTTTGGCTCTGTGGATGGAGCATCGGCCTGCGGACTAAAGGGTCCCAGGTTCAATTCCGGTCAAGGTCACATGCCTGGTTGTGGGCTCGATCCCCAGTGGGATGCATGCAGGTGGCAGCCAATCAATGATTCTCTCTCATCATTGATGTTTCTATCTCTCCCTCTTCCTTCCTCTCTGAAATCAATAAAAATATTTTTTTTAAATCAGGAAAGTATCACTGCCCTCAGGAATAGAAAGAAATTGAATTGTCATGAATAAGCTTACAGTACATAAGCTATATGCAGAATACAAAAAAATAACTATAGCAACATTTTATATATATATATATATATATATATATATATATATATATATATATATATATATGAGAAATGAGGCTTTTATATATTAATAAAAGCTTAGGTGGTCCTCGCGCCCTCGCGTGACGCCCTCATGTCATCACACGATGGCCATCACAAGATGGCCGCCACAAGATGGCCAGCAGGGGAGGGCAGTTGGGGGTGAGATCAGGCCGGCAGGGGAGGGCAGTTAGGGGTGACCAGACCTGTAGGGGAGGGCAGTTGGGGGCGATCAGGCCGGCAGGGGAGGGCTGTTGGGGGCAACCAGGCCTACAAGAGGAGGGCAGTTGGGGGTGATTGGTTCAACAGGGGAGCAGTTAGGTATCAATCAGGCTGCCAGGGGAGCGGTTAGGGGGCTATCAGGCAGGCAGGCAGGTGAGCCATTAGGAGCCAGCAGTCCTGGATTGTAAGAGGGATGTCCTACTGCTGGTTTAGGCCCTGCAGGGTCAGGCCTAAAACGGCAGTTGGACATCCCCTGAGGAGTGCCAGATTGAAGAGGGTGCAGGCTGGGCTGAGGGACAACCCCCCCCCCCCCATGCATATATATATGTTGGAGGGAATTCAATCTATCATGAGTTCATTCTCACAGTGATGAATCAAAGTGATAAAAATCTTGCAGCTCACTAGAAGACAGAATCAAAAATTCCTGTGTCACTTTAAAAATCTAAACCTGGTGTTTTGTCAGCCAACATGTTTGCCCAGAAGATCTACAGGTTTGAAGTTAAGCAAGATTCTCTAGGAGAGGAATCAGGATAAGGAATTAGCAATGGGAAATTTGGCATCAGGCAAGGGATTGTTACAGAAAAAATTGTCATTGTCTTCCTTCCTCACATACACACAGAAAGGGCTGTACATCCATAACATGGCCATAGGTTTTTAAAATGTGAACTAGTTTACCTAACATATAGGTTAACTTAGAATCGACATTTGAAAATTCACTCTTAACAAGTAGAACCAAGATGGTGGTGTAGGTAAATGCCAGTACTCACCATCTCCAACTACCACATCAAAATTACAACTAAAATACAGAACAACCATCATTCAGAACTACCTGGAATCTGGCTGAATGGAAGTCTTACAACCAGAGAAGTAAAGAAGAAAGTACATTGAGACGGGTAGCAGGGGCAGAGGCACAGAGAAGGCTGATCTGACACCCACATGTGGTATTTTTTGAAATCCGGTGGGATATCTCCACTGTGGGGGCCTCCTATGAGAATCCAGGGGTCCCAGTCCCACACCAGGGTCCCAGAGCTGGGAAGAGAACTCCCCATAACTTTGGGCTGTAAAAACCAGCAGGGACTATAGCTGAGTGACACAGAGGCTGGTGGAGACACAGGCAGTTCCTCTTAAAGGGCTGGCACACAAACATACACAGACTGGCTCCCTCTGGGCTCCAGTGCTAGGTGGAGGCTTTGGGAGAACCAGGGACATGAGGGCAGGAACTGGATTGTCTGACATTGGGACAGGAACTCAGGGGCAGCTTTCTCCCAGATGGGGTTGCTTGCAGGGATCTTTGTTCCTATGCTGTGACCTCCCCAATTGCAGAGCTGACTGGCAGCCATATCTGGGTTTCCATCAGCCTGGCACACACTGTTTGCTCCACCTTGGTTATTCCCTGAGACCCCACCCCATCCAATTTGCAGCCCCACCCAAGCTGTTTGTAGTGACTTTTCCATACGAATGGCCTGTCCTGGATCAAGCTTTCTAAAATCTCTCAAACAAGCAGTAGCTGATGTTGGCATGCCCCATACCTATCAATAAGATGCCTAAGCCCTAGACAGTTTGGCTCAGTGGATAGAGCGTCAGCCTGTGGACCAAAAGGTCCCTGGTTCAATTCCAGTCAAGGGCACATACCTTCGTTGCAGGCTCCTTCCCAGCCCAGGCCCTGGTCAGGCCTTGTGCAGGAGGCAACTAATCAGTGTGTCTCTCTCACATTTTTTCTCTCTGTCTTTCCCTCTCTCTTCCACTCTCCCTGAAAATCAATGGAAAAATATCCTCGGTGAGTATTAACAAAAAATTAAAAAATAAGAGGCCTAAGACCAGGCACTAGCACCAACCCGCCTTGTTTCACAGGTTGGCCTCCCCTGGGAACTTCCAAGACCAACACAAGTAGCAGCCACCTGCAGATCATTCTGTAGCTCCTTCTGGGTGACCTCAGGCAGTGGCTTACTTTGTACCTACTAAGAGGCCCCAGAACCAGTGCACCTGGTAGACAGCTTCAGACCATACCAGATTCAACTCTACACATTCACAAGCAACACATTCAAGAGACAGACTCAGTGAGCACCAAAGCCCCACTGAAGCAAATCCTGCACCATAGGGGTGTCTCCTGCACAGCAACTCTTCCATGTAGTAGCAGCTGGTCCTCACAGCCAATTGGCCTGGAGGTCAAGTCCTCCCAGTGACACCAACAGCAATCAAGGCTCAACTACAACAAGACTATGCACACAGCCCACACAGGGGTGCACATAGAGCTCCCAGCTTAGGTGACTGGGGAAGCTGAGCCATTGGGCCCTGCAGGACAACTATTACAAAAGGCCTCTCTACCAATTCCAGGAGATATAGCATCTCTACCTATTACATAGAAGCAAACACAGGGAAGCAGCCAAAATGCAGAGACAAAGAAACATGTCACAAATGAAAGAAACAGAAGCAAGCAAACTACTGGATACAGAATTCAAAACAATAGTTATAAGATTGCTCAAGAATCTTAAGGACAGCTTCAAGGTACTTAATGAGAATTTCAAGGATCTTTGTGAGAATGTCAAGGAAATTAGCAAGAACATCAAAGACATGAAAAAGGAACAGGCAGAAATTAAGTATACACTCACTGAAATAAAAAAAAATTTATAGGGATTCAACAGTAGAGTAGAATCACATCAATGATTTGGAATATGAGAAAGCAAAAATCACACAATCAGAAGAGCAAAAAGAAAAAAGAATCCAAAAATATGAAGATAGTATAAGGAGCCTCTGGGACAACTTCAAGCATACCAACATTAGCATTATGTGGGTGCCAGAAGGAGAAGAGAGAGACTAAGATATTGAAAACCTATTTGAAGAAATAATGACAGAAAACTTCCCCTACCTGGTGGAGAAATAGACTTACAAGTCCAGGAAGCACAGAGTCCCAAACAAGAGAAACCCAAAGAGGCATCATAATTAAAATGCCAAGGGTTAAAGACAAAGAGAAACTCTTAAGCAGCAAGAGAAAAGCAGTTAGTTACCTACAAGGGAGTGTCCATACAACTGTCAGCTGATTTCTCAACAAAAACTTTGCAGGCCAGAAGGGAGTAGTAAGAAATATTCAAAGCCACTCAGACACCCACGGCCATGGCCTCCAGTGCCAGTGTGTATGCCCTGTAGCGCTTTGTGGAGCAGCTCAAGTTGGAGGCCAGCGTGGAGAGGATCAGGGTCTCTCAGGTGGCTGCCAAGCTTCAGCAGTATTGCATGCAGAATGCCTGCAAGGATGCCCTGCTGGTCGGTGTTCCAGTGGGCAGCAACCCTTTCCGGGAGCCCAGATGCTGTGCTTTTCTCTGAAGACTGGAAAGAAGTTCACTAAGGAAGCCTTTAGGCACAAAGTGATGAATGACTGCCTCCAAGTCTCACGGAAACATTTTTCTCTAACAAAATGACTTACATATTCAGACCTTCCCTGTGG
>NC_137072.1:21879862-22187362 GCF_951640355.1 Cnephaeus nilssonii | reverse complement strand
TCTTGAAAAAGGCTATCGAGGGTACTGGCTCACAGCTGTGATTAATCTGGCTGAGTGCTGGTGCTGTAATTGTTCCCTCACATGGCTGCAGCTGAAACAGCAGTCTGTCACTAAAATAAGCGTAACCTGTTGAGTGCCTGGACCAGCGTGTAATTGCATAGAGAAGTGATAACGGGAAGTTAGGGTCCTCCCAGTGGTCACCTAGATCTAGATGACTGTGAAAAGTCAGGGAGAACCAGAGAAACATTGTCCTGAAAAGGGGGGAGGGTGTCTGTCCTTTTTAGGCAAACATTAGAATTCATTTACCTTCATCAAAATCCGCATAATAATTTCTGAGTTCAGCTCCTGTTGCATAATCCCTCCTTCTACAACCAAGATTTCTGTTGGGATAAACTTCCTATTGCCAATGATTAATAGTTTTGTCAGAGATCTTTGCATAACACTTTCCACATGAATGCCTCAAAGGGTCACTGTTCAAAGAGAAACTGAGGCCATGGTGGGGTAGCTCAGCTGGTTAGAGCGTCATCCCCATACACAAAGGTTGCGGATTGTGCGTTGCAGGTTTGATCCCTGGTCAGGGCACATACAAGAATCAACCAATGAATGCATAAATGGATGGAACAACAAGTCAATGTTTCTCTCTCTGTCACTCTAGAAATAATCATAATAAAATAAATAAATAAAAGACAAACTGAGGTATATTAAAATTGTAGAGTTCATTTGAGCATACATTAATTGGAATCGGGCAGCGCCAAACCAAAAGTGGTTAGCAGCGCTCCTTGGACGGAACCAGGGAAAGACTCTTACAGAGAAAAGGCAGAAGCAAAGCAAGGATTGGCTATCAGAAAACCTTTCAATTTGTAACCGTGAGGTATTTACAGGCTTAGGTTTGGATTTGCTTACAGAGGCCACCATGGCGTTAAAGCCACCTCAGTCTATGGCCTCTTTGTTTAATTAGTTTAGCATCACCAAACATTGAGCAGTAGGAAAACAAAATAAATAACTATCTTGTGTGTAGTACTGTTTAAAATGCTCATCATTTGTTTAAGAGCCTATGCCTTTATTATAAGAAATAGATAATAAACTATATTAACTGAGGTTGGGTACCACACAAAAAGTAGCTTTATTATGACAGAATTCAAGGGAAGACTATACACCTGACTTTGTCTTCTCTGCGTACCGTAGTCATGACTGTATTTGTTACATAGTATTATCCCCATTTGAGAATCTTTTTTTTTTTTTACATTCTCAACAGGGTTTTTTAATGAAGATAGCAAAAATGTCACCAGTACGAAGTATTCCATAAACACTTGGAAATAAGATGAATCACTCTAAAATCAACTCATAATGCATTAAGACATAGGCAAGGTCATCCCCAAAACAATAATACTCAAACTTTTTGTACGTTAGATTTTTGTTGGTTTAAAATTTATATTCCCAGACCCCATCCCCAGAAACACTCATTCAGACCATCTCCCAGAATGAGATCCAGGAATCTGCATTTTTAAGTTGATTTTTTAGAGAGAGAGAGGAAGGAAAAAAGGAAGGAAGGAAGGAAGGAAGGAAGGAAGGAAGGAAGGAAGGAAGGAAGGAAGGAAGGGAGGGAGGGAGGGAGGGAGGGAGGGAGGGAGGGAGGGAGGGAGGAAGGAAGGAAGGAAGGAAGGAAGGAAGGAAGGAAGGAAGGAAGAATGTCAGAGGCAAATACTGGCAGTGACCCCTCAGCCTGGACTAAGGGAGAGAGAGAGCCCTAATCTAACCCAAGAACTCTCCCTGCCTGGGCAGGATGGCAGATATTTCCACTGTGAAGATGGACACTTTACATCATCTTAGTTGACATCATTAAACATCTGAATTATAAATCTAACACCCCTCATTCCAATTTCTGTGGTCACTAAGCAAATTCCTCTTACAGAATTTTACTCTTCACATAGCCTGCCTTTGCTGATGGCCAAAGGCCGCCCGTATTTGGTCCCCCCCGGCCCTTTTAATAACAATCAGCTGGCAGTCATTTTGGTTTCTCCATCATTCTTTGAGTTTGGTTCATGTGACTTCACCCATGAGAAACATTCCACTCTCCACCATTCCTGAGTTGATACATTAGGTTTCTGTACTTCTAGAGCTTAGGAGCACATTCTCAACTATAACAAATTTTCCAATGAATTAAACTCTCAGACCTCCTGGGAATATGCTTGGCAATACCTGACCTCACAAATGATTCAGACCTTCCTGTTGGAGCCTCCTTGCCAAGAAGCTGTTGAGAGTGATAGAATCCACTTTTGGTGAAGGGCCTCTAGGCCATTTACAATACTAGTAAACTTTAATCAAGGGCCAGGGTAGGTTCTGATATTAGTTCCCAATGACTCTCATCAGAGCCTGAATATGCAACAGTCAAGATAGGCGTGAGAGAAGGACAAATGTCAAGTTCTCACATCAGCTGTACTGCTTATTCCAAATATGGTCACATTCTGAGGTTCCAGGTAGACATATTTTTTGGGAGGACACCACACAACCCACTATATCAGAGAAAAGGCTTCTTACCCAATGCCATGTTCCATTCAGCCATGCCCTTAGCAAATGCTGACCAAGAAACCAAGTTTTCTTTTTTAAATGGTGCTATGTGGTGACTGATGCTCAGAGGAATAGCTGAGGTTTGCAAACAGGCCTGCCAGATCACAGGGCAAACTCAAAATCAGAAGTGCTTTTCTTTATGTTCTAAATATTGAAATTATTTTTTAGTCTCTCAAACTTAAAAGGCTTTCCTGAAATACTACATTTCATTATAGTGTCAAATCTCAAGAGTTCATGCAACCAACCTTTTTGTAACTAAGAGCTTCTACATTCACTTAGGGCAGGAGATCCTGACAGCAAAGACCTTGAGAGGAACACGTGGGGGAAGTCTGCACCAGATCCTGCTCAGGAGTCCTGGTTTGTAGGGAGAGCAGTGCAATGGGCAGGCAGGTGGCAAGTAAGACAACAGAGCAGCATCAATACATTAGATGGCGATCCATGATTTGAGATTTTAGGATCTTTTAATGCAAGCTGAGAGGTCGCCCATCACCTATTCAGACAGATCATTGCCCTTTGGAATACAGCCTTCCACACCAGAATGTTCTTTTCATCCTATTTTGCTGTTATCACCAACAAGAGTAAAGAAACAATTAGAACCCTCCCTGCTGCTCGGTTATTGGAAGGAGTAATGAAGAAGACAAATAGAATGAGCTTAACATGATGTGACACCTCTAATTGAATTGTATTGCTTTTTTGTCCCATTCTTTACCTTTTAGGTCCAGACGCCCTGATATACTGTATATGCACAGAGGGAAAAACAACATTGATCTCTATACCCAATGAATTCATGCCTTTTCCCAGGTGTCACAAAAGCATTTGTATTTCTAAATCACTATTTGCACCAACCTAAGAAAAGTTTTCTTTTTAAATATGTTTTTACTGATTGTTTTAGAGAGAGAGGGAAAGAGAGAGGGAGAGGGAGAGGGAGAGGGAGAGGGAGAGGGAGAGGGAGAGGGAGAGGGAGAGGGAGAGGGAGAGGGAGAGGGAGAGGGAGGGAGAGAGAGAGAGAGAGAGAGAGAGAGAGAGAGAGAGAGAGAGAATGAGAAACATTGATCAGTTGCCTCCTGCACGCACCCGGACCAGAGATTGAACCTGCAACCTGAATATGTGTCCTGAATGGGGATCAAATTGGCCACCTTTTGGTGCACAGGATGATGCTCAACCAACTGAGCCGCACTGGCCAGGGCTAAGAAAAGTTTGTCAGGAATCCAAGATGGTGGCAGAGTAGACGGAAGCTATACTCACCTCCTCCCAGAACCAAACTGGAATTACAACTAAAATATAGAGTAATCAACCTGAAGACTAGCTGAAGAGAAGTCTTATAACCAAGAACTTACGGAAGAAGCCACATTGACACTGGTAGGAAGGGCAGAGATGTGAAAGGGCTGGCCCCAATCCCACAGGTGGCAGCTGAGATTCCGAAGGGATATCTCAGCTGTGGGGATTCCTCTGAGAAGAGTGGGGTCTAAATCCAAAGCTGAGCTTTCCAGCCCAAGCCCCAGAGCCAGAAAGAGGCACCCACATACCATCTGGCTGTGAAAATTAGCAGCGATTCTGTCTGTCAGGGAGAGATGCGAGTGACACAGGCACCCTCTGAAAGGTGCCCAAAATCTCGTTTGTAGCCATTCACTCTGGGCTCCGGCAGAAGGAGAGCAGAGCCAACTAGAGTAGCATGAAAACAGACTGAAGTGTGTGGCTCTGGGGAGAGAGCTGAAGGGACAACTACCAGGATCCTTGTGTTGAGTCACTCTCTCACACTGCAAGTGCCATCTTTCTTGGTGAAGCACCCCCCTCCATATGGCATCACCCTGGGAGAATGCAATACCCCATCCTCTGGACTCCCCGTCACCCCACCCTGTGGAGCTTGTGCCCTGCTGAACAGTTAGCTGCCTGGGCTGGAGTATAAAGATCTGGGCAGACCCAGTGGTGTCAGTAATTGAATGCCATAGCTTTGGGGCAGGGGCCATTCCTCCCAATTTCCCACACACCTGACGAGGGCCTTCCCCTTACAAGAGATCTGCTAGCCTGTCTCCAGGCTCCAGGTAGCCCTGCCCGCCCGACTCCTGGTGGCCTTGCCTTGCCAAGGTCTGGGCAGAATCTTGTCATCCACAAATAATGAGTTTTACTTCTTCCTTTCTAATTTGGATGTCTTTTATTTCTTTTTCTTTTCTGATTGCTATGGCTAGGATTTCCAATACTTTGTTGGATAAGAGTGATGAAAGTTGACATCTCTGTCTTGTTCCTGATCTTAAGGGAAACAATTTTCATTTTTTGCCCTTGAGTATGATGCTGGCTGTAGGTTTTCATATATGGTCTTTATTATATTGAGGTATGATCCTTCTATCAACCTGCATCCTCAGAATAAATCCCATTTGGTCATGGTTATGATCTTTTTAATGTGTTGCTGGATCTGGTTTGCTAATATTTTGTTGAGGATTTAAACATCTATGTTCATGAGGATATTGGCCTATAGCTGTCTTTCTTTGTAGTGTCTTTATCTGGTTTTGGAATTAGGATGATGCTTGCTCATGAAAGGAATTTAAAAGTGTTCCTTCCTCTTGAATTTTTGTGAATAGTTTGAAAAGGATAGGTGTTGGTTCTTCTATAAATGTTTGGTAAAACTCACATGTGAGAGCGGAACATCGATTGGCTGCCTCCTGCACGACCCCTACCACAGATCAAGCCCACAACCCAGGCATGTGTACTGACCAGGAATCAAACCGGCAACTTTTCAGTGCATGGAATGGTGCCCAACCAACTGAGCCACACTGGCCAGGACAAAAAGAAGGAAATCTTACTTTTTGTGACAGCAGGGATGAACCTGGAGAGGATTATGCTAAGTGAAGTAAGCCATTCAGAGAAAGACAAGTATCACATGATTTCACTTATATATGGAATCTAATGAACAAAATAAACCAGCAAACAAAATACAAACAGACCCATAGGTACATAGAACAGACTGACAGCTGTCAGAGCAGAGAGTGGTTGGGGGACTTGGTAAAAAAGGATTAAGAAAAAAAAGTCATAGACACAGACAACAATATGGTGATTACCAGTGGGAAAGGGGGGATGAGGAGAGGTAGAAGAGTATTAAGTGGGGATAAATCACTTGGGATGGTGAACACATAACACAATATACAGATGTTGTATTATAGAACTATACACCTGAAAAAAATATATAAGTTTATTAACCAATATCACCCTAATACATTCAATTAAAAAAATGTTTTTCTAACCATCCTTAAAGAGTGTATTCTTCCTAAGAACCTAATATTTACCTCATACATTCTTATGGCATCCTAAAGATATAACAAATTATTATCATCCCTCGTTTTCAGAAAGAAAAATAAAGGCATACATTGAATGGGGGTGGGGCATGATTAATCTGTAGAGAACATGAATGACTTGTCCATAGTAATAGGGTCAGTAACAGAACCAGGACTCACAACTTGTTCTCCAGGCCAAACTAAAATGTCTGCTAAAACATCTGACACAGAAGAATAAGTTAAATGACACCACTACAAAGAAATCTGAAAAATCCAGGATGTATTCCTTAGATAGGACAAATGACCTGGTGGAATCAACAAATCAGTGAAAGTAGGAGATGGGAGATGAGCAATGGCATAGGGAAAAAAAACACACACACTTAAGAGATAAAAATTAAATGCAATGTGAGGACTTTTTTTGGATAATACTTTGAAAAACAACTATTAAAATACATTTTAGGCCTGGCTGGGATGGCTCAGTGATTGAGAATGGGCCAATTAACCAGAAGGTCATGGTTCAATTCCTGGTCACAGCACATGACCAGGTTGTGGGCTCGATCCTTGATACAAGGTGTGCAGGAGGCAGTTGATCAATTATCCTCATTCTTATTTCTATCTCTCTCTCACTTTCCCTTTCTCTCTGAAATCAATAAAAATATATTTTTTTAAATACATTTTAGGAATGATCAGGAAAATCTGGATATAGACTGGCTATCAGATATTATTAAGGAATTCGTATTAATTTTGTTAAAGGTAATCATGGTGTTGTTGTTCTTTAGGAAAATGTCTTTAGTTTTTGGAATATAATGGTGTGGTGCCAGGGCTTTCTTTAAATACATTCCTTACGTAGAAAAGCTTCAGCAGGAGGCGAGTCTGCCAGGCTAAAGGGAGGGGCATGCCCACAGGCTCAGCAAATGCCATGGTCCTTAGCTTGGAAGTGACCACATCAGATTGTCATTTTACGGAGCTCACAAGCAGAGGGTGGGTTTGAAGAGGGAGGTACCAAAGAGGTGGGTCCAGAGAGGAGCCCTTAACAAGAGTCAAGATGGAAAAATGAGCAGGTCCCAACCTCGGGCAGTGGTGTTAGAAGGGACTATATACAGAAAAAGAGATAGAAAGGCAATACATTTAGAAGAGAGAAAAAAAGAGAAGGGACTCAATGATTGATTGAATATCTTTATGTCTTGCTCATCTAACAGTCCAGATTGGGACTTTGTCCTCATTTCAGACTAGCTGATGGCAGTTCTTCAATACATGACTTCCAAGGTTGCCTGAGCTGAGGCCAAGCCAGACTATAAGAAAGGGGGAAAGAGCTAAGGCCAGGGCCAGAGATTTTTTCTGAGGAGAGTGAATCAGTTGCTCCCAACATTTCTGCACATATTCCATTGGTGGAGAGCTGAGTCATGTGGCCAGACTTTGTTGCAAAGTGGGAAGTAGGAGCTGGGAAATGCAATCTCTGGTAAAGCAATCAAGATCCTCGCTACCATTCTACTTCTGAGTGAGAATGGAAAAATGGAGATTGGTGGACAGCCAGCAGTCTCCACCACTGTTTTTCTTCACTGAGTAAATGCCTTTATGAGTAACTCCTGATTCCTTTTTTTTTTTTCCCAAAACAAAGTGTCCAGCTTATTGCTAGATCAGATTAATGCTTATTTCAAATTGTGATTGTTATAAAAACTAATTAATATTAGCTTATATGATAAAATTACCATTATCCTGTTGTGTATAATGTGTTTCCTGAATTTATTGATGCTATGTTAATATTGAAATAAATAGACATTAGTAGTCAGTGCATATATTTGATATACCTTTGTTTTCTGCTTTAGGATAGTACTTAATTCTTTAAGTACGTGAGTGTGGGAAGCAAAAATAGTAAATTAGTATAATGATAAAGAGAGAAATACAGGGAAGTGTTATATGTCATTTATTAGATTACTCCCATTTATTTTTAGTGGTAGTATACATAAAATAATTTTTAAGTATAAAAAACACTTTGATAATGACTCATTTAATTACACTGTTGATTTTTCTCTTAAGCAAATTTTATATTTTATGTTTTCTTACATTAATTCTATCCTTTCCTTTCCCTTATATTTTTCTTTTCTATTTTTCTAATGTATTTTAAAAATATGTTCAAGTGTAAGATTGCTTTGTAAAAATACCTATATATTGTGTGAGATAACCATTATCACTTTCTTTCCAGTACCTTCTCATTATATAAAGAACGCTGAGAATGACATAACAGTTGCCAAAGAAACAAAAGTCATCCTGGTTATTTCTGTGCTGGGATGGCTCACGGCTTGCTGTTGCTAAAAGCAAATAAGGTATAACCAAGAAGCTGTGCTGTTGTTACTTAGTAGGAAGGAAAGTTCGGGGCATATACAAGGTTCAAGATGACCTTCAAGGAGAGAATAATGTCAGTGAACTGCCAGTCACACACAAGGGTAATAAAATGTAGAATGACAGTTAAATCTTCTTTCCCCCAGTAATTTGTGCCACCTGGTCATAAACAGAAACAGTAGCTCAAGAAATATCTCTCCTTTCACCACCAGCTATTGCCAGGTCCAACTTGGCTAATTGCTTGAGTTTCTGAAAATCAGGGACTATTTCAGAAACCTCATGAAAATAGATATGTGCAGTTTAGAGGTCAATGAAGCCAGCACTGTGCATGCCCAGATGTGACCAGGCCTCTGTCACATGAACTCTGGCAAGTTAAACAGCTGTGTCTTACCCTTTGAGGGAGCTAAGGGTGCCCCCAGAGCACCAAAACTCTGGGAGGCTCCACAGCTGACTCTTGGGAAACGGTTTAAGAACAGGTGTGAAAGATGCCCCCTAACCTGCAATGTTATCATTGCAGCTGTTGACAAGATAAAGTAAATACTCTACACCTAAACTCTCAGTGAACTTAACTTCACAGTTTATTGACTTGAATTCCCTGACAGACCATGCCAGGTGCATGAGATACACAGATTTAGGAGGCCCAGTTCAGTGAGGAAGATGGTTATGTAGATGGATGATGACAGTGCCTGGGGAACAGTGAAGGCCAGATCCTAAAGAAGGAGCTAAGATACCTGCCTGCAACTCAGCAAAGGCTCCCAACCACGAGTGCTGGAACTGTGGCAGACATGGAGCAAGAGAATTCTGCTAGCTTATGCAGAACCCAGACAACAATGAACAATCTGCATATGACTTGTGAGATAACCATCATTTTTTTTGCAGTTTCATTGGAAAAGGTAAATAATAATTTTAATGGCTACCATTTATTGAACTAGGCACTGTGCTAAACAATATACTGTCCTATATAATCCTATATAATAAAGAGGTAATAGGCAAATTGACCATCACTCCAACATACAAGATGGCCTCCCCCATGTGGTCAAAGATGGCCACCCCCATGTGGACACAAGATGGCCGCCACAAGATGGCCAGCAGGGGAGGGCAGTGGGGGGGCGAGCAGGCCAGCAGAGGAGGGCAGTTGGAGTCGACCAGGCCAGCAGGAGAGGGCAGTTAGGGGGAACCAGGCCAGCAGGGAAGGGCAGTTAGGAGCAATCAGGCTGGCAGGGGAGTGGTTAGGGGGTGATCAGGCTGACAGGCAGAAGCGGTTAGGGGCAATCAGGCAGGCAAGCAGGTGAGCGGTTGGGAGCCTGCAGTTCTGGATTGTAAGAGGGATGTCCCAGATTGGAGAGGGTGCAGGCTGCGCTGAGGGACACACAGTGCCTCACCCCCCATGCATGAATTTCATGCACCGGGCCTCTAGTGTGTGTGTGTGTGTGTGTGTGTGTGTGTGTGTGTGTGTGTGTATATATATTTGTCTGTATATATATGGTGAGGCAAAAGTAGATTTAGAGTTATTCATATGAAAAATAATACAATAATCTATAATAATAAAAGCATAATATGCTAGTTAGACCGAACATCCTTCCAGACGTCCTTCTGTCCTTCCAGACGAAGCCAGGCTGCAGGGAAGCTCAGGTTCCAGGTGCCAGAGGGAAGCCGGTGCCAGCAGCCAAGGAAAGAAAGGCCTACTCTTGCACAATTTCATGCATCAGGCCTCTAGTTAATAAATAATAATATAAGAATAAGCTCTGTGTTTCACCTACAACTATAAACCTACTTTTCCCCACCCTACATATACTCACACTAGGGCTAAGCAGTATACATACATATGAAGTCTACTTGGGCTGCCATAACAGAGGATCACAGGCTGAGTAGCTTAGCAACAGAAATTTATTTTCTTGCAGCTCTAGAAGCTAGAAGTCCAAGATGAGGGGTTGGTTTCCTCTGAGAACTCTCCTCTTGGCTTGCAGATGCCTACCCTCTTGCTGCCTCTTCACATACTAGTAGTTGTTTCTCTGTGCAAGTGCCCCTGGTATGTCTCTGTGTGTCCTAACCACCTCCTCTTCTTTTTTTTTTTCTTTTTTTAAAAATATATTTTATTGATTTTTTACAGAGAGGAAGGGAGAGGGATAGAAAGCCAGAAACATCAATGAGAGAGAAACATCGACCAGCTGCCTCCTGCACACCCCCTACTGGGGATGTGCCCGCAACCAGGCTACATGCCCTTGACTGGAACTGAACCCGGGACCCTTCAGTCTGCAGGCCGACGCTCTATCCACTGAGCCAAACCAGTTAGGGCTCTTCTTTTTTTTTTTTTTTTTTTTTTAATGGCTTCCTCTTTCTTTCTTTTCTTTCTTTCTTTCTTTTTTTTTTTTTTTTTATTGATTTGAAAGGGAAAGAGGAAGGGGGAGAGAGATAGAAACATCAATGAGAGAGAAACATCAACATCAATCGGCTGCCTCCTGCACCATCCCCACTGGGGACAGAGCCCACAACCCAGGTGTGTGCCCTGATCGGGAATAAAACATCGAAATCCTGTTGCATTGGTGGATGCTCAACTACTGAGCCACACTGGCCAGGCCTAACCTCCTCTTCTCATAAGGACACCAATCATATTGGATTACGGCCCACATTAATTTTAACTTAATTACCTCTATAAAGGCCTTATCTCCTAATACAGTCACATTCTGAGGTACTGGGCATTAGGGCTTCAGCATATGAATTTTGGAGGCCACAATTCAGTTTATAACACACTAGAGGCCCGATGCATGGATTACTGCACCAGTGGGGTCCCTCAACCTGGCCTGCGCCCTCTCCCAATCTGGGACCCCTTGGGGCATGTCAAATAGCCAGTTTCGGCCCTATCCCTACAGACCCAATCCAGACAAGAGGGAGCCCTTTCCTGTGTGTTGAGCATGTTCCCTGGTGGTCAGTGTGTGTCATAGCAATTGGTCGATTGGTCATTTGGTTGCTTAGGCTTTTATATATATAGATACATTGTATGTATGTATTTAAATATATAGTTTAATCTGCAACAACCTAGAATAACATTGCTACTCCCTTTTACAGATGAAGAACAGAAGCTCAGAAAGTTTTAACAAGCTGAAAGTGACATAAAATAATATTAAATGTCGACTGTAATTGAAAATATTTTAAAACATTTTTTTAATGAAACCAGCATCACCCTAAGACCAAAACCAGATAAAGACAACACAATGAAAGAGAACTACAGGCCAATATCCCTCATGAACACAGATGCCAAAATCCTCAACAAAATTCTAGCAAATCGGATCCAGCAGTACATCAGAAAGATCATACACCATGACCAAGTAGGATTTATCCCAGGGATGCAAGGATGGTACAATATCCACAAATCAATAAACATGACACATCACATAAACAAATTGAGAGATAAAAATCACATAACCATATCAATTGATGCAGAAAAAGCATTTGACAAAATCCAGCATCCTTTCTTGATAAAAACTCTCAGCAAGGTGGGAATAGAAGGATCATACCTCAACATAATAAAAGCCATATATGACAAATCCACAGCCAACATCATACTCAATGGGCAAAAACTAAAACCATTTCCCCTAAGAACAGGAACAAGACAGGGATGCCCACTCTCACCACTCCTGTTCAACGTAGTACTGAAAGTACTAGCAATTGCAATTAGACAAGAAGAAGAAATAAAAGGCATCCAAATTGGAAAAGAAGAAATAAAACGGTCCATATTAGCAGATGACATGATACTGTACATAGAAAACCCTAAAGCCTCCACCAAAAAATTATTAGACTTAATAAATGAATTCGGCAATGTAGCAGGATACAAAATTAATGCCCAGAAATCTATGGCATTTCTATACACCAATAGTGAACTTACAGAAAGAGAGACTAAAAACGCAATCCCATTTACCATCACACCAAAAAAATTAAGATACCTAGGAATAAACTTAACTAAGGAGGTCAAAGACCTGTATGCAGAAAACTACAGGACACTGAAAAAAGAGATAGAGGAAGAAATAAACAGATGGAAGAACATACCGTGTTCATGGATTGGTAGAATCAACATGATTAAAATGTTCATATTGCCCAAAGCAATCTATAGATTCAATGTACTCCCCATTAAAATACCAATGGCATATTTCACAGACCTAGAACAAACTCTCCACAAATTCATTTGGAATAAAAAAAGACCCCGAATAGCTGCAGCAATCCTGAAAAAGAAGAACAAAGTAGGAGGGATCTCAATACCAGATATCAAGCTGTATTACAAAGCCACTGTCCTTAAAACAGCCTGGTACTGGCACAAGATCAGATGTATAGACCAATGGAATAGAATAGAGAACCCAGAAATTGACCCAAACCACTTTGCTCAATTAATATTTGACAAAGGAGGCAAGAACATACAATGGAGTCAAGACAGTCTCTTCAATAAATGGTTTGGGGGAAATTGGACAGATACATGCAAAAAAATGAAACTAGACCACCAACTTACACCATACACAAAAATAAAATCAAAATGGATAAAGGACTTAAACATAAGACGGGAAACCATAAAAGTACTAGAGGAATACACAGGCAGCAAAATCTCAGACATATGCCAAAGCAATTTCTTCACTGATACTGCTCCTAGGGCAATGGAAACTAAAGAGAAAATAAACAAATGGGACTACATCAAAATAAAAAGCTTCTGCACAGCAAAAGAAACCATCAACAAAACAACAAGAAAGCCCACTGTATGGGAGAATATATTTGCCAATGTTATCTCGATAACATTAATCTCCAACATTTACAGGGAACTCATAAAACTTAACAAAAGGAAGGTAAACAACCCAATCAAAAAATGGGCAACGGACCTAAATAGAACCTTTTGGAAAGAAGACATAAGGAAGACCAAGAGACATGTGAAAACATGCTCCAAGTCACTAATCATCTGAGAGATGCAAATCAAAACGACAATGAGGTACCATCTCACAGCTGTCAGAACGGCTATCATCAACAAATCAACAAAGGACAAGTGTTGGCGAGGATGCGGAGAAAAAGGAACCCTGGTGCACTGCTGGTGGGAATGCAGACTGGTGCAGCCACTGTGGAGAACAGTATGGAGTTTCCTCAAAAAACTAAAAATGGAACTGCCATTTGACCCAGTGATCCCACTTCTGGGAATATATCCCAAGAAACTAGAAACACCAATCAGAAGGATATATGCACCCGTATGTTCATAGCGGCACAATTCACCACAGCTAAGATTTGGAAACAGCCTAAGTGCCCATCAGCAGATGAGTGAATTAAAAAATGGTGGTACATCCACACAATGGAATACTACGCTGCAGTAAAAAAGAAGGAATTCTTACCATTTGGAACAGCATGGAAGGAAATAGCATTATGCTAAGTGAAATAAGCCAGTCAGAGAAAGATAAATATCACATGATCTCACTCATTTATGGAATATAATGAACAACATAAACTGATGAACAAAAACAGATCCAGAGACAGAAAAGCATTAATCAGACCATCAAACCTCAGAGGGAAGGTAAGGGAGGGTGGGCGAAGGGGGAGAGATCAACCACAGGACTTGTATGCATGCATATGAGCCTAACCAATGGACACAGATAACAAGGCGGGGAGTGATGGCACAAGTGGGGGGGTGCAATTGGGGGATAAGGACACATATGTAATACCTTAGTCAATAAAAATAATTTTAAAAATTTTAAAAAAACAACATTTTTTTAAAAGAAAGGTTTAACAATATGTCTATCACACGGTTGTGTCAGGAACTGTGAACCCAGGATGGTCTGCCTGCAAAGCCCACTTTTTTAAACCACTGTGCAATCCTTTGAAGGGAGAGAAAATAAGTAGCTAATTATGAAAATTCTTCTGTGTTACCTGGTCTCCATTTTCACACTGAGCAGTGCCATCAATTGAACCAACATTTATTGTGCACTTACTACATGTCCCAGGTAACACTAGAATGGTTTGAAAGTTGTAACTCTTCCATGAAAAAGTTCCAGAATTAAGTTGGAAGTAATTTTCATGTTTGTAAGAATTGTGCACTTCTCCCAGACAGGAAATCTATGGGAGGAAATGCAGAATTCTGTCAAGTTCAAGGGTCTTTAGAGATATGAGAGCGTATTAGCATGCAAAATCCAGTCAAAGAACATGGGCTTATATACACAGTAAGAAGATAGAAGATTTGGTAATAACTTGAATCTAAAAAATATGTGGCTACCCTCGTTAAGTTATGAAGTCACTGACATAACAACTCGTCTCAGGTCAGGTACTCCTCCATGCTGCAGACATGGATCCTGTTGCATTCCTCAAAAAATTATCTTGAGAAGGAAATCCCTAACTGCGATTGATCGTTCTTTAGTGGGTAAGCACACTTAATCTCAGAAGGATTTAGAAGCATAGAAATGTTTGATAGAAGGAAACTTGTATTACTAATATCCTGATGCTAAAGAATCTGTACATATTAATACTGCAGTACTCATAACACTTAAGAGAATTTGGCCTATTAGAGTTATTTGTCAACATTGTAATTCCTACTTCATACTAGTATATACAATTGAGGAGTTCATTTCAACTTACAACTTTAAATTGAAATATTGGCGCCTATAATTAAGGCTGGCCATATTATATGTTTAATTATCAGATTTTTAGGAATGAAGCATTTGGAAGGTTTAACATATTTATTGGTCATAATTGCTGTTTCAAGTATGTAGGAGTTTATGTAGCTTTGTAAAAGGGACCAAATGTGTATTATTCGAAGCCCAACTTTAAAATGTTGAGATTTGCTAGATTTATAAATAGAATGATATGTCTAAACAGACCTTCAGAGAAAAAACTTGATTTTTTTGATATGCAACCTAAATGAACGACAGGGAGTCAGAGAAAGGAGCTGCATGGAGAACTGAAGATGAGCATGAGTTTGTTCAGCAGATTAAATGAAATGTGACAGCATGGCTACAAGTAATTCGGCATCCCTGAGTCAAAAATTGAGTGGAAAATAAGCACAGATGAGTAGGCAAAGGCCAGATCACGAAGGCACTGTTTCTGTTTTAACCTATTGGCGATGGTGAGGCATGGAAGAACTTTCCTCTGTTTTGGTCTGATTTTCCTGTTACAGAGATCACACCGGGAAAACTAAAGTCAACCAAGACAAAAGACAAGAAAATGACTGCCGTCCAGGTAAGAGATTTTGGAAAGTGAGAGGAAAGATGAGGGCAGAACATATAAGATCAAGCTAATGGCAAAATTAGTACCTAAAGCACATTCTCTTAGGCCATGTACATTTTGCTGGAGGTAGGCTGAAAATTTTATCAAATAGAAGAACGTACGGAAGGGAGGGGGGAAGGGAAGAAAGCTGAGTCAAATTGAGGTGAGACACCTGGGCCAGAAGAATGTTACAGGCGTCAAGGATAAATGGATGGAAAAGGGGGAGGGGAGGACATCTGTAATACTCTCACCACTCAAGATTTTTTTTTAATAATAAATAGATGGTAATTGAAGCCATAGGTATAAGTGAGATTCTCCAAAGAGAGCATGCAGAAGATAGGGGAGAGAACAAGGCTAAGGTTAAAATCAGGGAAAAGTCTACACTGAAGATGTGGGGAGCCGAAAAGGAATCAGGTCAAGGTGACAGAACACTTAGCCAGGTGGGTAGGAGGTAATCCAGAGAGGGAGGTGTCAGGTGTCAAGTGAGGAGAGGCTTTAAGAAGGCAGAAGCAAGTGAGCTCAGATGTCAGAGAGAAGACCCATAAGACAAAAACTAGTATTGTGTGGATCTGTCCAGCCAGATGTGTGAAGATCATACCACCTTCTCCTTTGTAACATTTCTGATAAAATAATAAAGGGTAAAGGAGTTTTCTTTTCTTCAAATTGCCTTCCTATATTTTCTTTATTGGCCTGAGATCCATTAAACTACTTGACCAATAGTATTTGTCCACGACCCCCTCTCCAAAATTTGACCCTCAGGGACCACTTCTGCCTTAAGAAATTCTGCCCTTCGCTAACTTCTGTGAGTTAGCCCTTTTGTGGGTTTTCCCCCCTCCTCTCGCCTCCTCACTTCCCCTACCTTTCTCCTTTTCTTTCTCTCACTCTCTCACTGCAGGCATTTCTCAAGATTCAGTGTTTACTTCTCTGTTGGTATTGTTCCACACTCCTGGAATAATTCTGCCGGACTGATTTAATTTCCTTCTTCAGTTATAATTTTTTTGGCTGATATTTCCTAGAAACCACAAAATGTTGCTATTGTAGTTGTTCAATACATCATTGCTGGGAAAGATGTATATGTCCTACATTCAGAATCACAGATACAAAGTGCCTCATCCATTATTCCCCTCTTCTCCTTTTCTATTATTATTTTCAAGTAGCTCTAGGCAGCTTGGTGCTTCCAAGCTTCTGGGACCAGTGGCAGGAATAATAATGACTTATCCAACTGTAGCAACAAATCCAACCACACAACCACTATTTCTGCAACTGAAAATTATGTATGGTCCCGCCTGCTAGAGTTCACCCCGAGAATATACTAGACCTGCCAAGTAGTCAGCACTGCCCATGCAGGTGGGTTACACGGCACTAGCTTCTTATTTCAATAAAAAATAGTTTTACAATTTTATCATTTTTATCAATTCTAAGACTTACATATTTTCACATTATAATCTCTCAGAAATTGAAGTGCGTCTTACAATTATAGTTAGCAGCACTTTTCTTTGTTATTAGAATGTGAAATAATGATGTGTGTTATAATCTACAGTATCACAAATTTGATGGAATTTGGGTATTTGAAAAATAAGATGCAAGAGTAAGTTAGTTTCACTCTGGGAGACAATAGGCACAGTAATTAAAAAGAAGGCTTAGAAATCACAAACTGGGCTTAAATTTTAACTCTGACATGAGCTCTAACAATTTGGCAAAGTTGCTTAATATCTCTGAGTCTCTGTTTTCTAATATGAAAAACTGAACTAAAGCACTAGCAATATCTACCACATAGGATTTTGTACAGTTTAAACGTTATTGTGTAATGTGCTTAAACAGTGCCTGGCATCTGATCAACACTCAGAACATCAGCTACATTCTAGTCCTCTCATTTTTTCAAAGGGAAAAACAGTAAGATGCATAGAAATAATATGGATTCTTATTTTGAATGAACTAAACAAACAACTCTCTCATCACTATAATCAAATAGAAAGAAAAAAAATAGCCTGCAAATCAGAGTTGAATGGAGTCATAAAATAGGCTAAACAGATTCCCATGCTTGTAAATCATAAGCAAGGTTTCCCCAGATGATAGGTAAGTCAGTGCTGCTCCTTCCCTACCTCACACCACTAGCAGACTTACAGCATATGTTGCATATTAGACCCAAGTGCACCCATTAGGAGATCCACCTTCCCTCTGGGAGAGCCCAGACTGGCTTCTACTTAGGAAGTCACCTTAATTAGTTGAACTGAGATACTTACCAAAATATCTGGTTTTTCTTTTGTTATAAAACTGTATACAATATAGTATGATTTTAGTAATTATACATATGGTCATAGAAAAAGAACTGGAACGATATACACCAAGTTGCTAACTAGATAGTAGGATTATGAAACTTTTTTTGTTGTTTTCTTCTTTTCACTCTATTTTTTTAAAAATTGTTCCCTTTATCTTATTTTTCTCCCATCACCATTTATCCCCCATATCAGTCTATATTTTAAATTGTTTTTTTTATTTCAGGAAGGAAGGGAGAGGGAGAGAGAGATAGAAGCATCAGTGATGAGAGAGAACTGTTGATCAGCTGACTCCTGCACATCCCCAATCAGGGATTGAGCCCACAACTTGGGCAAATGCCCTGATCGGGAATCAAACCATGACCTCCTGGTTCATAGGTTGATGCTCAACCACTGATCCATACTCTAGTTTCTCTTCAGATCGCATAAATCTTTCACCTCTTATTCTGTTTTTTAATTTGTCGAATAGCATGTCCTCAATATCATTTCTGTCCAACATCATTTTGTTATAAATTAGCCCCTGTAGGCCCTGGCCAATGTGGCTCAGTTGGTTGAGCATTGTCCCATGCACTGAAAGGTCTTGGGTTGGATCCCTGGTCAGGGCACATACCCAGGTTGAGGGTTTGATCCCCAATTGGAGTGCATATAGGAGGCAACTGATTGATGTTTCTCTTTCACATCAATGTTTCTCTCTCTCTCCCTCTCCCTTTCTCTCACTCTCTAAAATAAATAAAAACATATTTTTTAAAAATTAGCCCATGTAAAATTGATTCTGTTATACAATAGGTCCTCAGGTTATGTCGGAGATCCTTTCCTATGGCACGACATAATGCAATTCGCCGTAAGTCAGAACCCACCTACATAAGCACCTACATCACTCCATGGAGCACATACACAGCAGTAATGAAGTGAAACAGTAAAAAAAAAATTAAAAGATAGATAACAATTCCTGATCTTTACTTGTGGTAAATAAATAATCTAACCTAATAATAGACAAACATGCAAATTGACCGCACCTTCGCTACGCTCACAGCCAATCAGAGCGAACAAGATGGCGGTTAATTTGCATATGCGGGCTCTGAGCAGCCTGGGTCCCGTAAATATCCTCCGGACCCAGGCCGCTCAGAGCCTGTGGGCACGCGCTTAGGAATGTTCCCGCCCCCCAAACACTTGCAGCAGTCTGGGTTCTAGGAAACATCCTTCAGACCCAAGCCTCTCAGATCCTGTAGGCCTGCGCTTAGGTCCTGAGTGGCCTGGGTCCCATAAACATCCTCCGGACCCAGTCGGATCGCTTAGGTCCTGAGCGGCGGGGGGCCCCAGAACGCCCCCTGGCCACTGGGAGCCTTGGCGGGGCGGGAACATTCCCGCGTTGCCATAGCGACGTGGGAATGTTCCCGCCCCCAAACACTTGCAGAGGTCTGGGGTCTGGGAAACATCCTCCAGACCCAAGCCGCTCAGATCCTGTAGGCCTGCGCTTAGGTCCTGAGTGGCCTGGGTCCCATAAACATCCTCTGGACCCAGGCCGATCAGAGCCTGTAGGCCCGCACTTAGGTCCTGAGCGGCAGGGTCCCAGAATGCCCCCTGGCCACTTGGAGCTTAAGGGTGCAGGCACCAAGGGACTGGGTCCCACAAACATCCTCAGGACCCAGGCCAGTCCGAGCCTGTAGGCCCCTTGCTTAGGTCCTGAGTGGCAGGGGTCCCAGAACACCCCCTGGCCACTTCGAGCCTATAGGTGCAGGTGCCAAGGGGCTGGGGGCGGGGTGGGGCGGAAACATCCCCTGTCACCATAGTGCCCCCAGCCGCTTGGGAATGCTCCAGCACCAAGAGGCAGTTTGGGTCCACGCCCCCAGCCTGGCGCACATGATGGGGGGCTGGCTGCTGGCCTCTGGGGTGTGTGGAGACCCTTGGCAGCCACCGCTGCGTGCGGCCCAGGGGTCCCTGCATGCCCCCCAGCCTGGCGCCCATGGTCAGGGCTCATACAGGAGGCAACCAATCAAAGTGTCCCTCTCACATTGATGTTTCTCTCTGTCTCTCCCTCTCTCTTCCACACTCTAAAAATCAATGGGAACATACCCTCAGGTGAGGATTTAAAAAAATGCATATCCTATGAAAGACACATCTTGAAAATGCCTAAAGAAAGTTGTCATTTTTTCTTGGTGAAGGGACTGGAGTCCGTGTTGATGAAAACACCTTCGTGGCTGTGGTGACTGGTAGTGGCTGCAGCAGCGGGGTGATGGGGCTGCTGCCTTCCCCTGATCAGCCCGGTTGCCTCCCACAAAAGAGCGTGGGGAGCGGGCCTAAGCCATCAGTAGGACATCCCCTGAGGGCACCCAGTATGTGAGAGGGGGCAGGTTGGGCTGAGGGACCCCCAACCCCAGTGCACGAATTTCGTGCACTGGGCCCCTAGTAAAAAACATAAAGCACATATGTACTTACGTCAAAATGATGGAATTTTTTTTTTATATAAATAAATGGGAGATGGCGATGTAACCACAAAATGACATACATCGAGTCCAACATAACCAGAGGACTGCCTGTACATTGTTTTGATTAAAGTCACAGAACCTATTTGCTGGGAGCCAATTCCAGCATGTCATAATTGCAAGAGTTTCATCAAAAGGTTGATGGAACTTGGGGACTCAACAAGGGCTGAGTCACATATGTTATCACCTGTTGGAATGGTTGAGGGCATTTCCCCCAAACCTGAAAGGGATGATTGTTTGCTGCCAGGCAGCTCAGGGCATCTTAATCTACACGTTATTGCCTCCTACTGGCCAAACACCTGAACAGCCGTAAGCTATTCCCCAATCTGACAATGCTTCTGTACCCTACCCTTTGAAATATATTATCTCCACCTTGCCTTAGGACAAATTGTGTTAATAAAAAGCAAGGGTACTGAGGCAAGGAGAACTTGGCTTCTTCAGCCAGGCTCCTCTGACCCCAATGCCTTTCAAAATTATCTTTCATCTTTGGATTCCTACTTAATCTATGCACAGCCTTTCTCCAGATTGCTGAACCCTTCCTAATGCTGGAACAAGAACCCTGGCACTATTAATGATGTTAAGTGAGGACTTACTGTCATTGAAATAAATGGCTTTTGTAAAAAAATTATTTAAATCTTTTTCTCAGATTTCCCAGAGGTTATTTTTATTTTAAACACACTTAGGAGACATTAATTTAGTATTTCTGATGAAGGCTATTAGGTAGTCCTCTACAGGGTATTTTGGGATAAACACAGAATGATGATACATTCATCCTAACTAATGAAACGTTCACTCCAGCAACTCAGAGTAAAATGGACCTTTCTAAATAAGTATCCATTTAGAAGAGACGAAATAATCAGCTCACACAGACACAGCTTGGGATAACTATTTTTAAGTTTATGGACAATTGGTGTGTTTTTTTAATTATCTAGCAGGCAAAGCAACATCAATATCTGTCATGCGCCCTAGCTGCTTGCTGCTTTGGCTCAGTGGATAGAGCATCATCCTGAGGACTGAAGGGTTCTGGGTTTGATTCTGGTCAAGGGCACATGTCCAGGTTGCGGCCTTGATCCCCAGTAGGGGGCATGCAGGAAGCAGCCGATCAATTACTGTCTCACATCATTGATGTTTCTATCTCTCTCTCCCTCTCCATTCCTCTCTGAAATCAATTAAATATATATATATATATATATATATATATATATATATATATATATATATATATACATATATATATATATATATATATATATATATATATATATACATATCATCGAACATATCTTACCAAAGAGACAAACAGCAGTAGTCGAATGCAAGAAATAAGCTTCTTTCCTAATCCTATCTATGTATTAGTCCATGTATAAGCTGAGCTGTTATAACAAACTAGAGGCCCCATGCACAAATTCGTGCACAGGTGGTGTCCAGCTGGTGGCCGAGGGGGAGGGGGCATGGGAGGTTGGCTGGCTGGCCCAGGCCCCGATCGGGGGGGAGAACAATTGTGGCAGGGGGCTGGCTAGGAGGAGGGGCCGAGGGAGGCCAGCCCCACCCCCATTGGGCTAATTGGCCTGCCTCAATGCATGTCATAGCAACCGTTCATTTTGGTTGTGCCGGTCGCTTGGCTTTTATATATATACTAGAGGCCCGGTGCACGAAATTCATGCATGGAGGGGGAATGTGTGTCCATCAGCACAGTCTGCACCCTCTCCAATCTGGGACCCCTCGAGGGATGTCCGACTGCCCGTTTAGGGTCGGGCCTAAATGGGCAGTCGGACATCCCTCTCACAATCCAGGACTGCTGGCTCCCAACTACTCGCCTGCCTGCCTTCCTGATTGTCCCTCACTGCTTCTGCCTGCCAGCCTTATCACCCCCTAACAACTCCCCTGCCAGCCTGATTGATACCTAACTGCTCCCCTGCCAGCCTGTTTGCCCCTAACTGCCCTCCCCTGCAGGCAGGCCTGGTCACCCCTGCAGGCCTGGTCACCCCTAACTGTTCTCCCCTGCAGGCCTGTCCCTCCCAACTGCCCTCCCCTGCTGGCCTGATCACCCCAAACTGCCCTCCCTTGCAGGCCTTGTCCCTCCCAACTGCCCTCCCCTGCTGGCCATCTTGTGGTGGCCATCTTGTGTCTGCATAGAGGAAGGATCTTTGACCACATGGGGCAGCCATCTTGTGTGTTGGAGTGATGTTCAATTTGCATATTACTCTTTTATTAGATAGGATAGAGGCCTGGTGCATGGGTGGGGGTCAGCTGGTTTGCCCTGAAGTGTGTCTCAGATCAGGGTGGGGGATCCCTTGGGGTGTGGGGCGTTCTGGATGAGGGTCCTGTGGTGGTTTGCAGGCCAGCCACGCCCCCCAGAAACCCAAGCGGAGGCCCTGGTATCTGGGATTTATTTATCTTCTATAATTGAAAGTTTGTAGCCTTGAGTGGAAGCCTAGGCCAGCCAGGGTGTGTGGAAAGCTTGGCTTCCTCCATTACCAGGGGAACCCAAGCCTCCTGCTCACTCCATGACCGCAGCCATCTTCGTTGGGCTAATTTGCATACTTGCTCCTGATTGGCTGG
Organism: Cnephaeus nilssonii; assembly: GCF_951640355.1. Classification (NCBI taxonomy): domain Eukaryota; kingdom Metazoa; phylum Chordata; class Mammalia; order Chiroptera; family Vespertilionidae; genus Cnephaeus; species Cnephaeus nilssonii. The sequence continues at coordinate 22,164,649 of NC_137072.1, read as the reverse complement.
TGGGCGTGGCTTGTGGTGTAGCGCAGTGATGGTTAATTTGCATGTTACTCTTTTATTAGATAGAACTAGAGGCCCGGTGCATGAAATTCGTGCATGAGGGGGGGTGTCCCTCAGCCCAGCCTGCACCCTCTCCAATCCAAGACTGCTGGCTCCCAACTGCTTGCCTGCCTGCCTTCCTGATTGCCCCTAACCCCTTCTGACTGCCAGCCTGATTACCCCCTAACCACTCCCCTGCCAGCCTGATTGATGCCTAACTGCTCCCCTGCCAGCTTGTTTGCCCCTAACTGCCCTCCCCTGCAGGCCTGGTCACCCCTAACTGCCCTCCCCTGCAGGCCTGGTCCCCCCCAACTGCCCTCCCCTGCAGGCCCGGTCACCCCCAACTTCCCTCCTCTGCCAGCCTGGTCCCTCCCAACTGCCCTCCCCTGCTGGACATATTGTGGTGGCCATCTTGTGTCCACATGGGGGCAGGATCTTTGACCACATGGGGGAAGCCATCTTGTGTGTTGGAGTGACCGTCAATTTGCATATCACTCTTTTATTAGAGAGGATAGAGGCCTGGTGCATGGGTGGGGGCCAGCTGGTTTGCCCTGAAGGGTGTCCTGGATCAGGGTGGGGGTTCCCTTGGGGCGTGGAGTGGCCTGGGCAAGGGGCCTATGGTGGTTTGCAGGTTGGCCATGCCCCCCGGTGACCCAAGCGGAGGCCCTGGTATCTGGGATTTATTTATCTTCTATAATTGAAACTTTGTAGCCTAGAGCGGAGCCAAGCCTTCTGCTCGCTCCATGGCGGCAATCATTTCTGTTGGGGTTTATTTATCTTCTATAATTGAAACTTTGTAGCCTTAAGCGGAGGCCAAGGCAGGCCAGAGCTGTGGAAACTTGGTTTCCTCCATCTCCAGGGCAACCCTAGCCTCCTGCTCTCTCCAGCTCTGTGGCTGCCGTCATTTTTGTTGGGATTTATTTATCTTCTATCATTGAAACTTTGTAGCATTGAGTGGAGGCCTGGGCCCGCAAGGGCAGGCGGAAATCTTGGCTTTCTCCATCTCTGGGGAAACCCAAGCCTCCCTCCTGCTCTCTGTGGCCGCAGCCATCTTGGTTGGGTTTATTTGCATATTTGCTCCTGATTGGCTTGTGGGTGTGGCTTGTGGGTGTGGCTTGTGGGTGTAGCAGAGGTATGGTCAATTTGCATATTACTCTTTTATTAGATAGAATATAGATGGGCCCTAAAATGTTGACTCAAATAATACAGTTTAGCCGAAACCGATTTGGCTCAGTGGATAGAGCGTCGGCCTGCAGACTGGAGGGTCCCAGGTTCGATTCCGGTCGAGGGCATGTGCCTTGGTTGTGGGCACATCCCCGGTGGGGGGTGTGCAGGAGGCGGATGGTCGATGTTTCTCTCTCATCGATGTTTCTGGCTCTCTGTCCCTCTCCCTTCCTCTCTGTAAGAAATCAATAAAATATATTTTTTTAAAAATAAAATAAAAATAATACAGTTTATTCCCCTCTCCTGTGGTTCCTAGAGGTAAGTGGGTGGTATAGAGTGGTAAGGTTTCTCTGCTCCAGTAGGCCATTTGTCTTATCATCTACAGCAGGGGTCCTCAAACTTTTTAAACAGGGGGCCAGTTCACTGTCCCTCAGACCATTGGAGGGCCGGACTATAGTTTAAAAAAAACTATGAACAAATTCCTATGCACACTGCACATATCTTATTTTGAAGTACAAAAACAAAACGGCAAAAACACCCGCACGTGGCCCACGGGCCGTAGTTTGAGGACGCCTGATCTACAGTCTGGGAGGGTTATATGCTCACCTCTGCAGCCAGACTCACTCACCATCACATCAGCACCCTGCCCAAAAAAGGGAAAGGAGAGGAAGTAGAAGGTGAGCAATTTTTCTTTAAGTAAGTGATGCAGCCCTGGCTGACTTGGCTCAGTGATTAGAGCGTCGGCCTGTGGACTGAAGGGTCCTGGGCTCGATTCTGGTCAAGGATGCATGCCCGGGTTGCGGGCTCAATCCCCTCTGGAGAGCGTGCAGGAGGCATCTGGTCAATGATTCTCTCTCATCATTGACGTTTCTATTTCCCTCTCCCTTCCCCTCTGAAATCAATACAAATATTTATTTTTTTTTAAGTGATGCAGAAGTTGCCCATATCACTTCGACTCACGCTGAATAGTGAGAACTCAGTCATATAGTCCCACCTGCTACAAAAGAGGCAGGGCTCTATGTTCCCCACCTGCTCACTATGGTCTGTCAATGCTAAAGCTCAGGGAGAGAGTTGAACACCACTAAACCAAGAGAGGGCGGCTGGCTGCTAGCAGATAGTTGCACTTTCTACTACAAAGAGCAATTTTTAATGGCATGTTTCTATCTTGAAATATTGCATTCTTTTCTGTCTACCTACTTTCAAAAAATGATTGATAAACATTTCAGGTGCAGCAGCCAAGCTGTGCTGGCAGCCACCAGAAGCGGAAGAGACCATGAGTAGGTCCTCCCCTCGATCCTCTGGAGGGAGCTCGGCCCTGCAGCACCTTGGTGTCCGCCCAGTGATACTGATTTCAGACTTCTGGCCTCCAGAACTGTGGGAGGAAACATTTCTGTTGTTTTAAGACACCCAGTTGTGGCAATTTTTACAGCAGCCACAGGAAATAAATACAGTGCCACTGTCTTTGACTTTAGAAGTTTTTTCATAATCATAGCCCTTGGCCAAATGTTTTGATTCTAGTATTACCTGTAAACTGGACTTAGTGATCTGAATTTAGCTGAGCATTTACCAAAGAAAAATAAATCTCTAGATTTCTCTAGGCAAAAGAAGTGGGCTGTAATTGCTATTCAGAGTTTCATAAAAACCAGTATCAACACGGGTGCCCTCATTGGCCTACTTGGGGAATATGGGGTTGGAAAGAGGAAAGAAAATTCCCAAAGTTCATTTTCACTCATTAACTCATTCGGTAAGTGTTCATTCATTGGACACCTGCCATGGGCCAGGCACTGTGCTCAGAATTGAGGAAACAATGATGTATTAGATAAAGTTCCCTAAGGGACTTTGTCGAGTTCAGCTTTTAGTGAATGAGGGGGAGAAAGAAAAAAGGCCTAAGATGGAATAAATAACTTTGAGAAGCACATTTTATTTTTTAAAATGTGAAATACTTTGTAACACCTCTTCAAACATTTTAATACTGTCTATGGACACACACACACACACACACACACACACACACACACACACACACAAAATGTTTTCTGGGGGGAAAAAAAGAAGCCTTCCAGAATACAGAAACCGAGCACCTGACACAGAACAAGCCCTCCGGGCAGACACAGAGATGAAACATCCCAAAACACTAGATATTACAAGGAAAAATGAACAGGGCAGATGCATTTGCTTTCTATTATCTTGTGTTTTGCAAAGGATCTCAAAATCATATAAAGGCAAAACATGTATAGAGATCCTTAATTTCTAAAACTAAACTCTCTTTAGCAGCTGAGTCAAATGAGTTAACTAAATTAGCATATTCATCAATCTGCTTAACACAATTTCTCTATATTTAAAGCCTACTGTAACCCAAATTCTACTACAAGTTTAAAAAGTCTGAAGCTAAAAAAAAAATAATAATAAAATAAAAATAAAAAGTCTGAAGCTAACACAATTATCTTCACATAGGGAGGGGAGAAGGGGGGTCATTATCATCTAGGGGCAAACCTGAATCGCCAAGGCAGCTGATGGCATAATCAAATTATCCAGTTCAGAGGGCAAGTTGTATAACTCAAGACCATAAAGGAAAAGAAAAGCCCTTCTATATTGCTTAATAAGTTTCTGTGGCTTAATATTTTCATGTGAAATTGCCTTGAATTTTCATTTTGTTTTGCATTTTTAGACACAATCAGTGGGAATTTTTTCATTGGAAAGTGGCAAAGTGACAAGCATTCTTGCTAAAGAAATCTGATATCATGCATTCTGGCAAATCTCTTTGGACTTTCCTTGCTTCATTCAAAGATTCAGAAGGGTCTGGCAGACTGGTGGGCAGACCAGCAGGAACCCATTTGCCTGAGGGTCTGAATAGCTTCCTGGGAAATTCAACCACCCAAGGGAAGCTCTCAAAGGTCAGGCACAAGCCTGGCCCAGGAACAATGCCTCCCTGGTCCCAGGGGAAGGGTGATTCTGAGTGCAGCCTCGTCTGTGAATTAGATTTTTCTACCAGCTCAGGCCCCATGGACTCAAATCAGAATCCTAGAAAGGGAGATAAAAAACTACAATAGCATTTTTGACTAAAATTTGCTGATCTACTGTAGCATCACTCAAAGGGGACTCCAGACATTATGTGTCTCTTAATGAGATGCATTAAAAAGTACCCTGCACCTTTTATAAAGTATTCCTGCCCCAAATCATAACAATAATAACTGAAGCAGAATCTAATCCAGCTTCCAGACCTCTCTATTACCAATTTCTAGGAAACACAGGGAACAGAAAAGCATTTTAAACTACACCATGATGATACAATCAGCCAAATCCAATATATGGAACATTCCATGGGAAAAATGACTAGCTTCCTTTAACAATTACATAATTTTTAGAGGAAGTAGTGGGGCCCTAGCCAGTGTGGCTCAGTTGGTTGTGTTGTCCTATGCACATAAAGATTGCTGGTTCAATTTCCAGTCAGGGCACATGCCCAGGTTTCGGGTTTGGTCTCACCCCAGTCGATGTTTCTCTCTCTTCTGCTCCCTTCTTCTCTCTCTAAAAATCAGTAAAAACATATTTTTTAAAAAAATAAATTAAATAATGGGAGTAGTGGGAATTACTGTAAGTAACGAGAGATCTAAGAGACACAACCAACTATGTATGTGGACCTTCTTTTTTGTTTTTGTTTTGTTTTGTTATTTCCATTGATTTTTAGAGAGAGTGGAAGGGAGGGAGGGAGAGAGACGCACACAGAGAGAGAGAGAAACACAGATGTGAGAGAGACACATGGATTGGTTGCCTCCTGCACCCACCTCTACTGGGGCAGGGGATCCAACCTGCAACCTAGGCACGTGCCCTTGACTGCAAATCGAACCTGAGACCCTTTGGTGTGAGGGCCAGCACTCTAACCACTGAGGAACACCATCTGAGCAAAGGAAACAATTGGAGAAAATTGAACATGGACTGAGAATTAGATAATATATTAATAAATTATTATTTTTTTAAAGTATGATAATGTTATTGTGCTTATGTTGAGGAAAAAAACCCTTACCTTTTAAAGATAATGATGAAATATTTAAGGGTAAGATTATATTATGTCTGTAATTTGCTTTAAAATATTCCAGTGGAGCCCAGCTGGAGATCACTTTTCAATTCCCAGTCAGGGCACATGCCTGGGTTGCAGGCTCGATCCCCAGTGTCGGTCATGCAGGAGGCAGCCGATCAATGATTCTCTCTCATCATTGATGTTTCTGTATTTCTCTCCCTCTCTCTTCCTCTCTGAAATCAATAAGAATATATTTTTTAAAAATTCCAGTCGAAGTGGGGGAAAGAGGAATTTGATGAAGACGAAGGTGAGTAGGTAAAACGAGAATGATAAAATATTGGTAACTGTTACAGCTGATTATACTATTCTGTGTTTGAATATGTTTGATGTTTCCATAATAGAATTTTCAAAAAGTACTTAAAGCACCATTTTACCTTTCTGCTCTTTCCTCCCACTGCCCTGAAACAGAAACTCTCCGCCCTCACTCTCTTTGCCAGCTCCACAGCCCCACACTCTTATTATTGTTATGATTTGTGACACTCTCCAGATTCTCTACAAAAGCTTTTGTCCAGCTCAAATCCCTACCTCCTTCCTCAAAGTCTCTCCTGACTGATCCCCAAAATCCTGAGCCTTGTCTCCCTTCTCTGGAGTATATAACGCTTCAAGTCAGTTGGTATTTGTCATTGTTTGCTTTATTTTCTTGGTTAACTTTTGAGTGTTTTGCATCCCCAGTTGGATTTGAGGCACTTATAGGACTGGTTGTTTGTTATTCTCTTGGCTCAACAACTTCACCCAGAATCAGTCCTAAATAATCTCAACTAATTAGTAAAGCACTGGGATGTCTCTAGAAAAGCCCTGAACTGAAGAATAACACATTGAGACAAGAATCTGGAAAGCTGAGTTTGTCCTAACATTACTCAGGTTTGCAAGTGACAGAAAATTGGAATGTACGGATTGAAATAACTGGAAAGTTAAGGTGTAGATTCAGACTCCTTATGGTTCTTTTCTGGTCCCTCTCCCCCCTCTCCTTTCCTCCATCTGTACGTTTTGCTATTTGTGACACACCCAGATCCAATCAGCCTAGTTTAGAAACACTGAAAGAAGGGTAGTTTTTTTTTTTTCTTCCAACATGTATATATACAAACCTCAGTGAAAGATTCTGATAGGTCCAGATTCCAACTCAGTGCCCATCCATTGGCCAATCACTGTGGCTAGAGAAATGGGGCACTACAATTGGCCAGATCTGGTTCACAAGTTATCCCTGTGGCCAGGGGGCAAGCAGGCCCATGAGAGGGGCATGAAGAGGGACAGTGCCCCAATAGAAGGGGAGATACAGTTACCAAAAGGATGGGGAAAGGAATGCTAGGAAGAACTCCATCACCACCATTACCATAGCCTTCGTTCTTCCCCAGGCGCACGGTCCTGGGCCAGCTATTTAATAATCTAATCTAATAATAGACAAATATGCAAATTGACCGCACCTTCGCTACGCCCAAGCCACGCCCACCAGCCAAGCCACGCCCACCAACCAATCAGGACGAATATGCAAATTATCAAAACAAAGATGGCGGCTAATTTGCATATCGCGACAGCGTAGAAAGAAGCCAAGAGCTGCAGAACGGAGCAAAGCTGCAGAGAAGCAAGCAAGCCGGGGGGGTTGGGGGGGGAGGAGAAGGGAGGAGCGTAGGCGGGGCCGGGGGAGAAGGAAGTTGAGCAGGCGGGGCCGGGGGAGAAGGGAGGAGCGGAGGCGGGGCCGGGGGAGAAGGGAGGAGCGGAGGCGGGGCCGGGGGAGAAGGGAGGAGCGGAGGCGGGGCCAGGGGAGAAGGGAGGAGCGGAGGCGGGGCCGGGGGAGAAGGGAGGAGCGGAGGCGGGCCTGGGGAGAAGGGAAAAACAGGCGGGCTGGCAGAGAAGGCGGGCCGGGGGAGAAGGGAGGAGCGGAGGCGGGCCAGGGGAGAAGGGAAAAGCAGGCGGGCTGGCAGAGAAGGCGGGCCGGGGGAGAAAGGAGGAGCGGAGGCGGGGCCGGGGGAGAAGGAAGGAGAGCAGGCTGGCGGAGAAGTTAGAAAAGCAGGGGGGCTGGCGGAGATCGCGGGGCGGGGGACAAGGGAGGAGAGCAGGCAGGGTGGGGTAGAGTGCAGCAAGAAACCCTATTGCAGGATTTTTCCTGCAACAGGAACGCTAGTAACATAATAATCATCACACTTTGTATCAGAGACAGATAATGTACCAGTACTTTGTAATACAATTACATTTATGAAGTAATGTAATGTGTATACCTTATCTCCGGCCCTCTGAACAGCCCAATAAGGTTAAGGTTATTAGGCCTATTTTATAGATGGAAAAAAATAAGACAAGTAGTCCAAGGATATGTGTCTTTATCAGTTTGCGCCTCTCTAGTGAAGTATCATAGACTAAGTGGCTTAAAACTACAAAAATATTCTTCTCACAGGTCTGGAAGCTGGAAGTCCAAGATCAGGGTGCCAGCAAGGTTGAGTTCCGGTGAGACTGGAGACTTCTCCTTGCATGCTTACGTGGTAGAGAGCAATTCTCAGGCTCAGTTTTCTCATCTGCAAAGTAAAAACCTCCATTTCTGATATCTTATAATCCCGGGATTCTTTCATGAGCTTTTCTCTTCCTTTGAGGTCTGAGGCAAGTTGCTGATCCTGCAGAATAGCCCACTGCAGCCCCTCCCTTGAAAAAATCTCCCTGACATTTAGTGACCTGATTATACAACTACAGTATGTCCTGTATATTGTTTTCATGGGATAAACAATATTACATTATTCAAAATCCAAATGAAATAAAGGTTAATAGAGTTGCTGTAGAAAGCAGGTCTCTGCTTTCCCATAAATTATAAATTTAATTGTATAAGTAATCATCATAATACTAGTAATTTAGCTAACAATTATTGAGCACCTGTTGTATGCCTGGCATTGGGTTATGTGCTTTACATAAATAATCTCATTCATTCATCAAAATAACACGTAGGCCCTAGCCGGTTTGGCTCAGTGGATAGAGCGTTGGCCTGCGAACTGAAGGACCCTAGGTTCAATTCCAGTCAAGGGCATATGCCTGGGTTGCAGGCTCAATCTCCAGTGCAGGGCATGCAGGAGGCAGCCAATCAATGATTCACTCACCATTGATGTTTCTCTCTCTCCCCCTCTCTCTTCCTCTCTGAAATCAATATATATATAACACTTAAAAAGTTAATGTTATTATTCCCGTTAAACAGATAAGAAACTTCCCTGGCCCATGTGACTCAGTAGTTAGAGTGTCAGCCACACACTAAAGGGTTGCAGGTTCGATCCCATGAGCATGCGGGAGGCAACCAATCCATGTATCTCTCTCTCTCACATCAATGTTTCTCTCCTCTCTCTCTCTCTCTCTTTCTCTCTCCCTCTCCTGCTTTCTCTAAAAATATCAATGGAAAAAATATCCTCGGGTAAGGATTAACAAAAAAATAAAATGATAAAAAATAAATAGATAAGAAACTGAGGTATGGATAGCTTAAGAAATTTGCCCAGCATACATGACTAAAGAGTGGTTAGGCCAAGATGAGCATTCTGTTGATGTGAACCCACATTCTTAGCCCACATCCTTATTGTGATAGGAAAGAGGGAAACGAAGGGCATAAACAAACAGAAACTAGTGAAATATGCTGAATCTTCGAATATATGTGTTATATTTGCATGTCAAATTTAATTCAACTATTTACTTAAAATAATAAAGCAACATAGCACTCTTTCAATAGTTTAAAATTTAATAAAACTAAAATCTCTCATGCTTACTATAATGAAACCAGACAATTTAGAAAAACAAAATCATTCCACTGATACCTTGGTGAATTTTAAACACATATTATAAGTTAAATCCAGAACAATGGTATTTTTATAACGCTAAAATAAACTGTAGATGAAAACACAAAGACTTAAATAGATAAAATGGAATAGGCATACATTCAGTTCAAAAACAGAATACAATGCAAAAAAAAGTTATGTGCACTTCAAAAATAAGAATACTTTATATATTAAGCCCTATAAGGAAAAACATGGTAGCAACAAATGTATTCAGATAATTGGCAATAGAGGAGAAATAAAAATTGGATGATATTTATAGATTAATCATGTAAATCATCACAGATAAATAACACCAGTATTATCACACTGACAATATATTTTAAATGTGGAGATAATTAATCTTACAAGTCATCTATGAAGTCATTTTTAAATTCTGAATGAAATTGGAATTTCAATACATTTTTATAACAGCCAGGAACAAATTTGATGTGTTTTCAATAATTACTTAAAGCATAATTATCTGTAGACTTGAGATATAAGTTGAAAACCAAAATTAAGTAGGTGTCAGATGCTACCCTGCCTGACCTAAGCTGACTGTCCCTGGTTAAATAAAGCTAGCCTCAACCACGTGAATGGACCCAGCTGAGATTCATAGAGCTGTCCCAGCCACCCTCAGACACATCGATTATAAACACATAATTTTATGCTGCTGAGGTTTTATGGTCATTTCTTGCATAGCATTACTGCAACACTTTTAAAGCTGTGGTGGCTTTACAGCATGTCCACCTCTTCAAGGGAGGTGGAGCCCACTTTCTCTCCCTTTGAGTATGGGCTGGACTTGGTGATTCGCTTCTAATGAGCAGAAGGGTGGAAGTGATTTTGTGTGATTTTGGAGGGTAGAACATAAAAGACTCTGCACCTGCCCTACCCAGTGTGGCTCAGTGCATAGAGCATCAGCCTGCAGACCAAAAGGTCCCGAGTTCGATTCTGGTCAAGGGCATGTACCTCGGCTGCAGGCTCCTCCCTGGCCTGGGCCCTGGTCAGGGCGCATGCAGGAGGCAACCAATTGATGTGTTTCTCTCACATCGATATTTCTCCCTGTCTTTCCCTCTCTCTTCCACTCTCTCTCAAAATCAATGGAAAAATATCCTCGGGTGAGGATTTAAATAAATAAATAAATAAATAAATAAATAAATAAATAAATAAATAATAACCCTGCAACTCCTTCTCCCCTCTCTCTTAAATTGTTCACTGTGGACAGCAGGGGCGGGGCAGGAGGGTTGCTGACATGTGAGGACTCCTGAGTAGCCTATGGAGAGGCCCGCATGGTGAGGAACTGAGGCCTCCTGCCAATGATAGTGTGAGGAGCACACCCTCCATCCCCGGCCAGGCATGCATGACTGCAGCCTCTGCGGACACCCTCACTACAACCACAAAAGAGACCCTGAGCCAGACCTGCCCAGCTCAGCCACCCCTGAATTCCTGACCCCCAGTTACAGTGAGATTAGAACAAAGGTTTGTTGTTGTTACCTATGGGGTTTTTTTGTCGTGTAGCAATAGATAACTAATACACCACTACGTCAGGAAATTTTGTGTAGCAAGTAGAAAAGTAGGGAATGCTAACTATGGATTTGGGTGTCTTACGATCCAATTTAGTTCTGACACTACGTACCTGGAGTTAAGTGTCAGATCCCACAATTTAAGGGCTCAGTCCTACAAAACTGCCCTCACTTCTGATGCCAATATCAAGTCCCGGGTCGTCACCTGTACTGACCAACCAGCTATCAATCGAGATTCCCATGACTCCTTCCTCAGGTTCAGTAATTTACCAGGATGGCTAACAAAACACTTACATCTGATAGCTTATCCTATATAATAAAGAACTAATATGCTAATTAGACCGAACAGCAGAAAGACCGTCCTCTGTAGACCTTCCGGATGAAGCCAGGGCTGTGAGGGCCGAGCCTCTTGCACAAATTTCGTGCATCGGGCCTCTAGTTAAATAATAAAGGACACAATAAAGAATGCAGATGAAGAGATATATAGAACCACATCCAGAAGGGCCCGCGGACAGGAGCTTCTGTCCCCGTGGAGTTGGGCGGCGCCACCCTCCCAGCACATGGCCATGTCCACCACCCAGAAGCTCTCTGAACCTCACAGTGCAAGGACTTTTATGGAGATTCATCATAAAGGCCTGGTTGATCATTAGCCCAGTTTCCAGAACTGCTCCCCTTTCCAGAGAATAGGAAGTGGGGCATCAAGTTTTAAACTTCTAATTGTGGCTTGGTCTTTCTAATGAGCAGCCCCCATCCAGAAGCCCACCAAGAGTGGCCTCATTAGAACAAAAGACACTCCTATCACCCAGGAAATCACAGGGATTTAGGAGATCTGTGTCAGGAACTGGGGTCAGAGACCAACTATTAACAGGAAGCACGGGTAGGGACCACTATATTTATATTTCTCACTATTTCACATACCCCACAGACTGTCTCATTGTTGGGGAGCACAAGAGACTTGGTTGGAAAGTTGTGAGGAGGACATTCTGAGAAAAGGGAAGTGTGTGGAAGGCCGCCTGCCCTGTTTATTGGAATTCTGACTTAGGGGAGATTTAGGGGAGTGTCGAAGGTGGGGCCACTAATTATTCCTTGACCTTTCCAAAGTCTGCGCATGTGCAGACCCCCGGGTGTTTACTGGAATCCTCATGCTTAATCCCTGGATGCCCTTGCCTAGAGGACAATGTAAACACATGTGTCCTCCCAAGATTACTCACCTACTGATTGTATCTAAAGATAAAAACTGCAATAAAAGGCTAACGAGGCAGGCAATCCAGGCTGCCTGGCTCCTTCAGCGGGCGTCCCTTAGCCCTCTCCCCCACAGTGAAACTGTGTCAGAGTAATCTGTTCCTCCATCATTCGGGGGCTGCTGGTCAGCCCCGGCACCTCATTTTGTGCAACACCTAGTCTTCAATCATGCCCACTTTCAGTGAATGTGTGCCAAGTACTGGGCCCTTTATATACAAAGTACTTCATATACATTACCTCATTTCGCCCTCACATAAACAATCTGAAGAGGAACTTACTTTACTCTAAACGAAGACTTAGCAAAATTATATACTTTATCAAGGTCTTATAACATATTAGTTAAAGTATTAGCTAAGCTGCTATAACAAAAAGACATATACATACAGTGGTTTGAATAAGACAGAAATCCAGAGGTCCGTGGTAGATCCGCGTTCCTCAGCATGTAGCTTCCAGATGTGCTGCAATTATTGCCTTGCCCAGCCAGGGGCGAAGGGTGAGAGTTAGAATCAAGTGTCAATCAGAAGATGATCCAGAAGTTGCACACATCACCTCTGTCCACAACCCCTGGTCCAACTCGGCAATGTAGCCTGTAACTGAGAAACCATGTGGTCAGCAAAATCTCCAAAACATGCTTTTACTGAAATGGAGAAAAGGAAATGGATACTGGGGAGAGTTAAGTCTCAGAAGACCAAACAATAAACACAGAGCTATAATTGAAACCCTGGCCTGTTTCAATCCAGGGTCCTTTTTCTTACTCACTCCGAAGTGCCTCTCTGAACCCTTGGAGAACTTTTTTCCTTGCTGTCTGTGATTTCCCTCTGATCCTTCCTGCTGAGGCCTCGGGTCCTCTTCAGGCCTGAGGGGGGAATCCCATTCCCTTACCCTCCACGCCTCCCACCCTCCCTCTTCCCCCATGACTATTACTGGCTCCTCAAGTACAAAATATCCTGTGATTTTCCTATACTCTGCTCACACCTTTGCAAATAGTCCCTTCAACAAGCTCTCTGCAGTCCCTACTTTGAGTGTGCCATCTGTTTCCTGCCAGTACCTTGACCCCTCCTCCGTGGTGCTCCACCTGCAGGACGGTGGTCAGAGTAGGCTTTCAGGCTCACAGAATGAAATATCTACAAAACTTAGAAATGTCTCCTGCTAACGTGGACCTTCCTTCCCCAATAGAAAACACACTCCAAAGGGGCTGCGACCCTCTTTTACTACATATTCTTAGACCCCAGCACAATGCCTAGCACATAGTAGGCTCAATAAATATCAGGTATGAATTAACACCGAGTCCTACATACGGTAACTACACAACAAATGTGTGTCTGATGATTAAATGGCCCCAACCTTATTTATAAGGTTTTTTAAAAATGTCTATGTTGCCATAGAGATTTTTTAGAGAAAATACTGTGCAATATGTACTTTATCCAGCTATGATGCGCCTATCATCTCAAACCCTCTTGCACCTTTATGGATTTTAATACTTCCTCTTATTGCAAATGTTCACCAGATTTTTCAGTCCCCCTTTGCAATGCTTTGAAGTGGAGTCTGAAGGAAAAACTGCAGTTTGAACATGAACAGAGTTTGTAGTAAACAGGTTGCAGACAATTTCCTTTAAATGTGGTCTTAGAAGCTAGGCATACACTGAGCACTTCAGAACAAGAAACTTACCAAGAAAAGGATATGAGATTTAAATTTTCAATCCAAAGCAAACACTACCATATTTCATTAAATCTAAGATGTCATTGTACCAATAAAAAGAAAAAAGGGTACACGTTAAATTCTGACACAATTCTTTCTTATCACTTAGAATTACTTTTTACATGTGGAAAAAAGTCTTTTAGACTGACTTAGCCATAGATTTTCATTATATATCACATGGCTCTTTTTCCATGCATTTTGCAAATACAACAACTTTTTGTTTCAATGTCAAGTCATACTGAGATTATTCTGAAGACATTGTAAATGGCAATTAAATGCATATAATTCAATTAAAGTGACAACAATATGAATAGCTATGAGCAGATTCTTGTAACCACATCACAACTACAACTTGGACGACAGTAATTGTAAGATGCCATTAATTGTAAGACATATCTTGATTTCAGAGATGTTAAAACAGGGGGAGAGTGTAGTATCAAAATCAATGAAATATGAGATTTAGTCCAGAAGCAAGATTCAGGAGCTGTGTCCCATAGTTCATTGTTTGAATCCTTTATAAATCTTAGGGAAAGGTGGGGGGAAGACAAGGAGGAATGGGTCAGGGAGACAACAATTAGAAAATGCAAATACTCTCTAGTTTCAAATTCATCTTTGGCAAGTCAGGTTACAAATCACTTTTTTTTAATCACTCACTAAATATTACACATTAAATATTTGCTGCTTAATGATTGCTTAAGGTGAGGTTAATGAAGAGACAAATCTAGATCACAGAACTGTTCCAAAATACCCACTAGGAAATGCTTCATATAATTTAGGGGTGGGGAACCTTTTTCCTGCCAAGGGCCATTTGTATATTTATAACATCATTTATGGGCCAAACAAAATTATCAACTTAATACCCTGCTATATTTGGTCAAACATTTAATTAACTCACTCCTAATGCCTTGGCAGGGCCAGACCAAATAATTTCACAGACCTTATAAGGCTTGCGGGCCGGACGTTTCCCACTCTAGATACACTCAAACACAAGCCTAGTTGTTTCCACAATTAACTCTCAGAAAAGATGAAACAAAATTATATTTGAGTCTGGCCAACATGGCTCAGTGGTTGAGTGTCAACCTATAAACCAGGAGGTCATGCTGAGATTCCCGGTCAGGGCACATGCCCAAGTTGCAGGCTCGATTCCCAGTCAGGAATGTGCAGGAGGCAGCCAATCAATGATTCTCTCTCATCACTGATGTTTCTATCTCTCTCACTCTCTCCGCTCCACTCTGAAATCAATAAAAATATATTTATTTTTTTTAATTATGTACTTTATCAAGGTCATATAATGTATTAGTTAAAGTATTAGCTAAGTGGTTTAAATAAGACAGAAATCCAGAGGTTTAAATAAGACAGAAATCCAGACAAAAATCTGAGACTGTTAACTCTCCCCAGTATCCATTTCCTTTTCTCCATTTCAGTAAAAGCATATTTTGGAGATTTTTTTTAATTAAACAAATAAAATATTTTTAATTATATTGGAGCCCTAGCCACATAGAGCATCAGCCTGAGGACCAAAAGTTCCTGGGTTCGATTCTGGTCAAGGGCACGTACCTCGGTTGCAGGCTCCTCCCTGGCCCGGCCCTGGTCAGGGTGCGTGCAGGAGGTAATCAATTGATGTGTTTACTCTGAATTCGATATTTCTCTTTGTCTTTCCCTCTTTCTTCCACTCTCTCTAAGAATCAATGGAAAAATATCCTCGGTGAGGATTAAATATATATATATATATATATATATATATATATATATATATATATATATATATTTGACTCCTTATGAAGTCTTTCATGTTATAAAGTACTCTCTCTATTACTTTATTTTTGAATTACAAAATATTGTTTGAGGAAGACATATTAGCCTAACTTTAATTCATACTGGTTCATATGCTTATGGATATAACATAATGAAACTGATATTTTTAAAGGTCATAGTGTTATACATTAATTGTGCTTGGAGTTATGAAAATTATGTGTTGGATATCATTTTAATTGAGCCTTTCAAATATCAGCAAAGCAATATAGAAAGTAGTTAGGCTGTGGCCAAAATAGATGAGTCAGAAAGCTAACAGGAGAAATAAAAATCCATTGGCTGTAACATTATATAAGGGGTTACTGGTGACTTATATATACTAGGGTAGAATTTCCAGTGACCCCCATCATTCATAGATTCAAAAAGTGCACTATCCCAAACAATTTCAATGGAACTACAAAGTGCTCTGAAAAACTGAGACCCTGGTAATGATGAAAGAAACAAATGCCAAGATGTCTCTAATAGTGTAAATTAAAATTTTCCATCCATATTTTAAGTAATGCATTTTATGTGTGACTTTAAATATTACATTTTAAATATGCAATAAAATTAACAATTAAATATTATGAGTAGACATTGGACTATTTCTTCTATATCCTTAGAATTTGTGCATTCAAGATGACAAAAACAAAGCTTCTCAGTATAAAAAATGGAAATAGCATTATAGTCAATGTTACCCAATGACAAGTGAGGCAATTGCAACTTATATTTGAAAACATAATTTTTATCCTGAATTAGCTGGATAATTTACCAAATGTTTTATTTCACTTGGTCTTGTTAAATGTCCCTTTTCCTTCAAAAATTAGAATGAAAACTATAAAGATAATAAGCATGAAATGATTGAACAGAAAAACTCTTAAATGACTGCATTTAAAGCTACATCAATTTATCATAGCATAGATTCTGCCTAATGAGAAATATTTTCAAGTCCAACTCAGCCTAGAAGTTTTTCTTTCCATCAAAATAAGCAAGGAAATAGCCTTCTCCCTTATGAGCTTATGTGAAAAAGACGCACATTCAACAACCACTGATCGAATGCCCTCCGTGGGCGAGATGCTGGTCTAGATGCTGCAGATACAACAGTGAACAGGAGAACCTGGTCCCTGCCCTCCTGGCACTTTAGCACAGGAGACAATAAGTTGGCAATTAGCCACACAGTAGATTATTACAGTACAGGCTGAAGGAGAAGAGCATTTGTACGGTGGGTCAGAGCACATGAACAACCAGGAAACAGTGCCAGGAGGTGGGAGACGGCATCTGCCCAGAACTGAGAACTCTAAAAGTAAAAGGTACAGAAAAAAGCCTTTCCTGGAATAGCATAGACAACAGACACTTAGCCACACACACTGGAGCATGTCTAACTGTAGGGGAGGAAAAGTTTTACATCTGTCCCTCCAGGTTCTTCGGCTGGTCTAATAATCAGATTAACATAAAACAGATTAAAAGACGAAAAACAAATTTAATTAGGTATGTACAAGGGCTGCATAAGAATGAGGCCCAAGGACAAGTGAGGCAATTGAAAATTATATGCCATCCTGAACTAAGGAATGGGATAGGGGCCCGGAGCTTCAAAGGGGATGAGGATAATTCCCAGGATGATAAGAAGAACAAATGTTTAGTAATTAAATGTTCTCCCTGCCATACAGACAGGTGATTCAGATAAAAAGTTATTTCTAACCCGGCCAGTGTTTCCCAATGGTTAGAGCATCAGCCCCTGCACCAAAGGGTCACAGGTTCAATTCCCAGTCAAGAGCAAGTACCTGGGTTGCAGGATTGATCCCCAGCCCGGCCTGGGTGTATGTGGGAGGCAACCAATCGAAGTGTCTGTCTCACATCGATGTCTCTCATTCTCTCTCTCTCTCTCTCTCTCTCTCTCTCTCTCTCTCTCTCTCTCCCTTTCTCTTCCCTCCCGCTCCTCTCTTCTACTCTCTCTAAAAACTTCAATGGAAAAAAATATCATCCAATGAGGATTAACAAAAAGAAATGTTATTTCTGGCAATAGTCTTTTTGGGGTCAGACCTCCTATCTAAATCCTTTTAGGTAGTTAAAAGAGAAGTATAAGGTTTTTTTCTATTCACCTGAAACTGTTGGCAACAAAATGGCACCAGAATGTTACTGGCGATTGGACCTCAGTTCAGCCACCTTGGTACTTGAGTTCTGGCTTAAAAATGATTCAGAGCCATCTGAAAGATGCAAATCAAAACAACAATGAGGTACAATCTCACATCTGTCAGAATGGCTATCATCAACAAATCAACAAATATTAAGTGCTGGTGAGGATTCGGAGAAAAAGGAACAATCATGCACTGCTGGTGGGAATGCAGACTGGTGCAGCCACTGTGGAGAACAGTATGGAGTTTCCTCAAAAAACTGAAAATGGAACTGCCATTTGACCCAGTGATCCCACTTCTAGGAATATATCCCCAAAAACTAGAAATACCAATCAGAAAGGATATATGCACCCCTATGTTCATAGCAGCACAATTTACAATAGCTAAGATTTGGAAACAGCCTAAGTGCCCATCAGCAGATGAGTGAATTAAAAAATGGTGGTACATCTACACAATGGAATACTACGCTGCTATAAAAAGGAAGGAACTCTTACCATTTGCAACAGCATGGATGGACCTGGAGAGCATTATGCTAAGTGAAATAAGCCAGTTGGAGAAAGATAAATATCACATGCTCTCACTCATTTGTGGATTATAATGAACAACATAAACTGATGAACAAAAATAGATCCAGAGACAGAGAAGCATCGAACAGACTGTCCAACCTCAGAGGGAAGGCGGGGGAGGGCGAGGGGTAAGAGATCAGCCAAAGGACTTGTATGCATGCATACATGCATAACCCATGGACACAGACAGTAGGGGGGTGAGGGCATGTGCTGGGGGGTGGGAATGGCCCGGGAGAGGTCAATGGGGGGGAAAGGAGACATATGTAATACTTTAAACAATAAAGAATTTAAATTAAAAAAATAATAGTAATTCAGAGCCAAGACTCAAATTATAAGTGAAAGTTTATTTAGAAAGTCACAGAAGTAGAAGTGAGCCATGGAGGAAGTGAGCCAGTGGACTGTGTAGCTCAGGAAACAAGTTACAGCGGCAAAAGAAGGGCCCTTGGAAGTTAGGAGAAAGAAAGAGGCAAGGAAAGCGGCCTGGGGAAAGGGGGTGGGGAATCGAGGGTGTGCTCCACAGAGAGCCAAACTGAGTCCTCCATCCTAAGGGTGGCTATTTTAGGGGAAGTCCGAGGGGAGGATCTCAATAGAATCTTCATCAGCTTTCCAGGTGTGTCCTTTCAGGGTCATGGTTGGCAGCAAGGGGGTCATTAGTCAATGCAACTGGTCCTGATGTCAGCCGGGGCCTCCCTTCCTCTGGTTTTGCTGCTTTTCTAGGCCTAGAACTGAACTACAACTGAGTCCTGGGTGTTATCTCTAGAGCTTAATCCTTAAGGTCACGAAAGGGCTTCTATGGGGGTCATATGTCTCTCCTCTGTGAGAGTCTAAAACCACATGACTAGCCATGTTCCAGGGGAGGAAAGGTCAGGGCAGGGTCTGAATTGCTCAGCCAGCAGTATGACAGATCAAGGGTTTAACCCACATGACCTTGAGCAAAATCAGCGGCCGCCAACCGGTGGTCCAGGGACCACTGGTGGTCCGTGAGGTCCGAAAGGTTGGCGACCGCTGTGCTAGGGGAGGAAAGGTCACCCTGGGGGCGAGGTCCTTGTTTTCCCAACTTTGCCCATTGCTAGGCACCCAGCGCTTCCTGCCCCGGTGACCTTCTGTATCTGACCCATCGTCCTTGTTCTGCTCATATCTGTCTAACTGCCTACCACAAAACTAATGTAAAACAACATTGAATGTCAAATGTAATTTAAAAATTAAATTAAATTTTAAAGGTTTTTCTGGGTCTGCTGGGTCTTGGTTGCCTTCAGCTCAATATAGTTCACATACCCAAGTGGCACATTTGGGGAGACTCGTGCTGTACCCCTTCATACCTTTACTCAGTTAACAAGAACTCTGTTATTTAATCTCTAGACGGAGTGTTTTTCCAGTATGAGAATGTGGACAAATGTTTAGGGGCCACATGCTGACCTGACAAGCTCAGGGGAGGCCTGCATGGCAGTCTTGCAAACTCAGAGACCTAAAGTCACCACAAAGGATGGTCTGAAATTAAACTTTAACTAAATGCAGTTATGGTGGGCAGTTACGTCCTAGGCCGGTATCTTCACTGACAAGGCCAACCTTTACCTTAACTGAGCCTATCTGTCTTTTTGCATCTATGATAACTTACCCTTGAATTGTCTAGGTAACTTGTAACTTCCCTTTTTCTGGACCCCCTGGGGCACAACCAAATGTGCTGGGTGCCAGGACAGATACCATAAATTCCTTCATTATCATGTTAATTGTTTCTGCACCCACCTAAGTATGTGTCCATCATTTTACTTTTTATCCAATTCCAGGGGTTCCTCACCCCCCCACCCCCCCTCCACCTGCTTTGCTTTATCCCACCTCCTTAATCTATCACCAATGGATTTCATGTAACCCACCTTCGTCCCTCCTTTGACTGCAATGTATAAATACTGATGTAACCCTCCAATCTCCGGAACATTATCTCAATTCGTTGAGGTTCTGCTTCCCAGCATATGTCAACAGTTTGGCTCAAATAAACTCACAAATATTCTTTACAGGTTTCACGGGTTTTTTACATTAACAAGAAGTTCGATTAGTAAAAAAGAAAAGGCCCCTGATAGGACGAAGCAGCCATTCCAATGCAAACTGCTGCAAAATGAGTGGCACGGGACGTTTTGAAAAGGTCAGCCGACAGAACGTAGAACCTGGCTGACAAAAAGGAGAAAAGGCACACAGCGGAGACCCTTCCCTTCGGCACATTCAGCTCAAGGTTTCACCAAGTCCCCAACAGTGAAGGATTACAAATTAATAGCAGAACCACAATGTAGGCATTTATAGTTGTAATATATAAAATGGTGCTTATATTCAGTGCATAGTAAATTGGATCTAGGTCTCCTTCCACGTGTGGGTTATGTCATTCTTAATTAACGCCTTTATTAGCTCTGTAAAATTGCAAGCTAATGAACCCTCAGATATCATTACAGCCATGTTCAGAGAAAAGCCTTAACTGACAATGTTGGTCCAGATTCTGGTGCCTTGAAGGGGCTGACCAGGTTATCAATGGCTCTTACGTACAGATTGCTCCCTTAATAAGCTACCTGAGTGTGCAGCATGTTACAATTATTGAGAAATACTTTCCAACCAGTACCCTGGAAGGAAAAGAATATAGATTAAATCAAAGGTTTTCAGTGCTGCCAACCGTTCAGGAGGAATCTGTCATTTTCTAGATCAGAAAAAAAAAAAAAAAGGACATCATAGACCAATTTACTTTGGTTTCTCTTTGTGCTCCCTCTCTTTCTGATTAACATAAGACTCACACACCCCAGTGGTCTTTAGTGAACATACAAATTTCCCTGACATTCCTCAGCTCTCCAATCCCCTATTCTCATGCAAATTAACCCCATAAATCCTCTTTTTCCTCATTCTATCCCTATTTTAAAACATAAAAAGAACAACCCCACCACCACCTGGTAGCACCAGAAGGGGTAGAGGCTACCTGACCTTTTGTACCTTTTCCATCACTAATTCCTAATCTGACCCTAATGTGTTCCCCCAGTGCTGCTGCCTGAAATGATCTGCAGTGAGAGGTTTTTACTGTCCCATGCAATGCCCTCAGGATTCACGTTGTAAAAAGTGAGATTAAATGTTAGTAACTGTTGGCCTGGACTCCGGAATTCCATTTTGTGGCTGTGATAATGATTTATTTTCAAGGGCAGATTTTTACCTCAGTAAAGATAGTGATACCTCTCTGATAGTAGGGACGGTTTGTCAACGTAAGAAATGTCCAAACCTGTGGAGAATTTTTATGAGTTTATTTGAGCCAAACTGATGAAAATTGCCAGGAAGCAAAATTGCAATGGGTTGAGAAAGGAGAATGGCAGATTTGCACCTTATTTTATACATTACAATCAAAGGAGGACGCCTAAGGGGTTACATGAAATTCACTGGTGATAGATTCGGGAGGTGGGAGGAAGCAAAGTGGGAGACCTCTGGGACTGTATAAAGAGTAAAATGAGTGGACACATGCTTCTTTTACATTGGTGGGTACAGCATAGTTAGCAGTTAACAATTAACACAACAACTATAACAATGAGGGGTGTTGTGGTCTCTGCTCTGGTGCAGTACTTGTACCATGATTGGTCCGGAAAAGGAACTTACCCTGGCATTCCAAAGGTATGTTATCACAGATGCAAAATGACAAGACAGGCCCTGGCTGGCATTGCTCAGTTGGTTGGAGTGTCATCCACGGTGGTGGGTTTGATTCCTGATCAGGGCACATATTCAGGTTATGGGTTGCATCCCCAGTCGGGGTGCATGGGGAGGCAACCAATCAACAATTAATGTTTCTCTCTCATATCAATGTTTCTCCCTCTCCTTCTCCCTTCCTCCCTCTAAAATCCCTTTAAAAAATAAAAAATTGGAGAGAGGACAAAATGGCGGCGGACTAGACAGACGTGTCCGGAGTCTTGTCCCAGAGCAGATAGAATGAACAGCTGAAACAAATAGCATCCACCCCGAATTGGCAAAGGAGACTCAGCTTGAGAAGGCTAAAAAGGGCTAATTCCTATTTAACCCTGATATTTGGAGGCTAGTGATCTGAATCCATGCCAGCAAGCTCAGTGTACATTCTTTTCTTTTTTTAAATAAATCTTTATTGTTCAGATTATTACAATTGTTTCTCTTTTTTCCCCCCATAGCTCCCCTCCACCTGGTTTCCACCCCACCCCATGCCCTTACCCTCCCCCCGCCCCCACTGTCCTCATCCATAGGTGTATGATTTTTGTCCAGTCTCTTCCTGTACCCCCCCACACTCCTTTTCCCCCGAGAATTGTCAGTCCACTCCCTTTCTATGCCCCTGATTCTATTATATTCACCAGTTTATTCTGTTCATCAGATTTTTTATTCACTTGATTTTTAGATTCACTTGTTGATAGATATGTATTTGTTGTCACTTTGTTGTTCATAATTTTTATCTTTATCTTTTTCTTCTTCCTCCGCTTCTTAAAGAATACCCTTCAGTATTTCATATAATACTGGTTTGGTGGTGATGAACTCCTTTAGCTTTTTCTTATCTGTGAAGCTCTTTATCTGACCTTCAATTCTGAATGATAGCTTTGCTGGGTAGAGTAATCTTGGTTGTAGGATCTTGCTATTCATCACTTTGAATATTTCTTGCCACTCCCTTCTGGCCTGCATAGTTTCTGTTGAGAAATCAGCTGACAATTGTATGGGTGCTCCCTTGTAGGTAACTAACTGTTTTTCTCTTGCTGCTTTTAAGATTCTCTCCTTGTCTTTTGCTCTTGGCATTTTAATTATGATGTGTCTTGGTGTGGTCCTCTTTGGATTCCTTTTGTTTGGGGTTCTCTGTGCTTCCTGGACTTGTAAGTCTATTTCTTTCACCAGGTGGGGGAAGTTTTCTGTCATTATTTCTTCAAATAGGTTTTTAGTATCTTTCTCTCTCTCTTCTTCTGGCACCCCCATAATTTGGATGTTGGTATGCTTGAAGTTGTCCCAGAGGCTCCTTACACTATCTTCATATTTTTGGATTCAGCAAAGAAATAGCAATCCTAAATGACTCACTAGATCAGATGGACTTAATTGACATCAACAGAACATATCACCCCAAAGCCACAGAATATACGTTCTTCTCAAGTGCACATGGGACATTTTCAAAAATAGACCACATATTGGGTCACAAGCAAAGACTCCCCAAATTCAAGAAGATTGAAATCATATCAAACATCTTCTCAGACCACAATGGCATAATATTAGAAATAAACTACAATAAAAACAATCTAAAAAATTCAAACACTTGGAAGCTGAATAGCATGCTATTAAACAACTAGAGGCCCAGTGCAAGAAACTCGTGCACAGGTTGGGGGGGGGGGTCCCCCCCAGCCCAGCCTGCACAGTCTCTAATCCGGGACCCCTTGGGGGATGTCCAACTGCTGGTTTAGGCCCGATGACCGGGCCTAAACCAGCAGTTGGACATCTCTCTCACAATCCTGCACTGCTGGCTCCTAATCGCTCACCTGCCTGCCTGACTAGGTCGCCCCTAACTGCCTCTGTTTGCCAGATTGATTGCACCTAACTGACCCCCTGCTGGCCTGATCACCCCTCACTGCCTCTGTGTGCCAGCCAGGTCGCCCCCAACTGCCCCCCCTGCCAGCCTGATGGCCCCTCACTACCTCTGTGTGCCGGCCTGGTCACTCCTAACTGCCCCTTCCCCCCGTCGGCCAGGTCACTCCTTACTGCCTCCCCTGCCAGCCTGGTTGCCCCCAATTGACCCCATCTGCTGGCGTGGTTACCTCTAACTGACCCTGCCAGCCTGGTTACCCCCAACTTCCCCCCTGCTGGCCTAGTGGCCCCTCACTGCCCCCCTCTGCCAGCCTAATCGCCCCCAACTGCCCCCCTTTCTGGCCTGGTCACCCCCAACTGCACCCCCCCACCAGCCTGATCACCCCAAATTGCACCCCCTACCAGCCTGGTGGACACTTACTGCCCCCCTGCTGGCTTGGTCACCCCTAACTCCCCCCCCTCTGCCAGCCTGGTCGCCCCCAACTGCCCTCCCTGCTGGCCTGGTTGCCCCTCACAGCCCCCTGCCAGCCTGGTTGCCCCACACAGCCTGCTGTTCAGTTGTTTGGTCGTCTCTTACTAACCCCCCTGTTGGCCTAGTGGTAGGCAACCATCTTGGGAGGGCGTGAGGGTTAATTTGTATATTACCTCTTTATTATATAGGATGATTGGGTTACCAAAGAGACCAAAGAAGAAATTAAAAACATGCTGGAAACTAATGACAATAAAAACACAACAATCCAAAATCTATGGGACACAATGAAAGCAGTCCTGAGAGGAAAGTTTATAGCTCTACAGGCCTACCTAAAAAAAAAAACAAGAAAAAATGGTAGTAAATCATCTTACTATACAATTTAAAGAATTAGAAAGAGAGCAACAAGAAAAGCCCAGAGTGAGCAGAAGGAAGGAGATAATAAAGATCAGAGCAGAAATAAATGACATAGAGAAAAAAAAAACAATACAAAAGATCAATGAAACCAAGAGCTGGTTCTTTGAAAGGATAAACAATATTGATGAACCTCTAGCCAGGCTCACCAAGAAGCAAAGAGAGAGGACCCAAATAAACAAAACCAGAAATGAAAGAGGCGAAGTAACAACAGATATCACAGAAATACAAACGATTATGAAAAATACTATGAACAACTCTATTCCAACAAACTAGACAACCTGGAGGAAATGGACATATTCCTAGAAAAATATAACCTTTCAAAACTCAATCAGGAAGAATCTAAACAGCTCAATAGGCCGATAACAATGGAAGAAATTGAAGCCGTCATCAAAAAGCTTCCAGCAAACAAAAGCCCAGGGCCAAACGGCTTCACAGAGCAGTTTTACCAAACATTCAAGGAAGAACTAAAACCTATCCTCCTCAGACTATTCCAAAAAATTCAAGAGGAAGGAACACTTCCAAACTCCTTCTATGAAGCCAGCATCACCGTAATACCAAAACCAGATAAAGACAACACAATGAAAGAAACCACAGGCCAGTATCCCTCATGAACACAGATGCCAAAATCCTCAACAAAATTCTAGCAAATCGGATCCAGCAGTACATCAGAGAAATCATATACCATGACCAAGTAGGATTTATCCCGGGGATGCAAGGATGGTACAATATCCACAAATCAATAAACGTGATACATCACATAAACAAACTGAGAGACAAAAATCACATAATCTTATCAATTGATACAGAAAAAACATTTGACAAAATCCAGCATCCTTCCTTGATAAAAACTCTCAGCAAGGTGGGAATAGAAGGATCATACCTCAACATAATAAAAGCCATATATTACAAACCCACAGCCAACATCATACTCAATGGGCAAAAACTAAAACCATTTCCCCTAAGAACAGGAACAAGACAGGGATGCCCACCCTCACCATCCTATTCAACACAGTACTGGAAGTACTAGCCATTGCAATTAGACAAGAAGAAATAAAAGGCATCCAAATTGGAAAAGAAGAAGTAAAATTGTCCTTATTTGCAGATGACATGATACTGTACATAGAAAACCCTAAAGACTCCTTCAAAAAATTATTAGACTTAGTAAATGAATTCGGCAATGTAGCAGGATACAAAATTAATGCCAAGAAATCTATGGCATTTCTATACACCAATAGTGAACTTACAGAAAGAGAGACTAAAAAAGCAATCCCATTTACCATCACACCAAAAAAATTAAGATACCTAGGAATAAACTTAACTAAGGAGGTAAAAGACCTGTATGCAGAAAACTACAGGACACTGAAAAAAGACATAGAGGAAGACATAAACAGATGGAAGAACATACCATGTTCATGGGTTGGTAGAATCAACATCATTAAAATGTTCATACTGCCCAAAGCAATCTATAGATTCAATGCACTCCCCATTAAAATACCAACGGCATATTTCACAGACCTAGAACGAACTCTCCAAAAATTCATCTGGAATAAAAAAAGACCCTGAATAGCTGCAGCAATCCTGAGAAAGAAGAACAAAGTAGGAGGGATCTCAATACCAGATATCAAGCTGTATTACAAGGCCACTGTTCTCAAAACAACCTGGTAGTGACACAAGAACAGACATATAGATCAATAGAATAGAATAGAGAACCCAGAAATTGACCCAAACCTCCATGCTCAATTAATATTTGACAAAGGAGGCAAGAACATACTATGGAGTCAAGACAGTCTCTTCAATAAATGGTGTTGGGAAAATTGGACAATACATGCAAAAAAAATGAAACTAGACCACCACCTTACACCATACACAAAAATAAACTCAAAATGGATAAAGAACTTAAACATAAGACAGGAAACCATAAAAGTACTAGAGGAATCCAAAGGCAGCAAAATCTCAGACATGCCGAAACAATTTCTTCACCGATACCACTCCTAGGGCAATGGAAACTAAAGAGAAAATAAACAAATGGGACTACATCAAAAGAAAAAGCTTTTGCACCGCAAAAGAAACCATCAACAAAACAACAAGAAAGCCCACTGCATGGGAGAACATATTTGCCAACGTTATCACCAATAAAGGTTTAATCTCCAACATTTACAGGGAACTCATAAAACTTAACAAAAGGAAGATAAACAACCCAATCAAAAAATAGGCAACAGACCTAAATTGATACTTTTCAAAAGAAGACAGAAGGAAGGCCAAGAGGCATATGAAAACATGCTCCAAGTCACTAATCATCTGAGAGATGCAAATCAAAACGACAATGAGGTACAATCTCACATCTGTCAGAATGGCTATCATCAACAAATCAACAAATGACAAGTGCTGGCGAGGATGCAGAGAAAAAGGAACCCTCCTTCACTGTTGGTGGGAATGCAGACTGGTGCAGCCACTGTGGAGAACAGTATGGAGTTTCCTCAAAAAACTAAAAGTGGAACTGCCATTTGACCCAGTGATCCCACTTCTAGAAATATATCCCAAGAAACTAGAAACACCAATCAGAAGGATATATGCACCCGTATGTTCATAGCAGCACAATTTACAATAGCTAAGATTTGGAAACAGCCTAAGTGCCCATCAGCAGATGAGTGGATTAAAAAAACTGGTACATCTACACAATGGAATACTACACTGCGGTAAAAAAAAAAAGGAATTCTTACCATTTGCAACAGCATGGATGGAACTGGAGAGCATTATGCTAAGTGGAATAAGCCAGTCAGAGAAAGATAAATATCACATGATCTCACTCATCTATGGGAAATAATGAACAACATAAACTGATGAACAAAAACAGATCCAGAGACAGAGAAGCATCGATCAGACTGTCAAACCTCAGAAGGAAGGTAGGGGATGATGGGGGAAGGGGGAGAGATCAACCAAAGGACTTGTATACATGCTTATAAGCCTAACCAATGGATACAGAAAACAGGGGGGGGGGGGGGGGGGGGCTTGAGGGCATGAGTGGGGGGTTGCGGGGGGAGGCAATGGGAGAATATGAACATATATGTAATACCTTAATCAATAAAGAAAAAAATACATTAAAAAAAGAATAAATACTATATGGGTGATTCCACCTCTATGAGGTACTTAGTCAAACTCAGAGACAGAAAGTAGAATGGTGGTTGCCAGGGACTGGGGAAGGGAAGAACAAAGTGGAGGGCGTTATTGTTTAATGAGTATACCTAGAGTTTCAGTTTAGGAAGATGAAAAATTCCTGTTGATAGATGGTGAAGATATTGCACAACAATGCAAATGTACTTAATGTCACTGAATTGTACACTTAAAAATGGTTAAAATGGTGAATTTTGTTGTGTGTATTTTATCAGAATTAATTTAAGAATATAAAAAAATAAGCCATTTAAAAAGATAAATTAATTAATTAAAATTTTAAAAAGACAAGTTCAATTAAGGTAAAGATTGACCTTTGTCAAGGAAGATACTGGCCTAGGACATGTCTACCCACCATGACCCGCTTTTAGTTAGGATGTTTTAATTTCAGACCATCCTATGTGGTTGCTTTAGGTCACATACAAATTTAGGTTTGTAAGTTTTTCCATACAGGCCTCCCCCAAGCTTGTCAAGTTTAGTTATGTGGCCCCTTTTTCACCCACAAGTTATTAGTAAGAAGTCAGGCCAGATCTCTCTAGCACAAAATAAATTATCTCTTGAGTTTAATAAATTCAG
Organism: Cnephaeus nilssonii; assembly: GCF_951640355.1. Lineage (NCBI taxonomy): Eukaryota > Metazoa > Chordata > Mammalia > Chiroptera > Vespertilionidae > Cnephaeus > Cnephaeus nilssonii. The sequence continues at coordinate 22,136,490 of NC_137072.1, read as the reverse complement.
GGCAAAATACAGGAAGAGAATCATACATTCATTAAGCAAATATCTATTTACTATTTTATACCGTGTAGAAAATAGCACAGAGATAGTCCTTATGCTCAAGAAACTTAGAATCTAGTATCCTATCTAATAAAAGAGTAATATGCAGATTGACCATCACCCCAACACACAATATGGCTGCCCCCATGTGGTCAAAGATCCTACCCCCATGTGGACGCAAGATGGCCACCACAAGATGGCCAGCAGGGGAGGGCAGTTGGAAGGAACCAGGCCTGCAAGGGAGGACAGTTGAGAGGGACCAGGCCTGCAAGGGAGGGCAGTTGGAGGCGATCAACCCTGCAGGGGAGGGCAGTTAGGGGTGACCAGGCCGGCAGAGGAGGGAAGTTGGGGGCAAACAGGCTGGCAGGGGAGCAGTTAGACATCAATCAGGCTGGCAGGGGAGTGGTTAGGGGGTGATCAGGCTGGCAGGCAGAAGCGGTTAGGGGCAATCAGGAAGGCAGGCAGGCGAGCAGTTGGGAGCCAGCAGTCCTGGATTGTGAGAGAGATGTCCGACTGCCCGTTTAGGCCCGATCCCAGTAAACGGGCAGTCGGACATCCCTCGAGGGGTCTCAGATTGGAGAGGGTGCAGGCTGGGCTGTGGGACACCCCCCCCCCCGCTCCGTGCACGAATTTCGTGCACCAGGCCTCTAGTCCTATATAATAAAACCCTAATATGCAAATCTCCTAAACAGTGTAATGACTGGTCACTATGAACTGATCACCAGGGGCAGACACTCAATGTAGGAGCTGCCCCCTGGTGGTCAGTGTGCTCCCACAGGGGGAGCATCGCTCAGCCAGAAGCTGGGCTCACGGCTGGCAATTGCAGCGGCACTGGCAGGAGCTTCCGCGGCAGCACTAAGGAGCAGCGAGCCGAGTGGTAGGGAGCAGCAAGCAGGCGGGCAGTAAAGAGCAAGGGGTCCTGGACTGCGAGAGAGCACAAGCTGGGCTGAGGGAGGCCTCCCCCCACACTCCCAGTGCACGAATTTCATGCACCGGGCCTCTAGTAGAAGATAAAACAAAAACATTTTTAAAGGTATGAATGCTTAAAGGGCAACAGGAGATCAAAGGAGAGAAAGAATTAAAATTTCTTGTAGTTGTTTTTATAATTCTTTTTTTTTAAGATTTTTAACTTGACTTTTAGAGATGAAAGGAGGGGAAGAGTAAGAGAAACAACAATTTGAGGGCAAAACATTGATTGGCTGCCTCTTGCACACCCTATCGGGGATGGAGCCCACAACCCAGGCATGTGTCCTGACCAAGAATTGAACTGGCAACCTTTTAGAGCACAGGATTACACTCAACCAACTGAGCCACACTGGCCAGGGCACTTTTTAAATTCTTATTGATTGGCTGCATAAAGGCCTGTAGCAGAATGTGCCACCCCAAAATACGACTGTAAGCATTGCAGGTGGAAATGGGGTCCTTTCACAGGGTCACAAGGAAAGCATTTCAGGAGATTCACGTATGGAGGTTGAGGTTTTGTGGTAAGATTCATTGTAGAAGCAAAATCAAAAGACTGCCCCTGGGTTTCCAGTGGCTCATCTCCGTCTGTCCCACCATGGAAAAAGTCCATTCTTGTCTTCGTCAAGCCCAGTACAAAGGCCAAGGTCCAAAAGTTCTGTGCCTTTGATTCAGTCCAGTCCTGCTAGCTTATCTCTGCTCCTGACGTGCTCCAGCTGGCTGTGCCCAGGCGCATGCTTGGAGTCCACGTGGCTACTACACCCATATGGCTGCTATAGAGAGGAAACACTCAAGCCAACAGGGCGAGCATGTTACAGAGAGGGGGCGGGGGAGGGGGAGCGTTCTTTGCTAAGTTTGGGTTATATTACCGCAGGCTTGGGAAGGATCAGGCACTCTTTCAAACTAACCAATTAACTTCCCAATCTTTCGGGAGCTTGAGTTGGATCCTCCTCCTAACTGATCCATTTCCTAGATATTCTGGGGTTCTGTGTTCCTTATCCAATCCGATCCTTTTCCCAGACTAAACAGACAGGCCTCTATGGCCACCATCTTGGCTCCTACAGCACATGTCTCATAGAAACACCTCCCCTTGTGCCATCTTGACTTCTACTGGGCATGCACCAGCAAAGGAATTTCCCCTTTATTGTTCTATCCCTCCCATCTCTCCACCCCTGTAATCTGTGGGGAACAGAAAGGTGGTTCCCTGGGGAGTGTGTGAAGCTGTAGCTTCCTAATAGACTAGGCTTTATATATGATTAGAGGCCTGGTGCATGACATTCGTGCACTGGGGGGGTCTCTCAGCCTGGCCTGCGCCCTCTCTCAGTCCAGGACCCCTCAGGAGATGTCCGCCTGCCAGCTTAGGCCCGCTCCCCACTGTGGAGGTGGGAGAGGCTCCTGCCACTGCTGCTGAACTCACCAGCTGTGAGCCCAGCTTCCGGCTGAGTGGCGCTCCCCCTGTGGGAGCACAATGACCACTATGGGGAGGCTCCTGTGTTGAGCGTCTGCCCCCTAGTGATCAGTGCGCATCATAGCGACCAGTCGTTCCTCAGTTCCGTTAATTTGCATAGTAGGGTTTTATTATATAGGATTCCTTTTGCTCCCTTCCTTTTTAATATCTAGCTACTTACGCTAACATAAAAGTCCAGGACACGATACTCCAAATATCTCACTCTAGTATATGAATTATTTTGATCTGTGGGCCCTTGAAAAACATTAAATGCAGGGAGAGCTTTTCCCTGAACTTCTTTTGTCTGCCTAATGACAGATCCTCCAAGAGGAACTCAATTGTCATAGATCCCCTGCCAGGCAGTTTCATCTAAGCACAGGAGAGGAGACTAGAAAAACTTTGTCACAAACCATCATACCTCCAATCTATTCTCCTAAGGGCCCATTCATCTTCCCTGAAAATTATTTATTTTCCCCTAAGAGGCCTATGTCCCCTCTCCCCTTTCCCTGTTGAGATGGTATTTAATCTGAATTCTAAGCCACCTCTGGGAGTTACTCATTTTTTCCCTGGGTATCTCCCATGTATATATGAGGTATACATGTTAATAAATTTTGGTTTCTTTTTCCATTGTTATTATTTTTGTTGTTGTTGTGTTAATCTTCACCCAAGGGTATTTTTTCCATTGATTTTTAGAGAAAATGAAAGAGAGGGAGGGAGGGAGGGAGGGAGGGAGGGAGGAAGGGAGGGAGGGAAGGAGGGAGGGATGAGTAGGGGGAGAGAGAGAGAGAGAGAGAGAGAGAGAGAGAGAGAGAGAGATCAATTGGTCGCCTCCCACATGTGCCCCGATAGGGGCCAGGGATCAAACCTGCAACCCAGGTACATGCCCTTGACCAGGAATCAAACCCATGACCCTTCCTAACATAGGCCAATGCTCCAACCACACTGGCCAAGGCATTCTGTCTTTTATTACAGGGTTTCTGCTAAGAACCCAGAGGACAGGGGAGAAATTAATTTTCCTCTCTTACAGGCCCAAATGTGCCAAATTCAATCCAAACTAATTCAATAGTCATCAAAATCATAAAATATCAAGTCTGCTGTGAAGGCTACAAGCATCAAGATGAACAACAGTAGCCAAAGCTAACATTTAATGAACACTTGTTATGTGCCAGACACTATATTAAGCTCTTTATGTACATTATCTGATTTAACCCTCACAGCAACCTTGAGAAATAAAGTAAGCTACTATGCCATTTTACAGATGAAGTAAAAGGAGGTTCAGACTGGCTGAGTAATTTACTCAAGATTATTAGAAAATGCTCATCTTCGTTCACATTTATATCACTACAGGTACTGTATCTTCTTTTCCTAAGAAGAAAGTTATGTCGAGAAGAAAAGAACTTTTTCTCTATCTATAATAATAAAAGCGGGATGACCTTCAGGACGAAGCCAGGGCTGCAAGGGAAGCCCAGGTCACAGGTGCCAGAGGGAAGCCTGTGCTGGAAGCTGGGGGAGGAAGGCCTACTCTTGCATGAATTTTGTGCATCAGGCCTCTAGTTTTCCTCTGTTTGTGATTTAGGGACCTGCAAATTAAACTGACAAAAGACAGATTCAAAAAAAGAAGAAAAAAATATATATATATAATGTACACAGGAACTCACAGAAAAATGTGACTCAAAACATGATTAAAATAAGGATGGAAGGAGTAGAAGGGCCACTTCTGGGAGAATAGATGACTACTTAGAAGGGGGCAGAAAAGACTGAAGTAAACATGAAAACTAAGGCTGAGCAACAGACATATTATTATTAAATCAAAAACTAGTTTTGCCATGACTAGAACTGCTTTGACTTTTTAAAACCAAGAATAGGCTATCCCTGAATAGCAAATGACTCCTTGTTAAATGGTAAAAATTCCATACTCTCATAGTTGATTGATTCCATTTCATTAGCCTACTTGGAAGCAAAAGTCCTCAACTGGAAGGCCCTGACACCTGGGGTGTTGGTGCTAATTGTGAAATACATGGCAAGTTAGTACCTAGCACCTTTTCCAAATACCTCTTTTTTAAAAAGTAAATAAGAGGAGAGAATTCTAGAAAGATGATGGATTAGAAACCACCAGGACTCTGTCTCCCCACCTAGACAATTGCACTGCCAGGATCTGTCTGCTGTAACTACATATAAACCCATGCAGTTCACACCTGTGTTGTTAAAGGGTCACTGTATCTTGGAACTCTGGAGTCCATTTAAGGTTTGCAACTTCCAGGGGAAGAGTTGGATGGAAATTAAATAATGCAATTTTAAACAATCACTGGATTAAAAGAAATCACAAGGGAAGTTAGAAAATACTTAGAAATTAATGAAAATGAAAAAACAACATACTAAAACTTATGAGACACAGCAAGTGCAGTGCTAAATGGGGAAATGTATAGTTATAAGTGTTCAAATTAAAAAATAAGAAAGGTTTCAGATCAACAGTCTAACTTTACAACTTAAAGAACAAGGAAAAGAACAAACTAAACCCAATGCTAACAGGAGGAAAATAAAAACATTTGAGCAGAGATAAACAAAATAGAGAATAGAAAAACAATAAAGATAATGAAACCAAAAGTTGGTTCTTTGAAAAGTTCAACAAAATTGACAGATTTTTAGTTAGCAGGACTATGAAAAAAAAAATGACTCAAATTACTAAAGACAGATGAAAATGAAAACATTACCACTGATTCTAAAAAAGAAAAGAAAAAGTAAAATTATCTCTGTTTGCAGATGATACGATCTTATATATAGACAATCCTAAATATTACACACACATACACACAAAATATCCTGTTAGAGCTAATAAGTGAATTCAGCAAAATAGTAGGATACAAAGTCAACACACAAAAATCAGTTGCATTTCTATACACTAGCCAGGAACAATTTGGAAAGGAAATTATGAAACAATTCCATTTACAATAACATCAAAAATAATAAAACACTTAGAAATCAACTTAATCAAGGAGGTGAAAGACTTGTACAATGAAAACCACAAAACATTGTTGAAAGAAATTAAAGAAGGCATCAATAAATGGAAACACATATCATGTTCATGAGTTGGAAGACTTCCTATGTTCACTGAATGGAAGACTTGATTTTGTTAAAATGGCTTAATACCCAAAACTATCTATAGATTCAATGCAATACCTATCAAAATCTTTATCTTTCTTGCAGAAAGAGAAAAACCCATCTTAAAATTCATATGTAATCTCAAGAGACCCCAAATAGCCAAAACAATCTTTCAAAAGAAGAACTATACTGAAAGACACGCATCTCCAAATTCAAAACTTACTATAGATCCCGGGTCCGGGTGAGGCCATGTGCCCCTGGATCCGGGTGAGGCTGGATCCCGGGTCCGGGGTAAGCCGCGCGCACCTGGGTCCGGGTAAGGCCACGTGCCCCTGGGTCCGGATGAAGCCGTGCCCCTGGGTCCGGCCGAGACCCAACCAGAGGGAATCGAACCTGCATTACCACCATTTTTCCACCATCCAGAGCTGAGGGGTCAGTGCCGACATGTACACATAAGGAACTGGTGGACATTGATATTGGGTCTCAAAAGAACTGTTGGTCCAGAAAGAAACTCACTACAGACTGATTCATTTGCCTGTCAGCATAACTATTATTGCTCATCTCACATTCAGTTCATATAAGTATATCTCTAGTGACACATGATCTCGCTCATCTAGGGGAAATGATGAACAACATAGACTGATGAACAAGAACAGAACCAGAAACAAGGAGGCATCGATCGGACTATCGGGCCTCAGAGGGAGGATAGGGGAGGGTGGGGGGAGGGGGGAGAGATCAACCAAAGGACCTGTGTGCATGCAGATGAGCCTAACCAATGGTTAAGTTCAACAGGGGGTTGGGGCATCCGTGGGGAGGGGTGTGGGATGGGAATGGGGGGATGAGGACAAATATGTGACACCTTAATCAATAAAGAAATTTTTAAAAATAAATAAATAAATAAATAAAACATTAAAAAAAAAACTTACTATAAAGCAACAAAACAATGTGGTACTGGCACAAAGACAGACATATAGACCAATGGAATAGAATAAAGAGCCCAGAAATAAACCCTCGCATATATAGTCAAATGATTTTTGGCAAGGGTGCCAAGACAATTCAATGGGCAAAGGACAGTCTTTCCTACAAATGGTGCTGGGAAAACTAGATATCCACATGCAAAAGAATGAAGTTGGGCCCTTACCTAAATAACTCAAATGAATCAAAGGCCTAAAACTATGAAACTCTTAGAAAATAATGTAAGGCAGAATCTTTACAGTTGGATTTGGCAGGATTTCTTGGATATACAACTAAAGGCAAGGACAAGAAAAGAAAAAATAGACAAATTGAATGTCATAAAAAATATATATTTGTGCATCAAAAGACTTTATCAACAAGTAAAAAGGCAATCCATAGAATGGGAGAAAATATTTGCCAATCATATATTTGATAAGGGATTAATATCCAGAATATATAAAGAATTCCTATAACTCAACAACAATACCCAAACAACCTGATTCAAAAATGAGCCAGAGACTTAAATAGACATTTCTCCAAAGAAAATATATGAATGGCCAAAAAGTACATGAAAAGATGTTCAATATCACTAATCATTGGAAAATTCAAATCAAAACTGTAATGAGATGCCACTTCACACCCATTAGGATTACTATTACCAAAAAAATTAAATAAATACATAAATAACAAGGATTGGTGAGGATGTAGAGAATTTGGAACTTTTGTGCACCATTGGAGAGATTGTAAAATGGTATAGCTGCTCTGGAAAACAATATGGCAGTTCCTCAAAAGATTAAAAATATAATTACCGTATGATCCAGCAATCCCACATCTGGATAGGTACCTGAAAAAACTGAAAGTAGGGTCTCAAGGAGATATTTGCGTACCCATGTTCTTTGCAACTTATTCACAAGAGATACAACCCTTGAATAGATCAGCAAAATGTGGTATATACATATAATGGACTATTATTCAGCCTCAAAAAGAAAAGAAATTCTGACATATATTACCACACAGATGAACCCTGAAGACATTATGCAAAATAAAATATGCCATTCACAAAAAGACAAATACTGTATGATTCCACTTATATGAAGTAGAGTAATTAAGATCATAAAGACAAAAAATAGAATGATTATTGCCAAGGGCTGGGAAAGGGGAGAATGGGGAGTTATTGTTCAATGGATATAGAGTTTCACCTTTGCAAGATGAAAGAGTTATGAAGATGGATAGTGGTGATGGCTGTACAACATTGTGAATGTATTTAATATCACTGAATTATATACTTAAAATGCTTAAGATAATAAAGATTATATTATATGTGTTTTAACACATTAAAAATTGGGGGGTATGGAGGGACTGAACTATTCACATCTATCAGAATGGCTATCATCAGTAAATCAACAAACAAGTGTGTTGGTAAGAATGTGGAGAAAAGGGAACCTTCATGCACTTTTGGGGGAATGCAGACCGGTGCAGCCTCTGTGGAAAACAGTATGGAGTTTCCTCAAAAAATTGAAAATGGAACTTCCATTTCTGAGAATATATCTGAAAAAACCCATGCCCATCAATAGATGAGTGGATAAAAAGGCTATGGTACAAATACACAGTGAAATACTACTTGGCCATAAAAAAAAAATGAAATTTTACCCTTGCAATGGCATGGATTGACTAGTATTATGCTAAGTGAAATAAGTCAAACAGAGAAAGACAAATACCATATGATTTCACTTATATGTGGAATCTAAAAAACAAAATAAGCAAAATAGAAACAGACTCATAGATACAGAGAACTGACTGACAGTTGTCAGAAGTGAAGGGCATTGGAGGGCTGAATGAAAAAGGTGAAGGGATTAAGAGGTTCAAATTAGTAGTTACAGAATAGTCACAGAAATGTAGATTAAAGCATATAATATAGTCATTAATATAGGGAACATAGTCAATAGATATTGTGATAAATATGTATGGGGCCAGGTAGGTACTTGAAACATTGGGGGGACCACTCTCTAAAGTATATGATTTTCTAATGACTAAGCTGTACATCTAAAACTAACACAGAGTAATATTGAATGTAAACTATAATTGAAAATTTAAAAAGGGGGGACATAAAGAATAAAAAATGGAAAAAAAAGAATAAAAAATGAGAGAAGAGTAAATATCAACCCAATTAACTCAACTCTCATCTCACTTATTTACACTCCAGCAGCTTTCTTTGGTGTCTGAGAAAAGCAGGGAATTGTAACTATGGCAAAGAATTACGCATATTGGGCAGCCTATATTCTTTTCTTTTTTAAACAGGCTTAATTCACTTTATTTGTTGTATATAAAATGATGTGTTGGCCCTAGCTCGTTTGGCTCAGTGGATACAGAGTCGGCCTGTGGACTGAAGGTCCCGAGTTCGATTCCGGTCAAAGGCACATGCCCGTATCCTTGGATGAGCATTAACAATAACAACAACAAAAAAGCTTGGTACTCCTGCATGCATGTGGTTTTAATCTCCATGCAAAATGAGTGTTTTTTATTCTCAAACACAGACATAAAGGAAGTTCTTTGAGTTGCTATAAGGTAAAAGCACCCTACAAGGTATTAGGGCACACTGATGATCCCCTCTAAGTGATTCTTTGCAAACACATGCCCAGCATCTTGATCTTTCAGAAACTTTTGTGGGGAGGGAAGAGTGTCTTTTTGAGTGGTAGAGGGGTGTGATGGTGGTGATGGTGGTGGTGGTGGTGGTGGTGGTGGTGGTGGTGGTGGTGGTGGTGATGGTGGTGGTGGTGGTGTATGTGTGTGTATGTCTAATTTTCATCTCCACCACATGGTTTCACACAACTTAAAACACTAACATGAAAAGCCCCCAATGAATGTTATAGACTCCAGCACCTGTTGCAGAAACTTGGGCTTTTATGCCTGACACATGGGAATAATTGATGAACAACAAAACAGGCCATCGTGTACCATATGTCAGTAGACCCTCCCTATCTTTGAGATTGCACTAGATGTAGCTAAAAGAAAAAATCATCTCTTCACCTGTTTTCACCCCTCCCTCGCTTATAAGGAAGGCTCTTTAGTTGCATAAACTTATTTAACTAATGAATCACTCAAATGGCTAGTCAAGATGTTGGAATGACAGTGGTTCAAAATGTGACGACTTTTTTGGTTTTTCGGGTTTTTTGATAGCATGAGAATATTCCTGGCTCAGTGAAAGAGTAGCAGTAACTACTGTCATAAATCACACTGATTTTTCCCAGGTTGTTTAAAGCAGAATGGAAAGTTCAGCCAGTCAAAGCACCACGCAGGCTTTCTATTCCACACCTCATAAAACGAGCCCAAGGTACTTTTGCAAGAAAGCAACTTGGACCGTACAATGCCCAAGTCACTGGGGAAGAGAGAAAATGTGAAAAGCAAACTATAGGCTTTTTTTTTAATGCAAATCCAGCTATGTTTGGATTCAACTATTTTAAAATATGATTTCTCAGCCCACTAGCCACTCCACTTGGAAGGAAACTCTTAATTTATTTCTAAGGAGTGGCAGAAATCATTAGAATCACAGTCTCCTCATCCAGCCTTATGGTTTTAAAAATTGCCTCTGGGAACTTGCCTAAAATAACTTTTTAGAGTCTGCACTTCAATAAAGAGTCCTTTGCTGAACCTTGGATCAGATGTTCATTTATTATTCTCACCTCTTAATCAATTAAAAAATATGTCATAAAAGCACATTCCTTATAAGAGGAAAAACATAGGAGTTATTCTTCTTGCTGTGTTTACAGCACAATTTTTGTAAAATGAAAGGAAACTATACATATGCACTGAGTGTCTAAAATGTGCTTGCATCGTGGGGTGGCTCTATGAAATATTATTATATTATCAGAATCAGACAGAAACTGATAGGTAGGAGGTAATAACTTCCCTTTGTAAGTGTCAGAATGGTGTTGGGGTGGATTGTTTAAATGACTGGGGAAAATGTCTAGAAAATCATGATTTTTTTTTTCAATGTTTAGAACTGAACAATCTCTAGCTAAAGGGAATCTCACTTTATCTGTCTAGAGAGTGGGATGACTACAAAAGTGCTTATGGAGATGGCTTATTCTTAAATCCCCTCTTTATAAAAATACATTTTTATTAAAATATAGTTGACCAAAAAAATACGTAATTTAAAGTTCAGCCCTAACCGTATTGGCTCAGTGGATAGAGCGTCGGCCTGTGGACTCAAGGGTCCCAGGTTCGATTCCCGTCAAGGGCATGTACCTTGGTTGCGGGCACATACCCAGTGGGGGGTGTGCAGGAGGCAGCTGATCCATGTTTCTCTCTCATCGATGTTTCTAACTCTCTATCGCTCTCCCTTCCTCTCTGTAAAAAATCAATAAAAATATATTTTAAAAATAAATAAATAAATAAAAATAAAGTTCAAAGCCTGGGAGCCCCTCACCAACTTTCCATTCTTTTTGGCACATAGCTATTGTGGACCCAGCCAGCTCCCAAATACATTTATTGAGACATATGATGTCACAGTCTAGGATGCTCATTCCTCTCCTGCTCCCCACTCCACCCCACCCCACACACAAACATTTGCACTTATAAAGAATGGAAACAGCTCTTAAAATCATATGCTTAAGCATGTTTTGTAAAGTTATATGACTGCATGCCCTAGAGACAAAAGAAAAGAAAAATGTTGACTGCAGAGAGAAAAAATGTTGTTGTAAGGGGGTTTATCCTTCCTAATCAGAATTTTGTGCCCTCTAAAATCAATGAGTTGGCCACTAAACAAATGAAAACAAACAAAAAATAAAACCTCTTGACTACAACTTGAAACCATTTAAAAGGGTGTCTTTTTAAAAATATATATATTTTTTTTTAGCCCTAGCTGACTTGGCTCAGTGGTCTGCAGATCAAAGGATCCTGGGTTCGATTCTGGTCAAGGGCATGTACCTCGGTTGCAGGCTCCTCCCTGGCCCGGGCCCTGGCTAGGGCTCATGCAGAAGGCAACCAATGGATGTGTCTCTCTCACATCGATATTTCTCTCTGTCTTTCCCTCTCTCCTCCGGTCTCTCTAAGAATCAATGAAAAAATATCCTTGGTCGAGGATTAAAAATATATATTTTTTAAATTGATTTCAGAGAGGAAGAAAGAGGGAGAGAGAGATAGAAACATTGATGACCAGAGAGAATCAATGATCGGCTGCCTTCTGCACGCCCCCATTGGGGGTCAAGCCTGCAACCCAGGCATGTGCCCTGACTCGGAAGGGAATCAACCCATGACCTTCAGGTTCGTAGGTCCACGCCACACTGGCTGGGCTAAAAAAGCATCTTTGTGAAGTGTCAAATCTCTGGTCCATCTAAAACAGCAACATTTTGACACGTTAGTCTTAGCCCCACTTTGCCCCTCAATTGGGGAAAATCCGTCAGTGAACAGATAATTTTGAATGATACCTGTGTGCTGTGCGCTGCAACTGGGGTTGAGGGCTAGATATTAGGGAAGTTAAGGTTTCCACTCATAAGAAGTCTGTGGTCTAGTGTGGAAGCCATAAATCATATGTGAAGTAACTAACAAACTGTGCCAGATAATATATAATAAGATGTGGAAGTGTGCCACCGTCCTATGTGTTATAAATGCCAGACTGTGCCTCAGGAGGCAGACTCTAACCTAGAGATTGGGGCACAGGAAGATCTTGGGGGATATTTTTGCGATCCACACTTTGGGGGGATGGGGGAAGGAAGGACTCAGGTCTGGGCAGAGGGAGAAGTTGGGCTGTGGCACAGGCCCTCCGTGGGAAGCTCCAAAGCCAAAAGGTCCCTTCAGAATGGTCCACACTAGGCCTTCAGGCAGCCCCACACACCGCCGCCCATCACTGGTATGGGATGCCCAGGCTGGTAGCCTGACCTAGAGCAAGGTGGCTCCTGGAGCAGAGGCATTTCCCGGGGCACTGACCGCTGGTTGCTCCCTGCCTGGTCTGCAGCACTCTCCGCCGCTGGGGAAGGAGTTATTGAACCCTGGAGGGAAATCCGGGTGGCACACCATCCACAGAACGGAAGGCCCCCGTCCACCTCCAACTAGGTGAGTAAGCTAAGTCACCTGACTCAAGCTCAAACATGCCAGTTTTCCCTGGAACTTGACACTTGGCACAGGGGCAGGAAGGAGCAGTTGTTGGAGCTGAGGCTGTGCCCTACAAAATCTGAACATTTCTGCTCCTGAGATCCCTGGAGAGTCTTCCTGTCGCCTGGAAGCCAGGGTTTCAGCTCTCTCTTCAGTTCTGCGACCTCAGACCTTCCAAGAAATCCATGTTTGGGTCTGTATTCCAGACCTGGATTTTGTTAGTTGCAAAAAATATATAATTGCCCTGCTTAATAGATAAGGATTTTAAGGAGGACTGAAAGAATTTATTATTGGGTTATTTTTGCGCAAATAATGCCTAAACTCTCAGCCCCATAAAGGGAGGGAACAAATCTGCCTTATTTACTATGGGATTCCCACGTAAGCAGTGGAATAGCATGAGCATTTAACAAATATTTGTTTAGTGAGTTAATGAATGAAAGGAGGACTTCTACGTAGGCTGGGATTATCAAAAGGCCTCGTGAAGGAGATGGAACTTGATCTGAGCATTATATGGAAGAATTTAACTGAACAGAGAAAGGGACTCCGCCGAGAAGAAAAGAGACAGGAGTACACAGGCTGAGAAGGCCAGCTCCTTGGAGCAACGGGTATGGATTACGGGATTGGACCAGATTGTGCAGACTATTGGAATCTAGGGGGAGCAGGGTAAACCTCATGTGGTGATAGGAAGACATTGTTAGGTCCTGTGCATAGGATAGCTGGATTCATCATCAGTTTCCTTCCTCTCTAGTGAAAACTTACACTGAGAGACAATCTAATGCCAAAACCTACTAGAAATTTCTACCCACTGTCATTGCCAATGAAGCTAGTTAAGAAAAAAATCTAACCAGAGCCAGACTGAAAAGAACAATAAGGCATGTTATACCTCCCTTGGAGTCTCCTTCCTGTCTCAGAGAGTGAGGGTCTGTGGCTACCAAAAAAAAACTGAGTAATAAGCTGTGACACAGCCAGAGCAAGACCCCCGAATGCACCGTCTCTCTGCCAGAACACCAGGGCGAAATGAAAGAGTAGCGAGCAAGGGGGCATTGTATGTATCCTAGGAGGCATAGCCCCACAAGCAAAATTCAATCTCGAGTCAGGGAAGAGAAGAATCTGGCAGTCCATGAGGATTGCAATCTGTCCTGTAGGGTGTAGCTCCGCCTGCGGACTAGGGTCCTCTTTGGGGATTGCAGTTGTTCTTGTGTCTTAATGGTTCAAAGAACCAAACAAGTCAAGGTGGGGGGGTCAGGGAGTAGAAAGGCCTCATACCTGAGTATCTCAAGAGCCCCACTAGATGAATCTCTTGGATAATGTGGTAGAGAGATGAGCATATTAATCTGCCCCAGCTCTAGATCTAAAAAGGGGAAGTATACAGTGAGTAGAGCCAAGGGCAGTTAATAGCAATTAAAAGTCTATAGCAATCACCAAGTGTAAACAGATCTCCCTCTTGTTTGAAGTTCAGAAAAAGGAGAGTGAAGAAAAACTTGAAGTTTGTGAAATCACTCTTAGAAAAAGGAAAAATGCCCAGAAAGCTCACAGGAAAAAAAAAAAAACAAAAAAAACAACACCCTGCAATTGAAAATGATTCTATGCAAGATACAGAAAAGACGGTAGGAAGTGGTTTGCTATCCTTAATACAATGAAGGCAAGGAGATGCAGGTAATAATTTGTAAAGGTAATAAATGCCATCAAGAGAAAGCAGATTGAAATGAAGGCAACAGTATTCATTATATTAGTTAATACTCTTTACTTGCAAAAAAATGGTAAAAATAAAAGCAAAAGAAGAGAAGGATTTATTGCAAGAGTAAGGGGTGAGTTACATACCCCTGGGGCAGGAACAGCGCAGGGGCCTCAGAAAGTACTGGAGCCAAGACACTGTGGCAGTCTTCCATCTGAGTCCTCTTTGCCCCACTCTCTCACCAACAATGGATATGATTAATATCCCTCATTTCTGTCGCAATGATAGGAGAAACGATACTATCTCATTTTAATATGCATTTCTTTGATTATTAGAGAAGTTGAACATGTTTTCATGTTTGTCAATATTTCCATTCAGCCTGTGAACAAGGCAGCTATGAGGAATGAGATGAGAGAATAGGAAAAAAATTGAAAACAAATGGAGGCTGCTGTGCTATTCTACTTTTGTAAAAAATGAACAGTGGTTTATATTGAATACATATTTCAAATAAATTCTGAAGTTCATCAGGTTTCCATTAAAGAAGAGCAATGTGTATGTATACAAAGGCCATTTTGGGTGATGAAATTGCAACCAAGAAAATAAGCACTTGATGGTTTGATATGATATAGATCTGTCATTTAGACCTAAAATAAGCCCCCCCATAAAGGGAGGGAAAGAAAAAAAATTGTAAACCTAAACGAAATTTCATGTAATAGGTCATCTTTCCTAGCCTGTCTTTGTCTGATTTCTGTTGGACTCTGTTTTCTGCAGGAAAAGAATGTGTATGTTCACTTAGCCCTATTTTCCTCCAGTTTAACCCAACAAAATAAAAATAGCTAATAAGAATTACTTGAATGTGTTTTCAGGGTTAGTTTCCTCAATATAAAAAAAGGAGGGGGGGGCGGTTAATGCATTTACAGGGTTAGCTTCTCAATGGCATGATGAAGAATAAAACTGAGTTCTGCTCTTCCTCCTACTATAAAGATGGAACAATTCCACATGTGTCTTCAAAAATATATATATTTCCAATTGGGCATTGTTTTTAGAATATTATTTTACATATTTTTCCCCAGTTGAGACTATGTCTTAACTGTAAACTATAAAATACCACGCTGTGTGTTATTGGCCCTGAGCGTAACAGGGAGAGGGAGGGGGGGAGAGATGCTTTCCCACCGAGGACCTCCCAGTGTACAGAGCAGTTCCACTGGGCCCCCAGCACCTGGTGGGAAAAGGATCATTCCAACTGGACGAAGGATTTATCTTGGAGTAAGTCAAAGGCCATTAGCATTTCGAAATACTCTGCATAACGGGTTATTATTATAAGAGAAGAAACGTTCTTTATTACTAAAAAGAGGATTGAGCAACCAGCCTCCCACTGAGGAAGGGTTTGTACATCTGCACACAAACATCTATAAACCTTAAAGTCTGCTCTTAGTTCTTTATCCAGCTTCGTTTTCTGACTTCCCACCCCAGAGGTATAACAAAGCAAATGGCACCGAGACTATTTCTATCTAGTTCCTCACAGACCATTTACTTGGTCCACAAAAAAACACTCCAAAACATACAATGCAAATCTGATCTACATTGAAAAACTTTAAAGTTATTTTCTTGACCAGAGATAACAGAAACAAGATATCTTATTCTAGTTCCCAGGCTGTTTTTATGTAGAAAATCTTCTCATGCCACCCATACAACAATAAAGGAAACCAAGTGGAATTTCTACACTTCTTCCTCTGTAACTGTGACATTATGCCTTTTCCATGTTAATGATCGGTTCCTGATGTCACTATAAAGCAGCAATTTTCAACGTTTTTCATCTCATGGCACACATAAACTAATTACTAGAATTCTGTGGCACAGCAAAAAATATTTTTGTTGAGCTGACAAAAAAAAAAATAGGTATAATTTTTATTCCTTTACACCGGATGGCTATTGTTGTGTTGGCTATTGTCTTTTTTTGTTTGCTTGTTTTTGTTTTGTTTTGTTTTTTATTAATCCTCACTGAAGGATATTTTTTCCATTGGTTTTTTTTTTAAGATAAAATGGAAGAGAGAGGGAGGGAGAGAGAGAGAAACCTCAACGTGAGAAAGAAGCATCTGTTGGTTGCCTCTCGCATGCACCCCAACCAGAGCTGGGATCAAACCTAAAACCAAAGTACATGCCCTTGACCTGAATGGAACCTGTGACCCTTCTGTGTGTGAGCTGATGCTCTAACCACTGGGCAACCGGCCAAGGCTATTGTCATTTTTTTATTTGACAATCTAAGGGATAAGAGGTCAGTGCCCCTGACTACATAAATAATCAGGCATTGCATTTTTTAAAATATATTTTATTGACTTCAGAGAGTAAGAGAGAGAGGTAGAAACATCAATGATGAGAGGGAATTATTGATCAGCTACCTCCTACATGTCCCCTACTGGGGATCGAGCTCACAGCCTGGGCATGTGCCCTGATCAGGAATGGAACCGTGACCTCCTGGTTCATAAGTTGATGCTCAACCATTGAGCCACACCGGCCAGGCAGACATTGCATGTTTTAAAAATTCTTGCGGCACACTAGTTAAAAATCACAGCTATAAAGTAAAGAAATGGCCTGTTGCAAACAGCTTATGAAAGCTGTCTCAGTATTTCCCAGTGGCACTTGGGATATCTGTGGGTACATGTGTGAATAAAGGCTTGAGCTGACTCCTTATGTAATTAGCTCTGTGTGCATGTGTGTTCATGTAAATGTTTGTGGAAGTATGTGTACTACAGGGGAGGAAGAAATTGATCTATCCTCCTGGGTTCTTGTAGATGGTCTAAGAGTTAAATTGATATGAGACAGATTAATAGGAGAAAATAACCAAATTTACTTATGTATGTACAGGGATTCCATAAGACTATGGGGTCCAAAGGCAAATATGCCATCATGAGCAAAGGAGAAGGGGGCAGTGGCTTGGCACCTCAAAGGGGGGAAGGGATGAGACAACTCACATGGAGATGGGAAAGCAAATGTTTGGTAAACAAATTTTTCTGGGTCATGCAAACCCAGTGAGTGGGCTCCCCAGTCACACCCAGTCCATATTCCTGGTATACTGTATGGTGATAGCTCCATCCCCGGAACAGTCCTACCTTCTTTCAGGCAGTAAGGGCGATGATCAAAGCTTCTTTCTGAGTCTTTTGTTTCCTAAAAATAAAATAATCCTCATGCCAGGTTGGCACATTTCCGAGTAGCAAATTTTGCTTCCCAACAGGAAATGGGTAAGACATGGGTAAGTGAAGGTTCCCAAATGGTATCTTAATCTCAAAAATGTTGGCTCAGAAGTGAAACAGATCGAAACATTTTATAAAAAGAATAAGAAACAGAAATTGAGTCACAAAAGGGAAAAGGCCAACATCTGATTGAAGAGGTACAAATGCCATAAATTGAAAATAGATGTTTACCAACAGTTATAGTTGTTTGCTATGCTGTGATGTTCAAAAATTACCAACTCCATAATGTAGTTTAAGACAGTATTTACCAACCCTGAATGGGTTTAGACATTTATCATTCACATGTGAAATAAGTTTAGAGCAGGCTTAAGAAAATCTTACTGATAAATATAGTTTCTATTTTATAGACATAATTTGTGATATTTTCATTAACCTACACTATTATGAAATGGTGCATTATATTATAAAAAGAAGTAAAATCTCAGGGACATAATTACCAATTTTCTTTCTTGTTAATGGAAAGAAGTTCATTCTACGTTCCAAAGAGAAGTAATAAGGAAACCTTTCATTTTGATTGACTTTGCCAATATAAAAATGAAGAAATATAATGTGATGTTTTAAATCTCATGGACAGGGGAAGGAGGTAAGGGGTAGTAAAGGATAAAGGGGGCCAAATATATGGTGATGGAAGATGATTTGACTTTGGCTGGTGGGCCCACAATGCAATATACAGATCATGTATCATAGAAATATACACTTGAAACCTATATGATCCTATTAACCAATGTCACCTCAAAAAAGTTAATAATATTTTTTTAACCTCATAGACAGGTTTAGTTTTAAATGCTACAGTAAAGTGGAAGAGGTATGTAGATCTTAGCTGATTTACCCCCAGAACCTGTTTTCTTGAAGGTTTGGCTATTTCACAAATCTCCTGCATTTGTGGAATGGTTTACCGTTTCTCAAAGGGCTTTTGCATTTCTGATCCTTGTTGATCCCCATAACAACTTTTCACCGTGTTTGAGTATTAAGTGTGAGGAAAGTGAGCTACAGAGAGGTCACAGTCAGTATCAGCCCCACTGCAAGTAATTCCTGTTCTTCCACCAGTCATTAATGCCTCCCTAAAATAGTACAAAGAGTATCTGCACATGGGGTACAAGAACTATGGAGACATCCATTGTATTATGTGAAAGAAAGGTTTTATGTGGGGCAATCCTGCTGGGAGGGGGATGCCAAAACCGCCATCCTGATTGTTCTGACTAGCTGGTGCCCTGGCCATGATAAATATTTTAATATCATTTGTGATCACATGTGTAGAGGAAAAGACTCTGGATGGGGATCAGGAAAGTTGAGTTCTAGAACTTGCTTTTATTATTATTAATACTGCAGCCATTGTCGCTAATACTTTCTGAGTGCTTACGATGAATAAGGCGTCTTGTTAAGTATGCCACATGGAGAATCTCTTAATTCTCACTGTCATGAAATCGGTTGTCCAAGGACAAGTAGCTAATAGGGTGAGAAGACAGGACTTGAACTTGGCAGTCAGATGCCAGAACTTGGTTTCTTTTCTTTTCTTTTCTTTTCTTTTCTTTTTTTTTTTTTTATTGAGGGAACCAAGATTGTTCCTGGGTAGCTACCTTAGACCAGATGTGAGGTGATGGAGCTTGAACTAGACTTGTAGCTCTTTGAATCGCTGCTGTTCACAGTTGTACAAGAAAGTCCCAAAAAGACAGCTATAAAGGTGATCCAAGATTGTAATCAAGAATAGCTCATTAAATTCGAACGCTAAAGGAAACTATCTTGTCATTTGCCAAACACAATCAATAAACTGAAATAATAGTGGAGACTGGTCAGCATCTGCATGGCTGTCATTGCCATGGCCCACTCGCGGTGCAAACCTATGTCTAAAACTTACCCACTGCTTTTCTATGAGAGTCTCAAATCCCTTAATGGTGCAGTAATAACTGTCCGGCATCAGCATAGCCAGAGAGGTCAGCTGGGTTGTTCCGTCCTGACCGTTGCTGCAATGCACCACCACTGAGCTTTGCTCAGATTCTATTTTATCGACAATTCTCACTGTCCCAGCAAGAAGCATCCTGATATACTCCAACCAATGTCCCATCCACATTGGATAACCACCGTGTCTCATCAATTGATGGGTACACAACCTCTTTTAATTAACATAGTGACTCTCTCATCACATGAATGTTGTGGATCTCCAAGAACACAAGTTCTGCATTGGGGTAAGCACTTTCACTTTTGCATCCTCCACCCTTTGCCATGTCTGAAGCCATGGGCTAGAATAGAGCCCTTCCCTGAGGGAGCTCCAAGTGTTGAAAGAGGCTCTAGAGGGGGAGGGGGGAGGGGGAGTGACATGCTTATCAAGCACGTCATCCAGAACTTGTATTTCTTATCACTGTGATAACCTACCATTCACTGGTTGACTGATTTAGGCAATCTCTTAGTTTCTCTGGGTTCAGTTTCCTCAATTATTTACTAAAAAGGGTTTTACTAAGAGTCCATGTATATATAGAGAGTATAGGAATTAGAAAATATAGGTGAAATGCAACTTCTCCTTTGTTGAGCAGTATGTAAAACATGCTCTGAACTCATCAGAGGAAACTGATGGACTTCAGAATCCCACCTGTTTCCTCCATTTTGAACTTTGTGTATCACATTTGTTTATTTTACTTTACATTTTAGATATGTTCCGAGTATGTTACGGACAGAATTTTAAAATCTAAGTGCTAAAATCTATATTTACTGGATGGTTAATCCTTTAAAAATTCTATTGTGAACCTTTTTATGCATGTTGTTATTAAATGTTATTTTTATTATTTTTAAACCACTTTATTGAGTTATGATTGAAATACAAAAAGCTAAATATACTTAATGTATACAACTTGATGTGTTTGTAACATGAAACCTTCATCATAATCTGTGTGCTGTCATAAACCTGTCCATCACCTCTAAAAGTTTCCTCCAATGCTTTTATTAGTATTAGTATTAATATTTATGATAAGAACACAACATAATATCTACCCATTAATGGGGGGATGAGGACAAATATGTGATACCTAAATCAATAAAGAAATTTAAAATAAAATAAAATAAAATTATAATATTAACACCAACATTGCAGAATTGTTTTAAGACTTAGAAATAATATATCTAAAGGATCTTGTACTCTATATGTGTGTTTAGTAAATGGTAGTGATTATTGTTACCTTTCCTAGTTCCAAAGAGAGTTTACCTTGGAAGAACTCAAAAGCAAACCCATATTGTAGTGAATGTTTTGATAAATAAACAGTGTTACCAATGAAAAAAATAATAATAATAATATCTACCCATTTAGCTAATTTTAAGTATACAATACAGTATCATTAACTATATGTTGAATCGTTGTAAAATGAAGAATCATCCCTTTAAAATTGCCTTTATAAAAAAGGTTTTTATTATAAAGTGCTTAATTAGAAGGGCTCCTATAATTCAACAGCTCTTTTACATAGCTTTATGCTTTTGTTCCACAACCCTAAAAATGACTCCAAAAAAGTAGATCAATCTGATATTACAACAACCCTTTCTTTCTTCCCAAATAAATTCTTCACTTGCCTAATTCTATCCAAGGGAGGCTTCTGATCTCTTCCATGATTTTCATGAACACATCAACAATTATTTTACTTCAGTGACTTATTTCGTGGTGATAGTTTATCAATAGATTAAGGAAACATTGTAATTTAACACATTCCAGTAAATAATCAGGACAAGATTAATGGTTATATTTAATTAAAGCCATCTGCTTGCTAAAGCAGCTTGCTTATTTTCTTCATTTCATTTTGAATTCCAATAAATTGTGAATGCCTTGAAGCATACGTGAGCCAGGCTGAGTGAACATAATTCTTTGGGAGTAATACCAGTATTTACCTTTTTGAGAATGTTAACCAATATCCACACGGTTGGAAGAGGTAAAGTATAGTCAACTAGACAGACTGTTTTGTTGATGTTATGGCTACCAACAGGCCTGTCTTTTAATGGCCCCCTGCACCCTGGCTAAATGGATTGACAAGTGTTTTCTTAGCATGCAGGCATCATCACAGAATGATGGAACCCAGACAGCTAAATGTGCTGGTCTTACGGATCATATTGTACACTCGTCCTCAAAGCATAAAAATTGCATAATTAGCTAAAATGAAATAGTTCCTGCCTTGGTGACTGTTTAACCTAATAATTAGAGTAAAATACAAGTTTGAGGGAGCAAAAAAGATTGCACTCAAAAGAGTCTAAAAGGACATATTATAAAACTATTGACTATTTCTGGAAATGAAATTAAGTGATTTTTATTTCCTTCTTTTTTTTTAAATATCTTTTTATTTATTTCTGAGAAGAAGGGAGAGGGCGAGATAGAAACATCAATGGTGAGAGAATCGTTGATATGCTGCCTCCTGCTGGAGATGGAGCCCACAACCGGGGCATGTGCCCTGACTGGGGATCCAACTGTGACCTCCTGGTTCATAGATCGACACTCAACCATTGAGCTACACTGGCTGGACTGATTTCCTTCTTAAAGTGGTTTATTATTTGTACTTTTAAATGATCTTCATAATCTTTTGTTACCATCTCAATAATCAAATAAAAAACTTGTTTTATGATTAGCTGCAATTATGTCATTCCCTGACTAATATTTTGGTAGCAAATCTGCAAGTATGACAGTAAATAAAAGACTAAAATTTATATAATTTTAATTTGAAGATTTGTACCTTTTTTAAAAAAAACATTTTATTGATTTTTTACAGAGAGGAAGGGAGAAGGATAGAGAGTTAGAAACATCAATGAGAGAGAAACATCGATCAGCTGCCTCCTGCACACCCCCACTGGGGATGTGCCCACAACCAAGGTACATGCCCTGGACCGGAATCGAAGTTAGGACCTTTCAGTCCGCAGGCCAACGCTCTATCCACTAAGCCAAACTGGTTTTGGCGAAGATTTGTACCTTTATTCCCATTCTGAAATAAGGGCAAACAAAATTTATCTGAGTAAGTCATTTTCTATACAGCTATGCTAGTGATGAAATCTCATTCAACTAAACTCTCCATCATGGAGTGACAAGAACACAAGAAATTCTAGTTTTAAAATAGACCCTTCTTACACAAAAACAATTTATTTGACGATTATTACCTATCGAGCAACCTTAGCTAATCTGAATATAGTCAAGTATCCTGATAATCCAAAAAGGCCTGTGAACAGTCCAAAAACTAGAAGATAAAATGTCTTACTCAAAAGAGAGCCACTTGGGCCTTACCGTCAGTCAATTTATTGTTGTTGCTCTTGTTGTTGTTTTGCTTTAGATAAATGGAACAGAGGGGCAGCATACAGAAAAAAAAAATTGGATCTAATTTATAGAGTCTGGAAGGGTATTTGGGGGTGGCTACTCTGGTCCTCCATGCTCCTAGGGGCCATTTGAGATCTGTCAGCAGCATCAGATTAGGACCTCTCAGGCCCAGGTACAGTTCAAGTGGGAACGGTCTGATGTAGGCTCTAATGAGCATGAGGGCTGGGTGGAAGTGCCTCACTCTCCTGATAAGAGCCAGGACCCCAGAGAAAACAGAGTAAAACAGAACAAATGAAACAAAATCTTCATCACTTAAGCTGTGCCAAATGAAGAAAATTCCAGGCCTTTTGGGATATAACATAACACTATGGAGGCCGAGAGGAAAGAAGCATTTTCCTATTTTCCTCTTTCAATTACCCTTTGGTCCATAACCAAGGATCCCCAAACTCAGTGACTTCAAACAGCAAAGCATTTATTTGTTCACAATCTGGGCTGGGGTCAGCTGGGCAGTTTTTCCCGTGGTCCCTATTAGGGTGTGAGTGCTGCTGCAGTTCGTTGATAGCTTCGCTGAGGGCTATCTGGCACTGGCTGGTCTGGGATGCTCTCACATGCCTGGAGCATCAGCTGGGACATCTGTGCCACTCTCTCCGTGTTGTCTCTCATCCTCAGAGGCCAGCCTATGCTTGTTCCCAAGGCAGCCGTGTTTCAGGAGAGCAACAAGCAGCGGCAAGGTTGCAAGGCCTCCTGAGGCCTAGCCTCGGAGGTCAGACAGTGTCACTTCCACCACATTCTGTTAGACAAAGCAAGTTTCAAAGCAGCCTGAATATAAGAGATGGGGTAGAGACTCTGCTCTCGATGTAGGGAGTACCAAAGGTATATTGCAAAGGTTGTGGACACAGCAGGCATGGTTCATTGAGGTCATGACTGCAATAATGGCCCATACTGCCCTGGGGTTGGGCCAGCCTGACAGGTATAGTGGGGTATATCAGACATCCCAGTACCTTTGGAATAGTGAGGCCCCATGATGATGGATGGGGGGAATAAAATAAAGAGGGGAGCCCTTGATGGTTTGGCTCAGTGGAGAGAGCGTCGGCCTGAGGACTGAAGGGTCCCGGGTTCGATTCCAGTCAAAGTCACATGCCCAGGTTGCGGGCTCAATCTCCAGTAGGTGGTGTGCAGGAGGCAACTGAGCAATGATTCTCTCTCATTGATGTTTCTCTCTCTCACTCTCCCTTCCTCTCTGAAATCAATAAAAAAAAATTTTTTTTAAAAAAGAGGAGGAAAAACGTTACCTTATTGTTAAGTTGTTTCTATTTTCTTTTCTGTTTGTTTTATAACCTTTTTGATAACCCTCTTTTCCCCGTGGCTCATGGCCTGGGAAGCACATATATTCTCACTAGTGGCCCAATGCACAGATTTGTGCACATTGAAAGGAAAATTATTAGAAGAAATATTTTAATATTGCTACTTGCCCTTTCTCCCTCAGCACCTGGGAGCCGGGCGGCAGCCCTGCCCCCACCGCCACTGGTCTCTGTCTGCGGGGCAATTGGCGGGGCGATCAGGCCCCCGCTTGCACCCGCCTTGGCCTGGTGCCACCCACTCAGCTGCTCCATCATCCCGCTGCGGTCCTGTTCTCATCAGGGCCCATTGGGGCCAGCAGCACCTTCACTGCCTCCCACTGCCAGCACTGCATCTCCAACACCTGCCACGTTCCGCACTGCCCCCTGGTGGTCAGCGCACAGCATAGTGAGCGGTCGAACTCCCAGTCAAATGACCGCCTGAGGGGACAATTTGCATATTAGGCTTTTATTATATAGGATAAGCTTGATTCACTAGCTTTCTAACCTATAGCATGTTAAAAGGAGCAAATAGAAGAGGAGTGAAAAAACTATTGCTTCTCAGTTCTCTGACAAAAGGAAAAATAATTATAGAAAGCCTGGCAGAAAGGAAGAGTCAGAAAAGCTATAAAAAGCAAATTCAATAATTCAACAAAACTTAACAATCTGAGGTCATGTACTATTGGGACAGAACATCTTTTATCACAGCTCAACTGTATTTATAATAGCTAAGGCCCCAGAAATTTTTAATGATTTTCAGCATAATCAAGTAAAGAACACAGAAAACCACGTATAAGCCTCAAAATAATGCAAAATTGCAAATTGGAATATAACTTAATTGGTAATTGGCTCCAAAGTGTGGAGGGAGGGGGATAAAGTGATCTCATAATCATTTGGGACATGTTCAGTTAGTGTATGGTCAATTGTGTATAGTATAATTTTCTTACATTGACATTTCAAGGGATTAACCAACCCAGAAAATTCACTTTTATGAATCCCCCAATGATGCCAAACACACGAAGTGTTACCATACTATTTTCTGCCAAGTTAGCACTCATTTCAAAAGAACTGAAATCAACTTTTTTTTCTATTGTACCATACATTTTTGCAAAATGCATTTTATTCACAAATATTTTCTTATTTGATCATTATAACAATCTTAAAGGACAGACATGTTTATTGCCCTTTAAAAGGTGAGACTATAAATACTAAAGAAAGGCAAAGTAAATTGGCATGGACACATGGTTAGAACTCACATATTTTGACACTAGTTGAGTTATCAACCATGTCAGATGCATGTTGACAGGACCTCTAATGTGTTCTACACCCAATTCTGATTGGGGGGAGGGATGGCCACAACAACAAGGAATTCTCTGAACCAGATGGGTGTCCTATAATTCAACTCAATTCTGACTCTATCTACCCAGAGATAGAGTCAGATTCCACAGCTTTAGGTTCAGTCCTACAAGATTGCCCATCGTCCCAGGCCCTACTTCAGACACCAATCGCTAACCCAGGTTGTCACCTGTGCTTCTGATTGACAGGCTATAGATGGGAGGTTCCCATGACCTCTTCCTCTTTGGGGTTCAATTAATTTGCTAGAGCAGATCACAGAACTCACAGAAACATTTTACTTACTAGATCACTGGTTTGTTGTAAAGGATGTAACTCAGGAACAACCAAATAGAAAAGATGCACAGGGCAAGGTATAGGGAAAAAGCATAAAGCTCCCCTGCTCTCTGCCCAAATCTCCACATGTTCACCAACCCAGAAGCTCTTTTAACCGTTTAATTTTGGGTTTTTATTACATAGGTATGATTAATTCACTGGCCATTGGGGATTGATTCAAACCCCAGCCACTCCTCTCCATGGAGGTCAGAGGGTGGGAATGACAGTTCCAACTCTTTAACCCTTTGCACTCGCCTGCTTTTTTCTCGATTCCTTTATTCTACTCGGGATTTAATTTTTTTAATACCCCAGATTTTACAAAGCACGGCAGTAGAATAAAAAACTGGAGTTTCTTTTCATACAAACTTATTTATTTGGATTTTTTTATATTTCAAATTATTGATACATTCAAAGAGTATAAAAAGAGCTGCTACTGATGCTAACCGTGTCGAGTCACACTCAACATCCGAGTGCAAAAGGTTAATCACAAGGTTGGTTTCCCCTGGCAACCAGCCCCGCCCCATCTTTAGTTGCTTTCCCAGAAGTCACCTCATTAACATAACAAAAAATATCTTGGAAATACCTTAATACTTAGGAAATTCCAAGGTTTTTAGGAGTTCTGTGCCAAAAACTGGGAGGAAGCCCAAATATATATTTACTAGTGGCCCAGTGCACGGATTCGTGCACATTGAAAGGAAATGAATTAGAAGAAAGATTAATGCGGTAATTACATTACTGCAAAAAATTACATGTCAAAATAGTATATATAATATAGTATTATAAAATTAAAGCACACGTGAGATTGGCATCAGTGAGTGCTTTATATGTATTGCGCATTCACGAGTCAACGTTTATTTTTAAATTGTCAGTGCACATCACATCTACTGGTTGGTTGGTCAGACAGTTGGATGAACAGATGATCAGTCACTTAGCCTTTTATATATCCTATCTAATAAAATTGTAATATGCAAATTGACCATTACTCCAACACACAAGATGGCCACCCCCATGTGGTCAAAGATGGCCACCCCCATATGAACACAAGATGGCTGCCACAGGATGGCCAGCAGGGGAGGGCAGTTGTGGGCGATTAGGCCAGCAGGGAAGGGCAGTTGGGGGTGACTGGGCTGGCAGAAGAGGGCAGTTGGGGGTGACCAGGCCTGAAGAGGAGGGCAGTTGGGAGGGACTATAGCCTGCAAGGAAGGGCAGTTGGGGGGACCAGGCCTGCAGGGGAAGGCAGTTGGGGGGAACCAGGCCTGCAGGGGAGGGCATTTGGGAAGTACAAGGCCTGCAGGGGAGGGCAGTTGAAGGGGACCAGGCCTGAAGGGGATGGTAGTTAGGGGCAACCAGGCTGGCAAGGGAGGGCAGTTAGGGGTGACCGGGCCAGCAGGGGTGGGCAGTTAGGGGCAATTGGGCCAGCAGGGGAGCAGTTAGGTGTCAATCAGGCTGGCAGGGGAGTGGTTAGGGGGTGATCAGGCTGACAGGCAGAAGCAGTTAGGGGCAATCAGGCAGGCAGGCAGGTGAGCATTTGGGAGCCAGCAGTCCTGGATTGTGAGAGGGATGTCTGACTGCCCATTTAGGCCCAATCCCACCGAGATTGGTCCTAAATGGGCAGTCAGACATCCCTCAAGGGGTCCCAGATTGGAGACGGTGCAGGCTGGGCTGAGGGACACACACACACCCCGTGCATGAATTTCATGCACCGGTCCTCTAGTGTAGATTATAAATCTTAATATCACAGCCTCACCAAAGGCCAGTCAAAGAGGGCGCAAGAGGCAATTTGGGGTTTTCAAAAGAGGTCCTCTCTAAAATAGAATCTATCCACATTAATTAATGGAGCTCCAAAGTGCCCCACTCACTCTGCCATTTCTAGGAATTTGACTTTGATTTCATTAACCATGAATCTGATTACAGCACTTTCCCTACACAGAATAGTATCTTGGCACCCAACCCAACTCTTCTTTCATATCATAGACTGGAGATTAGCATTCAGTCCATTATGCTCCTGTATTCAACTTCACCTTCTCCTGCTCGGAACCTCATTTTATTCCCAATGTTTGTAAGGGCAACTTGTAGAAATTTTACCCTGTTGCAAAGTATAAGACAGGACATCTATATTCTTATATACACATATTCATGATCCATTGCAAGTATTTTTATTACTTCTTTTTTATTTTATTTTTTGTTGTTGTTAATCCTCACCTGAGGATATTTTTCCATTGATCTTTTTTTTTTTTTCAAGAGAGAGTGGAAGGGAGGGGGAGAGAGAGACAGAGAGAGACAGAGAAAGAGAGAAACATCAATGTGAGAGACACATCAATTGGTTGCCTCCTGCACGTGCCCCAACCCGGGCCGGGAATCAAGCCTGCAACCGAGGTAAACATCCTTGACCTGAATCAAACCCAGGACCCTTCAGTCCGCCGGCTGACGCTCTATCCATTAAGCCAAACCTGCCATGGCTTATTGCTACTTCTTAAATGGACAAATTGAGATAAAGATAATTTGTAGTGGTTTGCTCAAGTTGGCGAACTAAGTAGATAGTCAAACTAAGACTAGAATCTAATCCTCATGACTTATGTTTCTTTCACTGCTTTAAACCAAAATAGAGAAAAAATAAATAAACAAATAAATAAAAAATAAACCAAAATAGAGAAAAGTAGCTGAAAATTTTATATATTTATTTGACAAACATATATTAGACTACTTCTATGGCACTAGCTCATTTATAGATGTTTATGGAGTGCTACCTCAAGAGGTTTGGTTGAACTAAATTCAGATAAATATATATGAGCATATCATAGATACCATCAAAGAGATAAAAAATCAATTGCTATTTGCTGACAAAGAAAGGAAATAATGCCAGCTATGGGATCAGTTAAGATTTCAAGGAGATATGAACTTTGAGCTGAGCCATAGCTGGTCAGTTGTATTTGCATATTCAGAAATGAGAGGATAAAGGAAGAACATTCTAGCCCTAGCCGGTTTTGGCTCAGTGGATAGAGCGTGGGCCTGCGGACTCAAGGGTCCCAGGTTCGATTCTGGTCAAGGGCATGTACCTTCGTTGGGGGCACATCCCCAGTAGGAGGTGTGCAGGAGGCAGCTGATCGATGTTTCTCTCTCATCGATGTTTCTAACTCTCTATCCCTCTCCCTTCCTTCTCTGTAAAAAATCAATAAAATATATATATTTTTAAAAAAAAGAAAGAAAGAACATTCTAGGTGGAGAAAACTTTACAAGTGAGGGCCCAGCTATGATGAGGTTTCTAGTTAACGGCTGCCAGGAGGGTAGAAAGGAAAGCTGCAGGACTCAAAATTAAATTTGCTCATGGGTGAAAATGTGGGTAGGACCACATTTGAGGGACACAAAAATAGCTTCTGGGGCCTAAAGGAAGTCACCCAACTTTCAGAACTTAATGGCCCAAGCATATGTCAATAGAGAAGGTGATTAAGGCAAATAGACAACATTAGAAAAATCCAGCATGGGATAATGTCAAGACCCATGGACAGGCCAAACTTGGAGACTGGAATCTATGTTCAGGCACCTTGAGGTGCCCTAAAGGCAAACAGCATAAGTCAGGCAGCAGGAATCTCAGGCTTGACCCCATTTAGGGGCTCAGTGTGGGATAATAGGCTTTAGGAAGAAATTGCCAAGAACAAGAGTGTCCTAGTCCCCGAAGGCCTAGCATCTAAGCAAGTGATGAAGGTGGGAATTTGGACACAAAACACAAAAAATCTAAGTACCACAACTAGTTGATAAGCAAGACCAAGTCACACACACAAAAAAGAACAGGGACACAGGGGCTGAATATGAGGCATTTAGTTCCAGTTTGTTAGACTTAGTTTTCTTAAATTCATTGGGTTCACACCAGAACTAAAGGGTTTTGCCCACAGGGGAGGTGGGAAAGGGGGCTAGCTGTCCCATTTGTGGGAGGAGGAAGGGTTCAGAACCTTGGAACCCAGAAGCACCCTGATAGGAGTAATGGAAACAAAGGCTAAGAATGCCTTTTTTTATGTTTATATTTATATATTAAAATTGTAAAATCCTACACAAATGTGTTTAAGGACACAGTTTTCAGAAATGTGTCTCCTGGATATACCCATTCATAATCCCCAAAGTATGAGGTGTCAAGAGCCTAGACTTACAAGTCAGACAGACCAGGGCTTCTTCATATACCAGCTGTGTAATGTTGGGCAAGTTAATTAACCCTTCTGAGCCTCAGGTTTCTTTTCTACTGAATGAAGATGGTAATACTATAATAGGTCTCTGCGATTTTGGTCTAAGCAGCATCCATTCCTTTGGGGATTTACATCTTCCCCAAGTCATGTGTCAGCTCAGAGTAATCACTCAGTAAATGGTCATTTTTTGTGATTATTATTACACTAGTAGCTGTACAGGACATTTCTATGTCTCTACAAGAAGAAAGAAAATCTACAATAACATGATAAATATACTCACTGACACATCTATATACATAAAAGGCTAATATGCTAAGTGTCTGACCATCCAACCAGTTGCTATGATGCACACTGACCAGCAGGGGGCAGACGCTCAATGCAGGAACTACCGAGCTGCAGTGACTTGGCAGCGGCAGTTTTTGGGTGACGCACCCCGAAACCAGAGAAGAGGGAGCCCGATTCCTCACGGGGCCATGCAATTCCACCTTCGGCCATGGGTTATGTTGTTGCTGGGGCACTGTCGGCCCCAAATCTTGTTTACTGTACACTTGCATTTGCGTTCCACACCCTGTACTACAGCAACTTTGCAGAGTGCCCTCTCGCACTCCGGAACCCCTCAGGGGATGTCGGAGAGCCAGTTTCAGCCCAATCCCCGCAGGCCAGGCCAAGGGACCTCACCTGCCGGAGGGACCCCAGTTACTCCACAGACGCCCTTAGAGCCACTGCACCACCCCAGGTGCAGCAGGCCAGGGAGGGACCATGGGAGGTTGCCTCCAGGGCGTGTCCTACCCATCTAGCCCAGTCCTGCCCCGCCAGCCACCTTCTAATTAATTTCCTTTCAATGTACAAGAATCCATGCACCAGGTCACTGGTATTCTCATAAAATGCTCTCTCTATTCTACATCATGTAAATTCTGACCTGGAGGGCCTGTGAGGAAAAACACCCCTTACATGGCCACATCCAGAAGTTCATTTTGTCCTTTGTTTTCATCAAACATTTCAGTAACTATCTTAGAGCTCTTTCCAACTAATAGCCCCTATTGTGAGAGGGATCAGATCACATTTAATGGCATATCTGAGAGATTAAGGGGAAAATGTGGCTAGTGGTCACAGTTTAGCCAAAGTCTATATAAATTTCAATTACTACCTTCAGCTATACCCAGCCCATACCCTGTCCTTAGCTAGATTCACTGTTTTCCCTTTACATAAACTGTGTAGGCATAATCTCTAATTTTCCCCCATCTTCCTCATTCCTTTTTTTATTTTCATTCTTCTCTTTCTACAACTGCAATATTCAAATTCAAATGCCAGCTAGTGAAGCCAATGATATTAACTATGTGTGAGGACATCTTTTATGTTGTGTCAACAAGATAGGTTCTTCCTCTTCCTGCTCTTGCAAAAGTCACAGAGCTGAAAGCACAGGCATGGAGCGCATACCTGAGTCATCTTAAGCCATCCACACCTATGATTCAGGTCTTCTTCTTCTTCTTCTTCTTCTTCTTCTTCTTCTTCTTCTTCTTCTTCATCATCATCTTCTTCTTCCCAACAGGTATTTTTTTAATTACTGTTATTTCTACTTTTTTACAAAAGAGCATTTTCTGCTGTTTTGTGTGAGAAGAGCTTTAACTACGAGGCAGGTGAATCAATGTTTCTCTCTCATCGATGTTTCTAGATCTTTATCCCTCTCCCTTCCTCTCTGTAAGAAATCAATAAAATACATTTTTTTAAAAAGAGAGAAACCAAGATGGCAGCATAGGTAAATACCTGAACTTGCTGCCTTGCACAACCACTTCAAAACTACAACTAAAAGACAAAACAGACATCATCCAGAAGCACAGGAAGGCTGGCTAAGTGGAAGTTCTACAACTAGAATGGAAGAGGAAAGCACACTGAGACTCAGAGGAGCTGCGGAAGTAAAGTGCAGAGGTACGGAGGTGCACACGTGGAGAGGGCTGGCAACTGAGTACGCGGCTGTCTTTTTCAATCCGCAGGGAGACACAAGCTCCCGACTGCTCTGAACTCCAGTTCCGGGCGAGACTCTGGGGACCCAGACTCATACGGGGAGAAACTGGACTGTCTGGCATTGGGCGAAACTCGAGGGCAGCTTTCTCTCAGAGGTGCTTGCAGTGATTACCGAGGTACACTGAGACCTGGGGCCTCTTAGGGAAGGGCTGACGGGAAGCCATTGCTGTTTGCTCCCCCCTGAGACTCCGCCCCATCCAAGCTGTGCGCAGAGGCTTTTGCATATGCCTGGTCCTTTGAAATCTAAACTTACCTAAAAAACTGCAGCTGAATCAGAGAGACCCAGAACATCCAAAAGAAGGCCCAAGGCCCCACAGCAGCTTGCATTGCTTCACAGCTGGGCCTCATCTGGGCACCTCCAAAACCCAAACAAAGAAGAGGAATCTGCAGATCTCTCCATAGCTCCTGCTGGGTGGCCTCAGACAGAGGCTAAATTAGCACCTCCTTGGGGATCCAAGAGCCAGTGTACCCAGGAGTCAGAGTAGGATCATTCAGATTACAACTCCTCAGATCCATAAGGGACACACTCAGGGGGCAGACTCAGTGATCACCAAAGCCCCACTGAAGCAAGTCTTGCCTCATAAGGGGGTCTCCAGCACAGAAGTTCTCCCATCGTAGACACAGCTGATCCTCACAGCCAACTGGCCTGGAGGTCAATTCCTCCCAGTGATACCAACAACAATCAAGGCTTAACTACAACAAGACTGTGCACACAACACAAAAAGGGGTGCACCAAGAGTGTCCACCTCAGGTAACTGGGGATGCTGAGCCACTGGGCCTTATAGGACACTTAGCACACAAAGCCACTCTATCAACACAGGGAAGCAGCCAAAATGCAGAGACAAAGAAACAGGTCACAAATGAAAGAAATGGAGGAAAGCAAACTACTGGGTATAGAGTTCAAAACCACAGTTATAAGGTTTTTTAAGAATTTTCTAGAAAAGGCCGATAAATTTAGTGAGACCCTCTAGGATATGAAAAAGGACCAGCTAGAAATTAAGCATACACTGACTGAAATAAAAAATAATATACAGAGATCCAACAGCAGACTAGAGGATCATAAGAATCAAGTCAAAGATTTGAAATACAAAGAAGCAAAAAAAACACCCAACTGGAAAAGCAAAAAGAAAAAAGAATCCAAAAATATGAAGATAGTGTAAGGAGCCTCTGGGACAACTTCAAACGTACCAACATCGAATTATGGGGGTGCCAGAAGAAGAGAGAGAGCAAGATACTGAAAACCTATTTGAAGAAATAATGACAGAAAACTTCCCCCACCTGGTGAAAGAAATAGATTTACAAGTCCAGGAAGCGCAGAGAACCCCAAACAAAAGGAATCCGAAGAGGACCACACCAAGACACATCATAATTAAAATGCCAAGGGCAAAAAGACAAAGAGAGAATCTTAAAAGCAGCCAGAGAAAAACAGTTAGTTACCTACAAGGGAGCACCCATACGATTGTCAGCTGATTTCTCAACAGAAACTATGCAGGCCAGAAGGGAGTGGCAAGAAATATTCAAATTGATGAATAGCAAGAACCTACAACCAAGATTACTCTACCCAGCAAAGCTATCATTCAGAATTAAAGGTCAGATAAAGAGCTTCGCTGAAACCGGTTTGGCTCAATGGATAGAGCGTCGGCCTGTGGACTCAAGGGTCCCGGCTTCGATTCCGGTCAAGGGCATGTACCTTGGTTGCGGGCACATCCCCTGTGGGGGGTGTGCAGGAGGCGGCTGATCGATGTTTCTCTCTCATCGATGTTTCTAGCTCTCTATCCCTCTCTCTTCCTCTCTGTAAAAAATCAATAAGATATATTTTTTAAAAAAAGAGCTTCACAGACAAGGAAAAGCTAAAGGAGTTCATCACCACCAAATCATTATTATATGAAATGCTGAGAGGTATTCTTTAAGAAGAGGAAGAAGAAGAAAAAGATAAAGATAAAAATTATCAACAACAAATACATATCTATCAACAAGTGAATCTAAAAATCAAGTGAATAAAAAATCTGATGAACAGAATAATCTGGTGAATATAATAGAATCAGGGGCATAGAAAGGGAGTGGACTGACAATCCTCAGGGGAAAAGGGGTGTGGGGGGTGCGGGAAGAGACTGGACAAAAATCATACACCTATGGATGAGGACAGTGTGGGGGGGAAGTAAGAGCATGAGGTGGGGTGGGAACCCGGTGGAGGGGAGTTATGGGGGTGAAAAAGAGCAACAACTGTAATAATCGGAACAATAAAGATTTTTAAAAATAAAAAAATAAAAATGAATTATAGTGTTAAAATGTTTGTAGCATGCCCTAGCTGGTTTGGCTTAGTGGATAGAGCATCAGCCTGTGGACTGAAGGACCCAGTTTTGATTCCGGTCAAGGGCACGTACCTTGGTTGCAAGCTCCTCCCCTGCCTGGGCCCTGGTTGGGGCACATGCAAGAGGCAACCAATCGATGTGCTTCTCTCACATTGATATTTCTCTGTCTTTCCCTCTCTTTTCCACTCTTGTTTGAAAATCAATGGAAAAAATATCCTCGGGTTAGGATTAAAAAATAAAATATGTTTGTAGCAGAAACCCTATGCTTAGGGGGTCCAGTTGGTCTGACACACTCCAGTTCTAGCCAACCACTCTCCTCTCCCAGGAGTCCCTTTTGAGCAGCACAGGGGCACTTAGTTTATGTGGCATTCTCTACTTGGTGAGAAAGGACATATTTCACATCTGGGAGAAATCAAATCACCATGACTAAAGGTGAATTTGAACAGTTATCCTACAAATTTCCAAAAACTACATGCACAGGAGTTGGGCTGCAGGTGCATTTTTACCTTTTAAATCTATATATATAAAAGCCTAAGTGACCGGCCAACCGGCCAGTAGCTATAACATGTACTGACCACCAGGGGGCAGACACTCAGTGCAGGAGCGGAAACTACAGGCATGGAAACATGGAATGGGCTGATGAATCTCAGAGGGAAGGTGTGAGGGGGGAGGTCGAGAAAAGATTAACCAAAGATCTTATATGCATACTAGAAGCCTGGTGTACAAATTCATGCACTGGTGGGATCCCTCAACCTGGCTTGCAGGGATCGAGCCGAAAATGGCTCTCCAACATCCCCCAAGGGGTCCCAGATGTGAGAGGGCACAGGCAAGGCTGAGGGACCCCACCAGTGCACAAATCTGTGCACCGAGCCTCTAGTACACCATAATAGCCCTAGCCCGGTAGTTCAGTTGGTTAGAGCATCATCCCGATATGCCAAGGTTGCAAGTTCAATCCCCAGTCAGGGAACATACATGAAACAACCAATGAATGCATAAATAAGTAAAACAACAAAGCAACATTTCTCTCTCTCTCAAATAAATCAATCAATAAACAAACAAATCATAATATACCTGATATATAGAAGCAAGATTGTCAAGCCTTATTTATTATGAGTTAGCTATTGTTTTTATCATTAACATTACTGTTCTCATTTTGTTTCTACAAATTTTCAATGTGTTCTAGAGCTCCCTTTTTCAAGGGAAGTCAGCATCCATGAATTCATTTGCTGTTTTGCCCAAACATTTACATTCCCTCTTTTTTATGCTTTTGAGTTTTCATTTATTGCATACACAGTCAAATCTTTTCAGTAAAAGCTGCCATAGTTAACTTGGCTAAATATCATTTTAAATGTTTTATTATGAAAGATTTCACACAGAGTAATATAATGAACTCCCCAAACTCAAGTATGGCCATTCCACCATACTTAGTTCATCTACTTCTTTTTGCTTTATTTTCTTTTATTTTTTGTTGCATTAATATTTTAATAATTTCAAGCAAATCTCATACACCATGTCTTTATGAACCTATAAAAACTGAAAACATTTCTGTATATAACCACAATATTATTAGCTTTACCAACAAAACTAATGTTATCTAATAACCAATTCAAAATTAAATATCCTGATTTGCCTCAAAAATTACATTTTATAGTTGGCTTGTTCAAACCAGGATTCAAAGAAGGCCCCCACATTCTATGGAATTGTTGTTTCCTAACACATAATAATGTACTTAAGAGACAGAAAAATACCTCTTTTTTTATTGACTTTTAGAGAGAAAGAGGAAGGGAGAAATAGAGAAAAAAACAACAACACTGATTTGTTGTTCCATTTATTTATGCATTTGTTGGTTGACTTTTTTTTTTAATCTTCACCTGAGGATACCCTTTCTCATTGATTCTAGAGAGATGAAGGGGAAAAGGGGAGGATATCAGTATGAGAGAGAAACATTGATCGGTTGTCTCCCATACTCGCCCCCACAGGGGATCAAACCTGCAGCCTAGGTATGGGCCCTGACTGGGGATCAAGCCCACCATCTTGGCTTATCGGGATGACACTCCACCAACTGAGCTGCCTGGCCAAAGCAGAACAGTATCTCTTAAGGCTTTTTAATCAATAATATAAAATTACTACAAGACCTAAATTCTCCTTAAAGACCTATTCTAAAATTCACAAGGAAGTGATTTTTGTTTTATTACTAAGCATTTGAGAATGAATTCTTAGTTGGATTATGTTCTTCAAGTACAAAAAAAGAAAGAGAAAAAAGAGAGAGGGGGAGGAGAAAGAGAAAGAGAAGAAAACCAGAGAAAGAACATCCTCTCACTTTTGTTTCCTTCTGTGGGAGCACCACTCATCCCGGTCTGCCAAGAAGCTGTGGACCCGCCCTCGGAGCGGCTGCTCCCTGGTCCAGCATCTTCTGTGGAACCGGAGCACTCACCTCTCCAGGGGACCTGGTCAGGGCCAGGCCCAGGGACAACAGCACTGAGAGGTGGAGGAGTAGGCCTCAGTCCCGCGGCAGCCACCAACCCGCCTCCCAGCCTCCAGGGTCAGCGGTAGGAGCCCGAGCCCGGTGGTGGCGCTGCGTGGCCTGCAGGCATCTGGAAGAGGCAGCAGGGAGCAAGGAGGAGGAGCCTGGTGCAAGGAGGTGATGATCGCAGCCTGGGTTCCTGCCTGTTGGCAGGAGCAATCACTCATCCCAGTCAGCCAAGCAGTGCTCCCACTGTGGTAGCACACTGACAACCAGGGGCAGCTCCTGTGTTGAGCGTCTGCCCCCTGGTGGTCAGTGCGTGTCATAGCAACTGGTCAACCGGTCGTTCTGGTCATTCTGTCGTTCAGTCACTGGGCTTTTATTATATAGGGCAGTTACCCTCTGTTATTTCTCACTTCTCCTCCCACACCCTCAACACCTTGTTTTCTTCCCATTTTCCATTTCTTATGTTAGGAGTAATCAAGCAGCATAAAACCAGATTATCAAGGATAAAATGTAAAGTCCTATCATCCACTTAACTAGAAAAAATAAGAAATAATCTTATTTTTTATTAATTCTTTTAAAAAAAATTTTTTTTTTCAATTGCAGGCAACATACAATATTATATTTGTTTCAGGTATACAACCCAGTGGTTAGACACTTTATAACTCACTTAAGTGATTCATCCCAATAAATCTTATAGCCATCTGACACCATACATAGTTATTAGAATACTAGAGGCCCAGTGCACGAAATTCATGCACAGGTAGGGTCCCTAGGCCTGTCCAGCGATTAGGGACAATCAGGTTCCCCACCTCCCCGCCTCCCGCCTCCTCCTTCCCTTGCTTCCTCAGCACCTGCCGCTGCTGCTGGTCACCTGCCATGTTCCACACCACCCCCTGGTGGTCAACACATGTCATAGCGAGCAATTGAACTCACCGTCTCCTGGTCGAACTCCCAAGGGGACACTTTGCATATTAGCCTTTTATATATATAGATTATTGACTATAGTCTATATGCTCTACTTTACATCCCCATGACTATTCTGTAACTACCAATTTGTACTTTTTAATCCCTTCATCTTTTTCACCCATCTCCTCAACCCCCCTCCCATCTGGCAACCATCAAAAAGTTCTCTGTATCTATGAAATTGTTTGTTTTTTTTAATATATTTTTATTGATTTCAGAGAGGAAGGAAGAGGGAGAGAGAGAGAGAGAGAGAGAGAGAGAGAGAGAGAGAGAGAAACATCAATGATTAGAATCATTAATCAGCTGCCTCCTGCTAGCCCCACATTGGGGATCAAGCCCACAACCCAGGCATGTGCCCTGACTGGCATCAAACCATGACTTTCTGGTCCATAGGTCAATGCTCAATCGCTGAGCCACACCAGCCAGGCTCTATGAGACTGTTTCTGTTCTGCTTGTTTGTTTATTTTGGTTTTTTTAGATTCAATTATTGATAGATATGTATTTATTGTCATTTTATTGCTAATATTCTTATCTTTTAAAAAATATTTATTGTTGAAAGTATTACAGATGTCCTCCTTTGTTCCTCCCATTGCCACCCTCCACCCAGCTCCCATCCCATCCCTCCCTGCCCTGCCCTGACCCTATTGTCTGTGTCCATAGGTAATGCAAAAATGCATATAAATTCTTTGGTTAATCTCTCTCTACTCCCCACCCCTCTTCCTTCTGAGATTCCTCAGTCTGTTACATGTTTCCATGCCTCTGACTCTACTTTATTCATCAGTTTATTTTGTTCATCGGATTCCTTGTTCATTGATTTTGATTTTTAGATTCAATTGTTGATAAATATGTATTTATTGCCATTTATTGTTCATATTATTTCTTCTTCTTCTTCTTCTTCTTCTCCTCCTCCTCCTCCTCCTCCTCCTCCTCCTCCTCCTCCTCCTTCTTCTTCCTCTCTTAAAGAATACCCTTTAACATTCCATGTAATACTGGTTTGGTGATGATGAACTCTTTTAGCTTTTTCTTGTTTGTGAAGCTCTTTATCTAACTCTCAATTCTAAATGATACCTTTACTGGGTAGAGTAATCTTGATTGTGGGTCCTTGCTTTTCATCATTTTGAATACCATTGCCAATTTCTCTGGCCTGCAAAGTTCTGTTGAGAAATCAGGTGACAATCATATGGGAGCTCCCTTGTAGGTAACTAACTGCTTTTCTCTTGCTGCTTTTAAATTTTTCTCTTTGTCTTTAACCTTTGGCATTTTAATTATGTTATATTTTGGTGTGGACCACCCCAAAGAGTAGGTCTTACTTCAGCAGGGCTCTGGTGCCCACTGGTGAGTCCACCTTTTGAGTGTGTTACTTGTGGAGGTGAATGGGTGGTGCTTTTGCATGTTCTGAAGCTGTCCACAGGATATTCTGGCTCTGAGGTACAGGCCAAGGTCAGACACCACCTTTGCTCTGCATAGGGTCACTCAGGATGAGCTACAAAGTGATCTGGAAATGGGTGTTACTTGTACTGGGCTTTAAGATGCCCAGGAGAGGCCAATCTGAAAATTAAGGCCAGCTGCTGCTAGTGCTAGGCCTAGGGCCACTTAGCAAAAGCTATGGAGCAAGCTGAGGCCAGATGCTGCTTGTTTGAGAGATTTTAGGAAAGTCTGAAGCATGAATCAAGATAGGCCATTCCAGTGGAAAAGCCACTAGAAACAGCTTGAGTGGGGTGGGCGTCTCAAGGAATCACCAGATAGGGGTAAACAGTGTGAGCCAGGTTGATGGAGACTCAGATATGGCACCTACCTGTTGGTTCTGTGGGGGCAGGGCTCACTAATGGAACAACGGCCTCTGCCAGTACTTCTGTATGAGAAAACACTGCCCTTCCAGCTCTTACCCCTGTACCAGATAACTTAGTTCCCCTTAGTATTTCTCTGGTGCCGTCCAAGCAGCTGCCCCAATGCTGGAGCTCAGAGGGAGCAAGTCCAAGTAAGTCCATGTGTGGGCCCTTTAGGAGGAACTGCCTGGGACTCCAGCAGCCCTTTGTCTCACTCAGCCACAATACCCACTGGTTTTTACAGCCAAAAGTTATGGGACTTCTCCTCCTGGCACTGGAAACCTGGGCTCGGGGCCTGGTGTGGGACTGGGACCCCTTGGTCCTCAGGGTGACCTCAGCCACTGATATATCCTCCTATTTGAAGAAATAATGACAGAAAACTTCCCCTACCTGGTGAAAGAAATAGACTTACAAGTCCAGGATGTGCAGAGTCCCAAACAAGAGGAATCCAGAGAGGCCCACACCAAGACACATCATAATTAAAACACCAAGGGTTAAAGACAAAGAGAGAATCTTAAAAGCAGCAAGAGAAAAGCAGTTAGTTACCTACAAGGGAGTGCCCATATGACTGTCAGCTGATTTCTCAACAGAAACTTTGCAGGCCAGAAAAAAGTGGCCAAGAAATATTCAAAGTGATGAATAGCAAGAACCTACAATCAAGATTACTCTACCCAGTAAAGCTCTCATTTAGAAATGAGAATCAGATAAAGAGCTTCACAAATAAGAAAAAGCTGAAGGAGCTCATTACCACCAAACCAGTATTACACGAAATGTTGAAGGGCATTTTTTAAGAAGAGGAAGAAGAGAAAGAAGGAGGAGCAGGAGGAGGAGGAGGAGATTAAAAATATGAACAAAAAATGGCAACAAATACATATATATCAATAATTGAATCTAAAAATCAAAATAAACGAAGAAGAAATCTAATAAAGAAAATAAACTGGTGAATAAAATAAGATCAGAGGCATGGAAGCATGGAATAGACTGACAAATCTCAGAGGGAAAAAGGGAGGGGGCGTGAAGAGATTAACCACAGTTCTTACCTATGGACACAGACAGTAAGGTGGTGAAGGCCTGGGGCAGGGTGGGAAGCAGGTGGAGGGTGGTAATGGGGGGTGAGGGGGAAAGAGACATCTGTAATTGTTGGAGGCTAAGACCAACAAGTAGTTAGCATAATAAATGCAAGAGGCCCGTAAGAAGGCTGATGGACCTTGGGGCTTTAGCCAGGGCTAAAAGCTATGCACCGATTGTTCTGTCAAGACAATGGTGGCTGAAGGCAATCTCCTAACCTGATAATCTTTTACTGTTTACCAAACCTTACCTTTGATATGTCTGTTTGGTTTGCTAAAGGGTAAATGTATATTCTAGTAAATAAAAAGCTATGGGTCAGGACATTCAGAGAACCACTCCACTAGAGAGTAGGTTTCTGCCTGATTCCCCCAATGCCTTCCAAATTTATATTTCATATCTAATATATCCATTTGTGTGTGGCCCCTTCTCCAGATTCTGAATCCTTGCTGCAAAAGGTTGCGGCATGTAATACTCTCAACAATAAAGATTTTTTAAAATAAATTAAAATAAATAAATAATGCTGCAATGAACATAGGTGCATATATCTTTTCAAATTAGGGCTTTGGGTTTCTTCAAATATATAGCCAAAAGTAGAATGCTGGGTCATAAAATAGTTCTATTTTTAATTTTTTGGAATCTTCATACTGTTTTCCATAGTGGCTGCACCAATTTTGCAATCTTACCAACAGTGCATGAGGTTCCCTTTCTACACAACCTCGCCAACACCTGTTGTTTGTTGACTAATTAATGATAGCCATTCTGACAGGTATGAGGTGATATCTCATTGTGATTTTAATTTGCATTTCTCTGATAATTAGTGATGTTGAGTATCTATTCCTGCTTTGCCCTGGCCTGTTTGGTTTAGTTGGTTGAGCATCATCCTGTGCACCAAAGGGTCACTGGTTTGATTCCCAGTTAGGGCACATACCCATGCTGTGGGTTCAATCCCTGGTTGAGTGCATATAGGAGGCAACCAATAAATGTTTCTTTCTCTCTCTTCCTCTCTCTCCAAAATAAAATAAATAAATAAATAACATTAGTGCTTCAACTCTAAAATAGAATTTTAGCCAAACATATACCGAACCCCAAAACATCTCTATGGACCCTCGTTTTAAAACCTTTGTCTGGCCTAGCTGATGTGGCTCATTGATTGAATGATGACTCATGAACCAGGAGGTCACAGTTCAATTCCCGATTCAGGGCACATGCCTGAGTTTCGAGCTCGATCCCTGGTGGGGGGCATGCAAGAGGCAGCTGATCAATGATTCTTCTTCATATTGATGTTTCTATCTCTCCCTCTCCCTTCCTCTCTGAAATCAATAAAAATATTTTTTAAATGTTTTTAAATAGTCAATCTTTTTTTTAATAGCCAAATGGTGGCATTAAGTATGGTATTTATTTTTTTATCCATAAAATATATGACCTAAGGTACAAATAGCTAGACCCCAGAAACCTAGAATTCCTATTGGATTTTCTTTTATTTTTTATTTTACCTCAATTTTAGCTTAGTAAATTTCTGTCATTCATAAAATTGTTTACTGAGATCTCGTTTTAATAACATTTAAGATAACACCCTTAGGAGACTCTAAGTCTGAAGGTACATGTCTTTTTTTGTTGTTGTTAATCCTCACCCAAGTATATTTTTCCCATTGATTTTTAGAGTGGAAGGGAGGGAGAGAGACAAAGAGAAACATCAATGTGAGAGAGACACATCGATTGGTTGCCTCCTGCATGCACCTCGACCAGGGCCAGGGATCAACCTGCAAATAAGTTACCTGCCCTTGACCCGAATCAAACCTCGGACCCTTCAATCGGAGGGCTGACGCTCCAACCACTGAGCCAAACAGGCTAGAGCTATGATGAGGCTTTTGCCTCCAGGAAAACAGTGGACATAGTAGCAAGAACTGGTAGCCTAGGAATCACCAGATTCAGGCTCCAGTTTCAGCCCTGCCCCTCGATAGCCACATAATATTAAGCTAATCTCTTCCCTGCTTGAGGCCTCAAGTTCACTGTATGGGAAAGGAGAAGCCAGATCCCATATATAGTTATCAGTTGTTGTTTTTTGTTTTTGTTTTTTTATTTTAGTATTTCTTTATTTTTTTAAATAAATCTTTATTGTTCAGATTATTACAGATGTTCCACTTTTTCCCCCCATTTTCCACTTTTTCTCCCCTCCACCCGGTTCCCATCTCACCCCATGCTCTTATCCCCCAACACTGTCCTAATCCATAGGTGTAAGATTTTTGTCCAATCTCTTCCCACACCCCTCACACCACCTTCCCCCCGAGAATTGTCAGTCCACTCCCTTTCTATGCCCCTGATTCTATTATATTCACCACTTTATTCTGTTCATCAGATTTTTTATTCACTTGATTTTTAGATTCACTTGTTGATAGATATGTATTTGTTGTCACTTTGTTGTTCATAATTTTTATCTTTACCTTTTTCTTCTTCTTCCTCTTCTTAAAGAATACCTCTCAGCATTTCATATAATACTGGTTTGGTGGTGATGAACTCCTTTATCTTTTTCTTGTCTGTGAAGCTCTTTATCTGACCTTCAATTGTGAATGACAGCTTTGCTGGGTAGAGTAATCTTGGTTGTAGGTTCTTGCTATTCATCTCTTTGAATATTTCTTGCCATTCCCTTCTGACCTGCATCGTTTCTGTTAAGAAATAAGCTGACAGTTGTATGGGTGCTCCCTTGTAGGTAACTAACTGTTTTTCTCTTGCTGTTTTTAAGATTCTCTCTTTGTGTTTTGCCCTTGGCATTTTAATTATGATATGTCTTGGTGTGGTTCTCTTTGGATTCCTCTTGTTTGGGGTTCTCTGCACTTCCTGGACTTGTAAGTCTATTTCTTTCACCAGGTAGGGGAAGTTTTCTGTCATTATTTCTTCAAATAGGTTTTCAATATCTTGTTCTCTCTCTTCTTCTGGCACCCCCATAATTCAAATGTTGTTACGTTTGAAGTTGTCCCAGAGGCTCCTTACACTATCTTCATATTTTTGGATTCTTTTTTCTTTTTGCTCTTCCAATTGGGTGTTTTTTGCTTCCTCATATTTCAAATCTCTGACTTGATTCTTGGGATCCTCTAGTCTACTGTTGGATCTCTGTATATTATTTTTTATTTCAGTCAGTGTATCCTTAATTTCTGACTGGCCCTTTTCCACTTTTTTGGCATTCTCACTAAGATCCTTGAAGGTCTCACTAAGTTCCTCAGAGGATTCTAGAAGATTCTTTTTTTTTTCTTTTTTTTTTTACTTTTTAAAAAATATATTTCTGTATTGATTTCAGAGAGGAAGGGAGAAGGAGAGAGAGATAGAAACATCAATGATGAAAGAGAATCATTGATCAGCTGCCTCATGCACACCCCTACGGGGGATCAAGCCCGCAACCCAGGCATGTGCCCTTGGCCAGAATCAAACCTGGGACCTTTCAGTCCGAAGGCTGATGCTCTATCCACTGAGCCAAGCTGGCTAGGACTCTAGAAGATTCTTGAGTAACCTTATAACTGTGGTTTTGAAATCGATATCCTGTAGTTTGCTTTCCTCCATTTCTTTTATTTGTGACATGTTTCTTTGTCTCCGCATTTTGGCTGCTTCCCTGTTTTGATAGAGTGGCTTTGTGTGCTAGGTGTCCTATAGGGCCCAGTGGCTCAGTCTCCCCAATCATCTGAGGTGGACACTCTTAGTGCACCCCTTTGTGGGCTGGGTACACAGTCTTGTTGT
This sequence comes from Cnephaeus nilssonii, assembly GCF_951640355.1. Taxonomy (NCBI): domain Eukaryota; kingdom Metazoa; phylum Chordata; class Mammalia; order Chiroptera; family Vespertilionidae; genus Cnephaeus; species Cnephaeus nilssonii. Next base: position 22,092,142 of record NC_137072.1, on the reverse strand, counting down.
AGTTAAGCCTTGATTGCTGTTGGTATCACTGGGAGGAATTGATCTCCAGGCCAATTGGCTGTGAGGACCAGCTGTGTCTACAATGGATGAGCTGCTGTGCAGGAGACACCCTTATGGAGCAGGACTTGCTTCAGTGGGGCTTTGGTGCTCACTGAGTCTTCCCCTTGAGTGTGTCACTTATGGATGTGAAAAGTTGTAATCTGGTATGGTCTCACACTGACCACTGGGTACACTGGCTCTTGGATCTCCAAGGAGGTGCAAAGTCAGCCACTGCCTGAGGCCACCCAGGCGGAGCTACAGCGAGATCTGCAGATTCTTCCTCTTTGTTTGGGATTTGGAAGTGCCCAGACGAGGCCCAGCTGTGAAGCAAGGCAGGCTGCTGCCACCAAGCCTTGGGCCTTCTTTTGGAAGCTTTGGAGCTCTCTGACCCAGCTGCAGTTTGTTAGGTTAGGCTGCGAAAGGACAGGCCATTCATATGCAAAAGCCGCTGCACACAGCTTGGGTGGGGTTGTAAATTGGGTGGGGCAGGGGTCTCAGGGAATCACCAGGGAGGAGCAAACAGTAATGGCTGCCAGTCAGCCCTGCATCGGGGAGGTTCCCGTGTCTCCGTGTCCTGCGCCCCCACTCATGAACAATGATCACTACAAGCACCTCTGAGAGAAAGCCACCCTCGCATTCCAGCCCGATGCCAGACAGTCCACTTTCTCCCCATATGAGTCTGGGTCCCCAGAGTCTTGCCCAGAACTGGAGTTCAGAGCAATCGGGAGCTTGTATCTCCCTCCCAATAGAAAAAAACAACAGCGCACCCAGTTGCCAACCCATTTCGTGTGCTCCTCTATACCTTCGCACCTCCGCACCTCCTACCAGTCTCAATGCGCCTTTTTCTTTCCTTCTGGTTGTAGAACTTCCACTCAACCAGCTTTCCCGTGGTTCTGGATGATATTTGTTTTGTCCTTTAGCTGTAGTTTTGATGTGGTTGTGAGAGGCAGCAAGTACAGATGTTTACCGATGCCGCCATCTTGGTTCTCTCATCCCTTTCAGTTTTAAGAGTGTTTGTTTCTGATTCCAGTGCAAAAACAAAAACAATAAAAAACCTTAAGCAAAATTAAGTGACATCCTAAACTCAAATTTTGTTGAACCCGACAGAAGCAACCCAGTCCACCCAACGAGTTTAAATAAATAAACAAACCCATAAAAAAAAAATCAGAGAATAGGAGAGCAAACAAAGCACCAAAATTGTAACAGCTGAAAGGAGATAGTTGAGTGACAGATGATTTAGCACCCTGAAAAAACTAAATCCTAAACCGACAGTGAAAAAAGCCAAGGAACAACTATATTTAAAGCAGAGGAGCCCCCAGAGGCTCAGGAACTGGTGGCCTCAGATATCACTGAGAGTGGAGCTGCGATGGGGGCTGGGGTGGGACAGGCAAGGAGAATAAAGGAAGAGAGGCTGTTGGAAGTATGTTTGGAAAGCAATCTTCATTTTCCCTTCCCAGCTACAGACAACTACTGCCTCATTCCCAGAAAAGACTTCATTTCTGGAGGAGTCATGGAGAGGGGCTTGGGGCTGGGGGCACCACGGAATGATTGAAATCAAGAGAAAACAGAGGGTTTAGTTAGCACATGCATGTTGGTTACTGAGACTGCCACCCTTTTCCTTCTCTCCTCAGCTTGCAGAACATTAACAACCAGGCTCCTTCCTTAAGCAGGATTTGACAGAGCCTTTTCTACAGAATTTGACCGGCCCCAGAGCAAAGACTTACTTGGAGGTTCCCCACTAAACAGTCAGCCTACTGTGATGTGCAGTCAAAAGGTATCACACACAGCTTTTTAGCTACCCATGCTTAAATGGGAACTGACACATGGGTAAGAAAGGGGTGCTGTAATAAATCACAAATTCCTGACTGGGAGGTTATGCCCCAAGATTATAATTTCTTTAGCGAGAGGTTTTTAAGCAAGCCCTGTTCATTGTTTCTGTGCATCTAGATTAACACACCTTTAGAATGCCAGAAGTTATACCCCTTGAAGGGGTAACTCCCCTTAAAAGAGCACATAATCTTATAATCCAATTCTGCCTTGCTTTCTCCCACTCTCATGTAATCTTCCTTAGCTTCCTTCCTTAATTTCAAATGCATAAAAGAAACTGCAAAACTATTATTCTTAGGAGCATTTGAGATCTTGCTCCCAGCACATATCATCAGTTTAACTCAAACTCCTAAAAATTCTCTAAGGTTTGGAGGTTTCTCATGTCAACACACCCGGGTATCAACAGACTTTCAAATAAAGCCTCTAATATGAAAGCGGGACACTATAAAGTTAGAAGGAACAGTCCGTAGGACTGCCCTCACTTCTGACACCAATTGCCAATTTTGGGATCCCTAAAACTACTCTTAGGTTTGATAACTTGCTAGAAGGATTCACAGAACTTACTTGATTAGCCATTATACTCACAGTTATGATTTACTACAGTTTAAGGGTACAGATTAAATTCTGCCAAGGAAGTGCTCATGGCAGTCTAAACACAGAGCTCACAGATGTCCTCTCTCCATGGTGTCAAGGACAGCATTAACTCCTCCCAGTAATGACGTGTGGCAATGCACACAAGGGATTGCCTACCAGGGAACTCAGCTTGATACTCACAGTTTTATTGGGGCTCCATCTTGTAACCATAGCTGACTATTCACATGGCTGATCTCAGTCTCCAGCCCCTCAGGATGTCAAGATGATTAATCATCACCCAAAGTGCCCACTCTAAATCATGTTGGTGTGGCTCAAAGCCCCCAGGCAAACAAAAACACTGCTATTAGGCATCACATTCCAAGGATTTAGAGATTACCTCCCAGAAGTCTCAGTCAAAGGCCAGAACTCTTTGGGGGCAAAATTAAATTCTTTACTATATAGGCCACTCCTTGGTTTTTAGCCAAGGCTATCTTATAGCAAAACAATGAGTAACTAGCGTTCCCATGGTAACATGTTCTTGGACAAATCATTTCCATTTAATTATGAAATACTTCTGAGCACTGCCCTCCCCCATAGAGTGGTTCTTCAACATCACCCAAGACATTTTGGGTCTTTCAGGTTTCAAGATTATTTTATGCCCTTCAATCACAGAGGTAGTTTCAATTAATGTCTGATAATAGCTATCATCTCTCAAATGGGAATTTTATGGTCCAAAATCCCAGTGGATGCTGCTCACTATTCAGTGATGCTCACTGGATTTTACCATAAGCCTCAGTCTGCACTCTGCACAGGGCTATTGTATAAAGAATTTGTCCATGCCACAGCTCAAACATCTAACAGGGCATTAACTAAAGCAATCAACTTTTGTCTACCAGATATTCCATACCAGGGGCCCAGTGCATGAATTCATGCACCTTGAAAGGAACTGTGGGCCAAAGGCTGCAGTGGGCACAGGGGCAGGTCTCAGCCCACCCTCCGTGTCCCCACCCAGCCCCTCCTGCTGCAGCCCTCAGTCCCCTGTCTTCGGGCAGCCCCGCTCCCAATGCCACGGCCGCTCCCACACACTGATGGGGTGAAGCAATTGGGGCCAGTGCCAGCAGTGAGTGCGAGTGGCGGTGGCTTCCCCAATCGCCCCTCAGGAGCAGGGGGAGGTGGAGAAGCCCTGAGGGGCAATCTGGGCTGGCAGCCACCACTAGCACCCACTGACAGCACCAAGTGATCGGGGCCAGTGCTGGGCGCCGGCAGCATTTGGGAGCACCAGGAGGGACTGTGGCTCATGGGAGCAAAGAATTTTCAGTAACCACCAGGGGCTCACCCCGATGACAGTGACCAGTGCCCCGCCTTGGTCTGGCACCCCTGCTCACCTGCTCCACCATCACACCGTGGCTGAAGCCCGCCATGTTCCATGCAAGCCCTCTGGTGGTCAGCACACATCATAATGATCAGTTGTTCGATTGTTCCACCATTCGGTCTACTTGCATATTAGGGTTTTATATATATAGACTAGAGGCCCAGTGCACGAAATTCATGCACGGGGTCCCTCAGCCCAGCCTGCACCCTCTCCAAACCAGGACCCCTCGGGGGATGTCCAACTGTCTCTCACAATCCGGGACCGCTGGCTCCTAACCACTCACCTGCCTGCCTGCCTGATCGCCCCTAACCACCTCTATCTGCCTGCCTGATTGCCACTAACTGCTCCCCTGCTGGTCTGATCACCCCTAACCACCTCTGCCTCACCCCGCACCCAGGACACAGGATTCCCTCCTCCAGCTGGTCGCAGGCACCCAGGACCCGGGCCAGCTTTGCCTGGGCTGGCTGCAGCTGCAGGGGACTGTGGGTGTGGGGCTTCGCCCGGGCCGCAGCCAAAGGCACCCAGGACCACGGGGTGGTCAGCTTGTTCCTCTCCCAGGCCACAGCCACAGGTGCTGGCACCTAGGACCATAGGGCGGGTGGCTTGTCCCTCTTCTGGGCCGCAGCCTGGCTGGTCCCCATTCCTCTCTCGCGAGCTCATTTGTGCCTGGCTGCTCCCCACCCCTCTCTCCCCAGTGTTGAGTGTCTGAGCCTTTACGGTGTGACAGCTTGAGGGCATGATGACCATTTGCATATTAGCTCTTTATTATATGGGATTGTTTCAAATTAACAACTTTTGTAGGCTTGGGCAATCTTATTGGTTTCCAGAGTATGTCAAATCAATATTGGCTGAAGGACAAATGCCCTCTGTTTTACAGTACTAGGTAAGAGAGGTGTCTTTCAGTCAGACACAATATCAATACCCATAATACATTCTGGTAAAGGAGACACAAACACTTCATATGAACTCTGTTTAATCATTCCAATTTTCATCCAAATTTTCACCTTGACCCTATCAACTATTATATTTCCATATTCTCCTAAAGTGTAGCCCTCTTGATAATTTACCAAGAGATTTTGAAATCACTTGCATTGAGTTCCCATATCAAGAAATCCAAGAGAAGGTTCTTCACCCTCTAACCATTTTAGCCACTCATATGCATATGGCCTTGAGTCTTCAGTCGGGACAGGCCAAGGAACCCAGGCCTTTTGTCAGTCCTTATCGTGATTAAATTGCGGAACCTGCAACCTTGGTGATTACAGATCAGGTTTCTGTTTGTCATTTTTGTCTTTAGGCTTTTTCAATTTCTCAAAATGAAGTTAAACAGAGCAGACTTGTTTAGAAGCCTTCAGGGTTAGGAGAGCAGAGGGGCTCTCATTGGTCCACCCAAGTTCCAAAAGGCTGCATTAGGACCTTTCTTTTGACCCTCTCAATGTCTGCTTTACTCATCCCATTTCTTAATTACCATTTAAAGAGTTCTACCCAGCCCATATGAGTTCTTTAATGCTCTTCTTTCTCTTTCTCCATTCTCTTAGGAATCACTCTAATCTTCTTCACTACCTGCAGTTCAGTATCCAACCTTGGCCCAGTTACAAACCAAATTCAGACTATAAACCAGAATCCAAGCTTGACCCAGTGTCAGGATGTGCCCCAACATTTTTCTTTACTTTCATTTTCAGTGCTACAGATAACCATAACCAAGGGATTGTATATTTAGCATGCTTCTTTTTGTTTTACATTTTGTATGCATCCAGTGAGCCAACTCCTTGAAGTTGGATCCATCATTTCTAATTACATTGTTAACTTTTACCTTTATTAATTAACTAGAGGCCTGGTGCACGAAATTCGTGCACTGGGAGGTGGTGTCCCTCAGCCCAGCCTGTACCCTCTCCAATCTGGGACCCCTCAGTCCCTCTCACAATCCAGGACTGCTGGCTCCCAACCATTCACCTGCCTGCCAGCCTGATCACCCCCTAACCACTCCCCTGCCAGCCTGATCGACGCCTAACTGCTCCCCTGCCAGCCCAATTGCCCCCAACTGCTCTCCCCTGCCGGCCTAGTCACCCCTAACTGTCCTCCCCTGCTGGCCCGGTCCCCCCCAAGTGCCCTCCCCTGCCAGCATGGTTGCCCCCAACTGCCCTCCCTTGCAGTCCTGGTCCCCACCAACTGCCCTCCCCTGCAGGCCCGGTCGCCCCCAACTGTCCTCCCCTGCAGGCCTGGTCCCCCTCAACTGCCATGCCCCTCAGGCCATCTTGTGGAGGCCATCTTGTGTCCACATGGGTGCGGCCATCTTTGACCACATGGGGGCAGCCATTTTGTGTGTTGGAGTGATGGTCAATTTGCATATTACCCCTTTATTAGATAGGATGGCAGCAGAGCTGCAGTTCTATACAATAGGTGACCTGTAGCCATCCAGGAATCAAAGGGTCATAATCCCGTACCCTTTTATCTTTCCTCTTCCCAAATCTCAGCTTTCATTGAGTTCTGTGAGTTCTTTTAACAAATTATCAAACCTAAGGTTAGTTTTAGGAACCCTCAAACTTGCAGTTGGTATCAGAAATGAGGTTGGCCCCACTGGTGTGGCTCAGTGGTTGGGGTGGACGTATGAACCAGGAAGACAGGGTTCAATTCTTGGTCAGGGTATTTACCCAGGTTGCGGGCTCGATTCCCAGTGTGGGGCATGCAGGAAGCAGCCGATCAATGAATCTCCCTCATCATTGATGTTCCTATCTCTCTCTCCCTCTCGCTTCCTCTCTGAAATCAATGAAAATATATTTTAAAATATATATATGCAACTAGGATTTTTAATCTTTCTAATCGCTAATGTAAACAATAAGGAGCTCTTCATGGTTTTTGAAGAAAGAGATGTTAACATATTACTTATTTACAAATAATAAATGATCAATGTGAAAAAATGAGAAATTACCAAAAAAAATCTAAATTATCTAAAATCTCACTCCTCAGAATAACCACTGTTTATGCTTTGGAATAAAACTTCCAGATCTTTCCTATGCAAGCATAAACATAAAGATATATGTTTACAGCCCTAGCTGGTTTGGTTCAGTGGATAGAGCACTGGCCTGCTGACCGAAGGGTCCCGGGTTCAATTCTGGTCAGAAGCACATGCCTGGGTTGTGGACTTGATCCCTAGTAGGGGACATTCAGGGGACAGCCAATCAATGATTCTCTCTCATCATTGATGTTTCTATCTCTTTCTCCCTCTCCCTTCCTCTCTGAAATCAATAAAATTATAATTTTTTTAAAAGATATATGTTTACAAAGCCCTAGCTGGTTTGGTTCAGTGGATAGAGCATCAGCCTGTGGATGAAGGGTCCCAGGTTTGATTCCAGTCAAGGGTAAGTACCTTGGTTGCAGGCTCCTCCCTGGCCTGGGCCTTGGTTGGAGTGTGTACAGGAGGCAACCAATTGATGTGTTTCTCTCACATCAATATTTCTCTGTCTTTCCCTCTCTCTTCCACTCTCTCTGAAAGAAGAAAAAAAATCAATGGAAAAATATCCCTAGGTGAGGATTAAAAACAAAACAAAAAAGATATATATTTACAAAGATGGGATCCTATTTACTAATTACTTTTTTCATTTAATAGTACACAGTGAACAACTTTCACAACAATAAATGTAAGTATAAATCATAATTTCTGATGTACGGTGCAGTATAACTATGATGTACTATGCAGTACTCCATCATAAGGATGTACTATGGTTTGTTTTAAGATTGTTGAGGGTGGGCCCTGACATATGGGAACAGACTTGGGTTCTATCCTTAGCTCTGCCACTTGCTTAGTCCACTTAGACAAATCAAAATCTATACTTGAAGTTGAAAAGTCCTCAATTAGGGAATTATCAGTAAGAAATTCAATTTGAATAAAGAAACCATAGGACTTGTTGACTGGTTAAATATGGGTATTACAGAACAATATTTTAAATAATCTAAATTGATAGTAGACAAAGAAACAACTTTTTTAGAAAACCCCAAGACAGGAATTATACTTTCAAAAGCAGAGAGACCATGATAGCAATGTATATTCTTTCTTTCTCTAAATCATAATGATGCTTTCTTGAAGCTCTAGCTGAAATCTTACCTATGAAGCCTGCTGTGATTTTTTTACCCTCTGATTTCCTGTTATACTTACAATCTAACACAGTGATGGGCAACCTTTTGAGCTTGATGTGTCAAACTTCGCCAAAAAACTGAGCATAACTCGGGTAGTGTGTCACTTTGAGGAAAAAACATTATTTCGCAAATGTTTCATCCTCAGGAGCAGCAAATGTTTCATCCTCGGCATGCGGCCGCCTCAGCGGCCCCGTGTCATCAGAAATGGCTACGCATGTCAGTGCTGACACGCGTGTCATAGGTTCGCCATCACTGATCTAACACATGGCTTATCTCTTAATCTTGGTCTTTTATCCTTCCCCAAATGTTGGTCTTATCTCCCCAACCAGGCTGCAAACTCCTTGGGTATAGAGATGGCCTCTCCAACACCACTTCAGTACTTCCTTTCTGGGTCCATAGTGCCTGAAGTAGTGTAGGGTACATAGTAAGTATCTATGAGGGACGTTGTTGATCTTCAGTTTTACAATTCAGTAATCTGACCAGCAGACCACTCTGGTTACGTTTGCATATTTTTTGTCCCCAAAGACAAATCTCTAGGAATCCTTAAATTTACAAATAGTATGTCAAACATAGTCACCTCAATTTAGACAGTCTCTAAGTAATCTAGTATTTGGGGCTCCCCTCCTATTGGCTCTAGAAATCTAAGCTCCTTAAAGCATTTTTATTTTCCTGTTTTGTTTTTTGTTTTTTGTTTTGTTTTTGTTATTGTTGTTGCCAAATGACAGCTGCAATGACTTCCAGAGTTCAAGTCAGTATACAAATCATACTACCATGGAAATCCGCAGTTCAAATGTATTTGGTGAGCTCATCACATAATAAAACTTGAGGTCAAAGATTGAATTCTATTTTCCAGCAAACAAAACTTGGTATGACAATATGCAACCAAAAGTCTATTCAATACAATACTTACACATTGCAAATTTTGCTTCTGAGGTAGTTAAAACATTTTTATTTTATTAACATTTGTTTATAAAAGCAGCAAAATTCACAATTCTATTTTTCCCTAAAAATTATACACAGCACAGTGACTGCTTTTTCTTTCTTAGTTTATATTAACTCACTTAGAACTCTTTAAATATGAAATCCATCAACTTGCTCAGAATGTCTAGTATTCTCAATATTGGCAATTTTTCCAAAATAATTCCTTGTAGAGAAAAAAAAACAACTTGCAGTCCTTTTTTCACTCTTTCTTTTCTTCTTTTTTCCTTCCTTCCTGACTCCCTTCTTTCCCTTTCTTTCAGTAAGTATTTAGTGGCTACTGTGTGCCCCTGCTGTACCCGGTACTGCACACACGCAGCAGTGATCATAACACAGTCTAGTTATGGTGACAGATACAAACCAGAGATTCTAAACTGGCAGGTTTCAGATCTATTATGACCCACAAATGAATTTTGTTTGGCCCACATAATGCCTTTTTAAATTGAATTATTTCCCTACATTTAAAAACCAGGACATTTCCCATGAAAAGTCAGAGTTCTGGAGTATATGGAAAAATTGGAACATTCAGCAGCCCTGAGTCCCTTGCTCCCTCAAAGGAACAACTGGCAGATCCAAGTGGGAACGTCCCTGATTACAGACATGGAGTTCTTCCCAGTCCTCACGTAATCTCCTTCACTCAGCACCAAGTTTGCAACTGCTGTGTTAAACAGTCACAGAAATAATAAATGCACGGTTACCAAATGCAGCAAATGCTATGAAGGGAAAATACAGAGCTTTATGAGAGAATGTAAGAGGGGAACATAATTTAGAATGAGGGTGAAAGATTATCTCTTTGAGGGCACAACATTTTTAACTTTGCTCAATAGTGTCATTCACCCCCTTATGGAGTACTTATCCAAATAATAAAAAGTACCATTTATTGAATCTATTGGTGTCTGGTACCTTATTTAATTCTCACAGAAATAATACTGTATAACCCCCTTTTTGCTGTTGAAACATAGGAGATAAAATACTTAAAGTTTAAGTTCAAACAGTTTGTCCAAATACTGAACCTGAAGTCAGAACCAGTTTCAGATTGATTCCAAATTATATACTTACTAGAGGCCCAGTGCATGAAATTCGTGCACGGGGGGGGGGGGCAGGAGGGGGAGGGGGTGGTGCCCTTCAGCCCAGCCTGCACCCTCTCCAATCTGGGACCCCTTGAGAGATGTCCGGCTGCCCGTTTAGGCCCGATCCCACTGGGATCGGGCCTAAACAGGCAGCTGGACATCCCTCTCACAATCTAGGACTGCTGGCTCCCAACTGCTCACCTGCCTGCCTTCCTGATTGCCCCTAACCGCTTCTGCCTGCCAGCCTGATCACCCCCTAACCACTCCACTGCCAGCCTGATTGATGCCTAACTGCTCCCCTGCCAGCCTGTTTGCCCCCAACTTCCCTCCTCTGCCGGCCTGGTCACCCCTAACTGCCCTCCCCTGCAGGCTTCATCACCCCCAACTGCCCTCCCTTGTAGGCCTGGTCCCTCCCAACTGCCCTCCCCTGCTGGCCTGATCATCCACAACTGCCCTCCCTTGCAGGCCTGGTCCCTCCCAACTGCCCTCCCCTGCTGGCCATCTTGTGGTGGCCATCTTGTGTCCACATGGGGGCAGGATCTTTGACCACATGGGGGCAGCCATCTTGTGTGTTGGAGTGATGGTCAATCTGCATATTACTCTTTTATTAGATAGGATAGAGGCCTGTTGCATGGGTGGGGACCAGCTGGTTTGCCCTGAAGGGTGTCCCAGATCAGGGTGGGGGTTCCCTTGGGGCGTGGGGCGGCCTGAGCGAGGGGCCTGTGGTGGTTTGCAGGCCGGCCATGCCCCCCGGCGACCCAAGCAGAGGCCCTGGTATCTGGGATTTATTTATCTTCTACAATTGAAACTTTGTAGCCTGGAGTGGAGCCAAGCCTTCTGCTCGCTCCGTGACGGCAGCCATTTCTGTTGGGACTTATGTATCTTCTATAATTGAAACTTTGTAGTCTTAAGCGGAGGCCAAGGCAGGCCAGGGTGTGCAGAAAGCTTGGCTTCCTCCATCGCCGGGGAAACCCAAGCCTCCCTCCTGCTCTCTCTGTGGCCGCAGCCATCTTGGTTGGGTTAATTTGCATACTTGCTCCTGATTGGCTGGTGGGCATGACTTATGGGCATGGCTTGTGGGTGTAGCGGAGTGGTGGTTAATTTGCATATTACTCTTTTATTAGATAGGATTCCACTAAAACCAACCTAGCATACAAGCAGTTTCACATAAAACTAAACAACCCTTGCTGAAGATGATTTTATAATAAAAAATCAGAAACCACCCCAGGAAATAAACCATTATGAGGACAGATTTTTAAAAGGATGATCACTTATACCCAAGAACTGTTTTTAGAAAACTATTTAAAAGAGAGCATTTAAAATAAGTATATTTAGCCCAGCTGATGTGGCTCAGTGGTTGAGCATCGACCTGTGAACCAGAAGGTCAAGGTTCAATTCCCCATCAGGGCACATGCCTGGGTTGCCAGCTGAATCCCCAGTAGAGAGCATATAGGAGGCAGCCAATCCATGATTCTCTCATCATTGGAGTTTCTATCTCTCTCTCCCTTTCTCTCTGAAATAAGTAGAAAAAATATATTCTAAAATGAAAATAAATTTTAAAAGTATGTTTAAAATGTTTCAAGAGATAATGTAAGGGAAGAAAAATCTCTTTGTCTCCCCATAATAGGTTCTCTGGCAGGGTCCTGCAAATTGAACCAAAAGCAGACAGATTAGTAAAAGCATACAAATTTATTTCATGTAAATTTTACATGATAGGGGAACCTTTATTAGGAAGTAAAGACCAAAAGAAGTGATTAAACATGAGCATTTTTTTTAAATATAATTTTATTGATTTTTAGAGAAAGAAAAGGAGTGGATAGAGAGATAGAAACATCAATGATGAGAGAAAATCATTGCATGTCTCCGCACTGGGGACTAAGGCTGCAACCCCGGGCATGTGCCCTGACCAGGAATCGAACCTTGACCTCCTGGTTTATAGGTCAACACACTCAACCACTGAGCCACTGGGTGAGCAATTTTTTTATTGATTTATTTGAGAGAGAGAAATGTTGACTTGTTGTTCCACTTAATTTTTTAAATATATTTTTATTGATTTCAGAGAGGAAGGGAGAGGAGAGATAGAAGCATCAATGATGAGAATCATTGATTGGCTGCTGTGGGAACCCCTTTCATGTCCCGCGTGGTTCAGGGTTCAGGTTCAGGATTCGGGTTCTGGAGGAGGCTGCACACAAATGAAAGAGACTAGAAAAATATTAATTTGGGAAATGGGGGCCAGGCGGAAGCCCAAGAGAGGACTACACCCCGCTCTGGCCTTGCTATCCCTTTTATTAAGACTATGGGATACACCCATATCCCTCAGGCAGGGAATTCCAATAATAGCCAATCATAAGACTAACAGGTGGAGGCTGCTTCAGCTACCAATGTCTCAACCAAACAATGAGTGATTAGCTCTGACCTTTTAGAGCTTTAAGGTTGACCAGCCTTCAGGGTTCCCTGTCCACATCTCTCTACCAGTGAGGACAATGGGTGGCTTCTTCCGGCAAGCTGCCTCCGGCACGCCCCACACTGGGGATCGAGCCTGCAACCTGGGCATGTGCCCTGACTGGGAATCAAAATGTGACCTCCTGGTTCATAGGTCAATGCTCAACCACTGAGCCACACCAGTCTGACTGGGTTTTTTTCTTTTGTTTTTTTAATCCTCACCAGAGGATATTTTTCCAATGATTTTTAGAGTGGAAGAGAGAGGGAAAGACAGAGAGAAACAATGATCTGAGATAAACACATCAATTGGTTGCCTCCTGCGCACACCCCAACCAGGGCCCAGGCTGGGGAGGAGCCTGCAACTAAGGTACATGCCCTTGACCGGAATCAAACCTGGGACCCTTTGATCCACAGGCCGATGCTCTATCCACTAAGCCAAACCAGCTAGGGCTATTGTTCCACTTATTTATGCATTCATTGGTTGATTCTTGTACTAGTATGTGCCTTGACTGGGATGGAGCCTGCAACCTTGGTATATCAGGATGATGCTCTAACCAACTGAACTACCTGGCCAGGGCAAGCATGCAGATTTTTATACTAGGTTTGATGAAGAGTGGAAAGTTGTGGAAAACATGATAGCACAATAGAATAAGAGCTAAGGGTAGTAACCTGGGGGATCCTAGCAAGGCTGTTTGTTCAAATTCCTCTCAGTGTCCCTCTGTCTGTGGAGCTGAGGAATGCTCCTTTTCTCCAGGTATACAAAGGGCACCTCTCAAGATTTCTCAGCTATGGGTCTCGTAACCTGCTTCAGAAAAGACAGAGGTCAGAGAATTCTTCCTGCATTGGCCATTTATCAAATTCCTTCAGCTTAAAATATTCACTATGTCAACGTGCCATCTTGAAGTAGCATATCTTGAACCCTGACACTGTGAATCAGTACAGGATGAAGAGATAGAACTGTTTGATCATTATGGTCCTCTCTTCTAACACTGATTCTATAGATAGCAGGTACAAATTTTAATGCGCAGTCTCAGGCAATTAAGAAATATAACTCACTGCTGGTGGCCATGTAGATTGGTACAACCACTATAGAAAGCAGTCTGGCGATTCCTCAAAAAACTAAGAATAGAGCTACCATACCACCCAGCAATCCCTCTCCTGGGTATATACCTGGAAAACTTGAAAACATGTACTTGCAAAGATATATACACCCCTATATTTATTGGGGTGTATATATCAGTGGCCAAAACATGGAAACAACAAAAGTGTCCTATGATGGAGGACTGGATAAAAAAGATGTGGTACAAAGTTGAAAAAAGAAAAGAAGATGTGGTACATATACACAATGGAATACTACTCAGCCATAAGAAAGGGTGCAATAGTGCCATTTGGAATAATATGGATAAACCTTGAGAATATTATTCTGAATGAAGTAAGTCAGTCAGAAAAAGCTAAGAACCATATGATTTCACTAATATGTGAGATAAAAACCTGAAACTCATGAACACAAACAGCAGAGTGGTGGTTGCCAGAGGGAAGGGGGTAGGGAGAGAAGGGGGTCCCAACATATGGTGACAGGAGATTTGACTTTGGGTGGCGGGCACATGGTGCAATATACAGATCCTGTAACATAGAAACCCAACCTGTATGATCATGTTGACCAATGTCAACCCAATAAATTTACTTTAAAAAAAAGAAATGTCACTATTTCCTATACCTTAACTTAATTAATTTTTATTTTGAGTTCTCATTCCATTAATCGGACAGCCATCATCAACTTTTCAAGATTTCCCATCCCCTTCCCTCTTATGTCAACATGCCAGGAAACTTTCTACCAAAGCATTAGAGAAGCAAGTCATTCTTCAAATCACCAAATATCGTTTTTACAACATTGCATTTGCTCAACAAATACTTTTTTATCTAATCTACTAATTTTGCAAAAATAGAAAATTATTTCTAAAAAAGGTTTTTATATGTAACCCACTACATTCTTTAAAACAATTTGAATAACAAAAATATCTATATACTTTTTTTCTTTTTTGTGGTTTTTTTTTTCTACTAGTATAATAATATTTTAAAACATAAAGAAAGGAAATCAGGATCACAGAAAAAGGAAGAAGAAACTATGTTTGTAAGAACTGAAAATAGCATTCTGGCCTAAGCACCTAAGTAGCCAAGGCAAGGAGAAAAATTGAGATTCTAATAATATACATTGCCAGAAAGCAAAAATCCACTGTTCCTTAATGGAACGAATGTTTTTTAATTCCTTAACAATTAAATTTAGTTTGGGAGGACAATAATACTTAAATGATAAGAGAATAGCAGCTTAATGGTGAACAGAATGAGATAAAAAGATATTGAAGCCCTGGCCTATGTGGCTCAGTTGGTTGAGCATTGTCCCACTGAGAGGTCATCAGTTCGATTCCTGGTCGGGGTACCTGCCAGGGTTATGGGCTCAATCCCCAGTAGGAGAAGTGCAGGACGCAGCCGATCGATGTTTCTCTCTCTCTCTCTCTCTCTCTCTCTCTCTCTCTCCCCCCCTCACCTCTCCTTCTCTCTCTAAAGTCAACAAAAACGTGTTTTTAAAAATTTAATAAATGAATAAAAATACATTAAAACCCAACCAGCGTGGCTCAGTGGTTGAGTATCGACCTATGGACCAGGAAATCATGGTTCGATTCCCAGTCAGAGCACATGCCCAGATTGTGGGCTCAAACCCCAGTGGAAGGCGTACAGGAGGCAGCCGATCAATGATTCTCTCTCATCATTGATGTTTCTATCTCTTTCTCCCTCTCCTTTCCTCTCTGAAATCAATAAAAAAAAAATTTTTTTAAAGAGATATTAAAGTTAAAACGGTGTGATTAAGTTCTTCATGGTTTATGAAAAATAAAAAGAAAATCTGATGTACTGTTTGTCTTTTTAAAACAATTTTAGGAAACATAGAAAAATGTATGGTCGCTTATTCATTTTATTCCACAGCTATTACAAAAATTAAAGACTTTAAGACTATATATATATATATATATATATATATATATATATATATATATATGAATAACACTGCCATTTAGTAAATTATTACTGCTATTAATCCAAGTCAACTGAAATTGTTCCTTAAAAGGTCTGAGCTAACCTGAGTCAAATCAGAAATTGTATCGAACCATTAACATAATTGAAAGGCAAATTTTGTCAGTAGGTAAAAATCAAATCAAGCAAGCAGTTTTCAAGGCTCAGAAATGAGTACTGGTCTAGCATAAACCTAGTCCAAAAAGCAAATGACAGAGGAAATTAATGATTGAGCTAGAACTAGCACCATCAAGCCCTGCCATGCTGATTTCTAAAGATGTTTAGTGCCTTTTGAAAAAGAAAAATCAAGAATTGTGTTAAAAACTGCTCTCCCATCACCACCTTGTAAGAGAAAGAAAAATGCCAATTTGCTGAATGAAATACATCCAAGAACACCTGTCACCTCAATGATAAGGAAGGTAGCAATAATAATAATTAAATTGTATGCCTGTGGATCTCAGAGAAAGCCCATCTAAAACAAAATAACAACAACAACAAAAACACAGAATGCAGTTAATCAGCCTTAATTGTGTTCTAACATTACCCCCTACAGTAGGTTTAAACACTGAGCTTTTTAGGGGCCCCATCAACTGCTCAGGTCCACAGGATGGCTCAAGTGCATTGTTACTATGATGAATAATTGGCACCCTTCTGACCCGAAAGAGTTAATATGACTCCCCTCGCCCAAAATTTATTACTATAGAGATGGCTGAGATGTTATCTGGCCCTGGAAAGACAAAAGCCTATTTGTTCCCAAAGTTTTTTACGCATAAAGCCCAGAAAAGGCCCTCTTCTTTCTACAGCCAACCCCCCTCTCCTGCCCACCCTAAAAACCATATTTTGTAAACCAAATTTTCTAACTATAAGACTGGTTTTTCTCATGAGACAAAGGGGGAAAAAAACCTCTGTGATTAATGCTTTAGCTAAAAGCATAGAATGTAAAATGGGAAGATTATTTATGGTTCTTCTCTTTAGGAGCTAATAGAGTCAGATGTTAGCCTAAAAGGTTGGAAATCCTACAGTGGGATTTTTTTCTCTCAACAGATAAAAGTGGCTTCTGGAAAGCAGCATAAATACTCTCTGCAGTAAGCCATAAGCACTAATAATTTTGCTATAAGTGCTCAGTCAAAGGGAGATGAACATGTTATATGTTATTAAAAAATGGACAGCATATTATCTTGAAAGCCACAGTGAAATACTAACCTAAGTGACAAGCATTGCTTTCAGTGCCTCTTTTTAAGGTGGACAGTGGTAGGAGGGATTTACCAGGCCACTCTTCCATAGAGTAAAATCACATTCAGTCGCTCAAAATGGAATACGGATTGAATTTTCAATTTCTAGTTATATTTTCCCCATGGCTGTTAAATTTCTTTTTTCCTAAACTGGTCATCTTTCTTCCAGTTAATTCTGTTTAAAAGACCTGCTTTGCTAATTATCCAAGATAAGCAAGTGAGCATGAAACTTGATTTCACCATCTTTGACGTTGTTACAATTTCATTTGGCAGAGAAGGCTTTTATTATTTCTTAATAAATAAGAGTATTTCTAGGAAAAGCCTTCTACATTTTTGTTCCCTTTTTAAAAATCAGTAACAGCAAAAGTTTCCTCTTCTTTAGTGGTATTCTTTTTTTTTTTTAATGGAGTTAATGAATTGCTAGGAACAAATAAAGAAATAGCAATTTAGAAATAAAATGGCATGAGATGAAATGCTAAAACAAACATATTGCCTCTCTACAATAAGAGATTTCCACAAAATAGATGTGTTGGTTGTCAGGTAGGCAACAATTGCTTACTGGGCTAATTTGAGAGGTGATTACAACACTCATACAACCCCGAATACCACGGTTACCGAATGATTCCATGGATGATACTGGTCAAAGAGACCAATGAATCCCAGCATCCTGGAGGGACAGACAGCTCTGGAGGAACTCTCCCTCCTCCATCTGGGTGGAAGTAGCCTAGATGTGGGCTAATGTTAGAGGAGTACTCCAGATCACACTTCCTAAATATGCTCAGTGTTGTTGTGCAAACGTTCTATTGACAAGAAAGTGGTTCATGAATCTGCAGTGTTCAATTTCTTAACAGGAAAAAAAAATCTAGGACAAACAAGGCATAGATAGATTGATAGATGCAGATCAGTTTGGTTCCAACAGGAAACAGGTATCGCACTCAAACTGGATAATTAAACATTGTTAAATGAGTAGACTACTTATAAATTTGTGTATTCATTTGCTAGGGCTGCTCTTACAAAGTACCACAGACGGGCAGCTTAAACAACAGAATTTTATTTTCATACTAGAGGCCCGGTGCATGAAAATTCATGCACTGGAGGGGGGTCCCTCAGCCCAGCCTCCCCACTCTCACAGTCCGGGAGCCCTCATGGGTGGGAGGCGACCCGGCGATCAGGGGAAGGCAACGCCCCCATCACATCTCTGCTGCTGCCACAGCCTACTGGGCAGCCGACATCCGAGGTTTGCCTGTGCCTCGGGCTGGACCTAGGCGGCTGGGGGGCTGAGGGGACTGTGGGACTCCGGAGGCAGGCACTCGGAGCGGCCGGACCCGCCTGGGGGCGGGCCCAGCCATGCCGTGAGCCTGCCGCCCTGGTGGGGCTGAGGGGGCGCCACCACTTTGCAACAGCATGATGGTCAATTTGCATATTCCCTCTTTATTAGATAGGATAGTCCTGGGGGATGGAAGTTCAAAATCAAGGTGTCAGCAGGGTTGACTTCTGAGAACTGTGAGGGAGGAATGTGTTCCTGGCCTCTCTCCTTGACTTGTGGATGGTCTCTTCTCCCTGTGCCTCTATGATCTGTGTCCAAATGGATAGAAACATTATCAATCAGCTGCCTCCTGCACACCCATACTGGGGATCAAGCCCAAAACCCAGGCATGTGCCCCAACCAGGAATCAAATCTGTGACCTCTTAGTTCATGAGTCAATGCTCAGACACTGACCCACACTGGCCAGGCCAAAATATTTCTCTTTTAGAAGGACACCAGTCATATTGGATTAAAACCCACCCTAATGACCTCACTTGAATTTGATTCCCTCTATAAACATCCTATCTCCAAATAAGGTCATATTTTGAGGTGCTGGGGGGTTAGGACTTCAACATATAAATTGGGGGAGAGGTATTTATAATTGAACCCATAAAGTTATTTGAGGGCAGCTATAGACAGCATTTGAGGAAACCAACAAGGAAATTAACAGTATCCAAGGACTAATCACAGCAGAGGAATTTCAACCCTAGACATGAAAAGGTTATTAGAACCCAGAGAGAGAGTAACCATGTGGAGACAGCTGTCATATAGGAACCAGGGCTTTCAGTAAAAGGATTCAGCCAATAAGCAGCAACCTGTTAGGACCGGAGCCGGAGAGAGGCAAAAATAAGTGCCCTAACCTCACTCACCTCCCACCTTTCAATCTTCTCGGTCTTCTCATGGGCCAAACCATCTGGAATGAATCTGGATGGATAAGAAGGAGATACTCAGTATACCATCTACTACAATTCATAAAACTGGGTAGTGGATACGCAAGAGTTTCTTATATTTTTCTATATATATTTGAAATAATTCAAAGCAAAAATTTTAAAAGAAACTTATAGTATATTGTTATGTGAGGGGAAAATACATGTAATAATATAATCACTACATATGTTCTGAAGGATATTCCAAAAATATAACAATGTTTATCTTCTGATTGTGGATTAGGGAGAGTTTTTATTTTCTTTTATTATTTTGCTATTAAGAAATGTTTTACAGGGGTGGAGGCTCCCCAGAAAATAATGCTGCCAGCAACTGGAAGGGACAAAATAAGAATGAGCAGCATCTCTTTGAGTCAGTAAAGGGAGACTCTGGGAAGATACTTGGAATTCAGTGGGGTTTGCTTATGATGGAAGAGATTCCAGGGATCAGAGTACAACAGTTGGAAGATGAATGGAAAAAGGGAAATGTAGAACAATATGGAACTTAAACCAGAGGAGAAGAGGATACAAAGGGCTTGCATTTTGGGTGATAGCCAGACATTTAGGGGGTTATGTATGAGGCACTGAGGAATGAATTACCTTCAGTATTCTAAATGGAACTCTGAAAAAAAGTTATTTTTAAACCCCAGGTGTCAGGGCTTGACCACACTACTAATCAACAGTCTTTGCTTCAGGCTTTATCCAAAATGTGTGTGAAAATATTTCACAGAGTTTAAAAAAAAAAAAAAGGAAGGAAGGAAGAAAACCTTTTCCATGGAATGTCAGAACACCCTGTCCTCCTGTGATGGGACATGAACATAGCTTAGATCAGTTCTTTGGAGTCAACATCGTAAGATTTTCTATGTGATTTCTGCAATGTCGTAGTAGGATCTCTGTTTTTATGTTGCTGAGCAGATGTAAAGTTTTAATTTCAATATAAAGGTTACAGCATAAATTCCATATGTCTTTGTAAGTTCTATGACATGATAAATAAAGTAAAAAACCAGCATCTACGCAGATGCTATAAAAATCTCATATCAATTTTCATCAACAGACTAAGAGCTACATACCAAGCATGTGCAAACATGTAATAGTAGAGCTTTCCAACTCAAAAAAATACTAAGCTTTTTCTCAAACTAACAATGATTCTATTCCTCAGAGAGCTATGAATATGTAAAGTTTGAAGTTTTTATGTCCAACTGTTCTTAAAGTTATTTGAGGGCAGAAAAAGGTCACCAGGATTTTTAAAAATCATTTTATACAAAAACAGCTGAACTGGTTTATTCTAATATCCCCCAGCTATGAGATGGGAAGAAGCCTGCCTTGCTTAAACCTGAACAGCATGACAAAACTTCAGAGAGAGAGCAAGAACATTTTTACATTGGAATGCATTCTCAGATTGACTCTTATCTATTAAAGCTGTTTTCACGCGGAAGAATGTGGCTTCTCATGAGAAATAAGACTGATTAAGAAAATAATGTTTTCTGAAATTTGAGTTATAGCAGGTAAAAGAGAAAACAGAAACTCAAAACATCATGACTGAATTATTATATTTACTCTTCCTAGATGTATATTCAGAAACTAGGAATAAAATTCTAAGAAAGAAGCTGAAAGCCTATTTCTAAAACCCAATTATAGCTCAAACTATTCTCACACATTTTAAAATTAATTTTTCAAAGAGACTTGACTTTGGGTGGTGAACACACAATACAATACACAGATGACATACTATAGAATGGTAACTTATATAATTTTATTAACCAATGCCACCCAATAAATTCAATAAAAATTTTAAAATAAACAAATAATTAGTTCCTCACCAAAACATTTATATTAGCTTTCCAGCAGTGACCTCCTTCTAAAGAGTGCAAGACTTTATAAAGGTTTGGCTGTGCATTATCACTGCATTCTCATAAACAACATGGTATATTTGTTCATTCTAAGTAATGAACTTCTTATACCATATGCAGATTTCCACTGGAATGATGTCCTTGAATTATTTAAGGAGAATACTTAAAAATGGTTAAGATGAGCCTGGCTGGCCCTAGCCGGTTTGGTTTAGCGGATAGAGCGTCAGCCTGCGGACCAAAGGGTCCCAGGTTTGATTCAGGTCAAGGGCATGTACCTTGGTTGCAAGCTCCTCACCAGCCCTGGTCAGGGCTCTTGCAGGAGGCAACCAATCGATGTGTTTCTCTCACATTGATGTTTCCCTCTCTGTCTTTCCCTCTCTTTTCCACTCTCCCTAAAAATCAATGAAAAAGTATCCTCGGATGAGGATTAACAACAACAAAAAAAGATGAGCCTGGCTGGCGTGGCTCAGTGGTTGAGCATCGACCTATGAACCAGGAGGTCAATTCCGGTCAGAGCACATGCCCAAGTTGCAGGCTTGATCCCAGTGTGGAGCGTGCAGGAGGCAGCCAATCAATGATTCTCTCTCATCATTAATGTGTGTGTGTGTGTGTATGTGTATATATATATATATATATATATATATATATATATATATATCCTTTCCTCTCTGAAATCAATAAAAAATATATGTTTAAAAAATTGTTAAGATATTAATTTTTATTATGCATATTTTATCACAATAAAAAAATTCCCCAAAACACATGTAGTACAACCTAAATATATATAATTTTTATTTTTTAATCATACTTTAATAAAGCTAGAAAAAGAGTTCAAGGGGAAAATGCCAGAAAAATATAAGATAAGCAATTGCATACATTGAGGAAGTTCTGGTACTGCCTTGAATAAATAATGCAATTGCATCAAGCTCTTTGATTATGGTATGGAAGATCTGTATCTCATGCTCAGCAATGCAGCAAGCCTGAGACAGCCAGCCAGTGTAAGAAAAGAAATCAGGCCACCCACGAAATTTCATGTGGGATGAAGCGTGATTATAGTCACTTAAAGAGTAAAAGTCCTATTTTCTCATTTTTTACTCTAAGAGTTGATACTTATCTATCATCCTAGGATTACAAAAATTTAGGAAAGGAAGCGCCATTTTTATAAAGAATACTAATCCCAGGTGAAAGTAAAGGATTTACTCCAAATCACATATGCTTCTCTGGACATTGGGTCTCATTGAGTCAACAAATTTGCATTCAGTGCCTAATAGTGCCAGACATTGTGAGTTGTTGGGACTATAAAGATGACCAGGACACTTGAACCCTGCCCTCATAAGAATGCACATTAAGCAGGGGAGTAGGCCTAGTTCGATGACCATAGTGTAATGTGATGAGTGCAATAATACAAGCGTGCACTCACTTCCCTGGCAGTACAGAGACTGATTATCTCTGTCTCAAGGATTCTTTATGATACAGAGTAGAAAAGAATTCATAAAAGATGTTACTCTTTAACCAGATCTCCATTCAATAAGTAAATCAGGGAGGAAAGGCGGCGTCAAACAGTAAGAACTTCTGGGTAGCTGCTGCACTCAAGGATCAGGGCAGTTGGAAGTGAGAAGGAGGAAAAAATGGAAAAAACGTGCAGTTGGGAGGGAAGGCAGGATTCCAGATGTCTAATGACCTCATGCTAAATCACTTAGATTTTATTGTGGAAGCCACAAAGGCAAGACATTCAAACTGGGGATAGATAACTCTATCAGTTAGAAAGGTAACTCTCACAGTGCACTGGAGGATGGGTTATAAAGGAAGAAACTGGAGCATGGAAGGCCCATCACAAAGCTATGGCAGTGGTCAAGTCGCTACTTTTTTTTCCTTTTTCCAGCTAAGGCCTTGAGGTTTATGATTTTTCACCCTCCAGTACAAAACAGAGATATCAAATTATGACAACTACTGTGGTTCAATGTTGTTCAGTCCTTGGCTTCTCTTGATGCTTACCCCACCACTCCATCCTCACAGAAAATAGAACCTTCCTTTCCCGTTCCCGCAAATACACCAAAATTTTCTCTTGTCTCCACCCTGGACTTTCCTAGATATCACCTAGCTGTATCCTACTCAGGGTTCACTGGTACACAGGGACTGCTGCTTTCCGAAGCACAAAAGCTGCATCAGATCTGACCACTCACTCTATTCTCCCAACCCTTGCATTTCAGTTCCTTTTCCTAGAGTGCATGCAATAGTATACAAATGGGAACAAAGAGTACACAGGTTTGCATCTGAATGTATAGATCTGGGAGGCATCTGTAAACCATGAAGCCGTGGAAAGAATCAAATTGCCCAGGAAAGCATGCAAAGCAAGAAGAAAAGAAACTTAAAGGGTGGACAGAGGGTTGAAACGAGCAGAGGAAACAAATGAACAGCATGCTAAGGTATTTGGTGACCTTCTGGTATAACCCACAAGGGCAGCCACAGGTGTGAAAGGTCCATCAGTCATCCAGGGTCACGCTATTCTTCAAGATTAGAATTAGCCTGTGGAAAGTGCAAATTGGTACAACCTGTCTAGAGGGTAATTTGATAATAGCTATTAAAATATTTGACCTAGCAATTCTACTCTTAGAGATTTATCCTATAAACATATGAGCACATTGATAAAATTGCTTAAGTGGAAACATGTTTGTGATAGCCTGGCCAGGTAGCTCAGTTGCTTGGAGTGTTGTCCCGATGGGCCACAGTTCCAGGGTCGGAGCATGTACAAGGAGTCAACCAGTAAATAAATGCATGAATGGTTGGAACAACAAAATGATGTCTCTCTCTCTCTCTCTCTCTCTCTCTCTCTCTCTCTCTCTCAAATCAATCAATAAATAATTTTAATATGTTTATTATAGTTTTATTTATAATCAAAATATTAGAAAATCTAAGTATCTTTTAAAAAGGATTAAGAGACAGTAAAGCAACAAACAGACTTTCAAATTACAGGAGGAAAGTTAGGGAGAGGGGGGGTAGATAAGAAATCAAACGAAGGACTTGTATGCATGCATATAAGCATAAACAATGGACACAAAACTCTGGGGGGTGAGGGCAAGTGTGGGTGTGGGGTGGGGGGGTAATGGTAAGATATGTACACATATAATACCTCAATAAAAATTTTAAAAAAATAAAAATAAAAATAAATAAAAACCTATATGTGGTGATATGAAAAGACATACCCAAGATATATCATTAGGTTAAAAAAAAAAAAAAAGCCCTAGCCAGTTTTGCTCAGTGGATAGAGCATTGGTCCACAGACTGAAGGGTCCCAGGTTAATTCCAGTCAAGGGCACGTACCTCAGTTGCAGGCTTGATCCCTAGCCCCAGGCAAGGGCCCAGGCAGGAGGCAACCCATCTATGTGTCTCTCTCACATTGATGTGTCTCTCCTCCTCCCTTCCATTCTCTCTAAAAATCAATGGGAAAATATCCTCAGGTGAGGATTAACAAAAAATTAAATTAAATAAAAAATATGTGCAGAAAATTATATAAAGTATGTTACCATTTGTGTGAAAAAAAATAATGTATAAAAATGCTTGAAATATCTCTTGAAGGATACTCAATAAATTGACAATGGGGTCTGAATAGCTAGGCAACTAGGAGAGAAGAGTGCTTACTTTTCACTGTACACCTTTTATAAATTTTCTGAAATTTTATATCATGTGTATGTAATACCTATTCAAAAAATAGTTAATTTTAAAAATAAGCAATTACACGGTGGCAGATTAAGTGGAAGCTACACTGACATTCTCCCAGGACCAAACAGTAGTATGCTAAATAAATATTAAGAAATGAATTAATAACTTGAATAAATGATTGAATAGCATAACTTGGCAGTGAAGTCTCCCTTGATCATCCTATATAAAATAATTCCTCATATCTCCCTTATTATCTTTTATTTTTCACCACAGGACTCAGTCACCTGTTATACCATATATATATTTGTTTATGATCTTTCTGTTACTACTAGATTATAAATTCCACTAGGGGCCCAGTGCACAAATTCGTGTTCCTTGAAAGAAAATGTGGGCCGCGAGGCTGCTGTAGGCACAGGGGCAGGTCTCAGCCCATCCTCCGCGCCCCCACCCGACCCCTCCCGCCACAGCCCCAGGTCCCCTGTCTGCTGGCAGCCCTGCTACCCTGCCACTGCTCCCACACACTAATGGCGCCGGCCCCACTCACATCCGCTGAAGGCACAGAGCGATTGGGGCCAGCACCATCGGCGGGTGCAAGCAGCGGCTGCTGCCCCAATCACTCCTCAGGAGCAGGGGGAGGTGGAGAAGCCCTCAGGGGCGATCAGGGCCGGCAGCCACTGCTCGCACCCGCTGATGGCTCCGAGCGATCGGGACCAGCGCCGGGCACCAGCAGCAGGTGCAAGCAGGGCCAGCGCTGGCAGTGGGTACAAGCGGCGGCTCCGGGGCCAGCAGCAGATGCGAGGGGGGCTGGCGCTGGCAGCAGGTGTGAGCGCTGGGTGGAACCGCGGCACACGGGAGCAAAGAATTTTTAATAACCACCAACTTGCCCCAATGACAGTAACCGGCACCCCACCTTGGTCTGGCGACCCCGCTCACCTGCTCCACCATCCCGCTATAGCCAACGCCCGCCATGTTCCGCACACAGGCCCTGGTGGTCAGCACATGTCATAACAACCGATTGTTCGGTTGTTCTGGTTGTTCTGCCATTCAGTCTATTTGTATATTAGCCTTTTATTATATAGGACTATATAATCTGCACAAAGATTCATGCAAGAATAGGCCTTCCTTCCCCGGCTGCCAGCACCGGTTTCCCTCTGGCACCCAGGACCCAGGCCTTCACTCTGGCCGCCACCTCCCGCCTTCACTCCGGGGCCAGGAGCCACCTTCCGCCTTCGGTCTGGGCTGGCCGCTGCCATCTTTGTCACATTAATTTGTATATTCTCTCCTTATTGGCTGTGGGTGCCGCCATCTTTGTCACAAAGTGACGGTCAATTTGCATATTCCGTCTTTATTAGATAGGGTGAGAGCAGAGATGTTGTCTGTGTTTTGTTTTGCATTGTTTTTTCACTGCTGAATTTTCAGTGCACATATTAAAAATATTATATATATATGTTTATATATATATAAAAGCCTAAGTGACCGTTATGACCAGACAACCAGCTAGTTGCTATGACTTGCACTGACCACCAGGGGACAGATGCTCAACACGGGAGTGTGCTCCCACAGCCAACCTCCCACGGCCAGCCAACCTCCCGTGGCCCCTCCCCCTGGCTGGCCAGCCCCGATCAGCCCTGATTGCCGGCCAGGCTGAGGGACCCCACCCATGCATGAAT
The DNA here is from genome assembly GCF_951640355.1 of Cnephaeus nilssonii. Classification (NCBI taxonomy): domain Eukaryota; kingdom Metazoa; phylum Chordata; class Mammalia; order Chiroptera; family Vespertilionidae; genus Cnephaeus; species Cnephaeus nilssonii. The sequence goes on along the minus strand of NC_137072.1, from coordinate 22,066,003 downwards.
TCATGCACCAGGACTCTAGTTCAATAAATATTTGTTGTATAAATATTTAAGCAAATGTTTATATAAATAAATGATATCTATCTACCAAAGGGTAGTATAATATTCCATTTTGGTATAAGCATTATTTTGTGCTGAAAGCAACTGAGAAGAAGATACAAGAAAAAAAGTTTTGGGAGGAGGAACCAAGATGGCGGCAAAGTTAAACAACTAATCTGCTGCCTCGCACAACAATTTCAAAAATACAACTAAAAGACAAAACGTCTACCACCCAGAACCACAGGAAAGCTGACTGAGTGGAAGATTTACAACTAAGGAGAGAAAGGAGCACAAATGCTGGAAAGCTGAGGTACGGAGGCACGCGAAGCAGGCTGGCGGCGGGCAACTGGGCAAGAGGCTTTTCTTCAACCCGCAGGGAGACAAGCTCCCGATCACTCTGAAATCCAGTTTCTGGGGACACACGGGGGACCCAGACACCTACGGGGAGAAGCTGGACTCTCGGCCATCGGGTCGGAAAGTGAGAGTGACTTTTTTGCAGAGGTGTGCCCAGCAATCATTGTTTTACTGTGCTGGAGCGCGGGGCACAGGGACTTGGAAACGCAGAAAGGCAGAGACGGCTGACGCCAGCCATTGATGTTTGCCACGCCCCAGCCTAGTGACGCCCTGAGACCCCGCCCCGCCCTGAGACTCGCCTCGCCCTGAGACCCTCCCCGCACATTCTACAAACCCGCCCAGGCTCCACACAGCGGCTTTTGCATATAAATGGCCTGTTCTGTGGCAGCTCAACCAAATTAACTGCAGCTCCAGTCAGACTGCTCCAAAACCGCCCAAGCAAAGGAGGAGAAAACTAGTTCTTGCTGTAGCTCCTGCTGGGGGACACACAGTACACAAGGGTGCACCAAGAGTGTCCACCTCAAGTAACTGGGAGGCTGACCCATTGAACCAATAGGACATCTAGTACACAAAGCTACCCTACCAACTCAGGGAAGCAGCGAAAATGAGGAGGCAAGGAAACAGATCACAAACCAAAGAAATGGGGGAGAACAAGCGACTGGACATAGAGTTCAAAACCACGGTTATAAGGTTTTTCAAGAATTTCATGGAAAAGGCCGATAAATTCAATGAGACCCTCGAGGATATGAAAAAGGACCAACTAGAAATTAAACATACACTGACTGAGATAAAAAATATTATACAGAAACCCAACAGCAGACTAGAAGATCACAAGAATCAACTCAAAGATTTGGAATACAAAGAGGCCAAGGACACTCCTCCAGAGAAGCAAGAAGAGAAGAGAATTCAGAAAGTTGAAGATAGTGTAAGAAGCCTCTGGGACAACTTCAAGTGAACCAACATCAGAATTATGGGGGTACCAGAAGAAGAGAGAGAGCAAGATGCTGAAAACCTATTTGAAGAAATAATGAACGAAAACTTCCCCTACCTGATGAAAGAAATAGACTTACAAGTCCAGGAAGCACACAGAACCCCAAACAAAAGGAATCCAAAGAGGACCACACCAAGACACATCATAATTAAAATGCCAAGGGCAAAAGGCAAAGAGAGAATCTTACAAGCAGCAAGAGGAAAACAGTTAGTTACCTACAAGGGAGCACCCATACGATTATCAGCTAATTTCTCAACAGAAACCATGCAGGCCAGACGGGAGTGGCAAGAAATATTCAAAGTGATGAATAGCAGGAACCTACAACCAAGACTACTCTACCCAGCGAAGTTATCATTCAGAATTAAAGGGCAGATAAAGAGCTTCACAGATAAGAAAAAGCTAAAGGAGTTCATCACCACCAAACCAGTATTATATGAAATACTGAAAGGTATTCTTTAAAAAGAGGAAAAAGAAGAAAAAAGATAAAAATTATGAACAACAAATACATATCTATCAACAAGTGAATCTAAAAGTCAAGTGAATTAAAAATCTGAGGAACAGAATAAACTGGTGAACTTAATAGAATCAGAGGCATAGAATGGGAGTGGATTGATAATTCTCAGGGGGAAAGGGGTGTCTGTGTGGGGAGTACGGGAAGAGACTGGACAAAAATCATACACTTATGGATAAGGACAGTGGGGGGGAGGTAAGGACAGAGGGGGGGTGGGAACTGGGTGGTGGGGAGATATGGGGGGAAAAAGGAGAAACAATTGTAATCTGAACAATAAAGATTCATTAAAAAAAATAAAGACGCTAACTAGAAAAAAAAAAGAAAAAAGTTTTTTACATACTTATCAATAATCACTTTATTTTTTTTATCTTTATTGTTGAAAGTATTACATATGTCCCCTTTTCCTCCCATTGACCCCTTCTAGCCTGCCCCCACCCTCTACCCCAGGCCTTCAAAGAAAAGTTTTTACCTTCATCCTAAAGCAAGACATAAATTTACAAAGGTGTATCTCCTCTCCTCTTTACCAAGAAGAACAAAGGTTAATCCCGAAGATAATGTTAGATCCTTATCCTTGGAGAAAATGCTGCCAATGGAAATAGGGTTCTTGCACAGAATGGCAAGGAAAGCATTTAGGCGATCCATGTATGGATGCGGAGGCTTCATGGTAAGATTCATTGTAGAAGTAAAATCAAAGGACTACTCCTGGATTACCAGTGTCCCAGCTCTGTGAGTCTGGCTATGGAAAAAGTTCAGCCTTTTCTTCCTCAGTCCTAGAAGTAAGGCCAGTGTCCAGACATTCTGTGTCATTGGTCAGTCCATGTCTGTCCACATCTAGCTCGTGTGTCTGTTCCCAGCTGCGCTCTGGCTGGCACGGTGCCAGGCCCAGACTTTGGAGCCTGTGTGGCCTGCCTGGACCCAGGTGGCTGCTAAACCCACGTGGCTGCTACAGAACATGGGAACAAATGGGGCAAGCACTGGTTACCAAGAGAGAGGCTTTTGTTAGGCCGATTATATTCTCTCAGGCTTGGGAAGGACAGGCCCTCTCTCAAACTAACTGATCAACTTCCTAGTCTTTCTGAGCGTGCTTTGGACCCTCCCCCTACCAATCCATATCCTAGCTCTTCCAGGGTTGTGTCCCTTATATAATCTGATCCTTTTCCCAGGCTAGACAGAAAGGCCTTTATGACCATCATCTTAGCTTCTATCCCCTGCATCACCTTAACTTTTACTGCTCATGTGCTTACCTCCTCCAGTAATGATCCTTTATGCCTACTTTGGGGGATTAGGTCCTGAGGGTGGAGAATGCCCTGGGGGTTGTGTGAAGCTGTAACTTCCTAGTGAAGCAAGCAGGCTCAGTACCCAATTCAGCCCCCTAGTTTACTAGTATTATCCTATATAATAAAAGCCTAGGTGGTGTCGCACAACATCGTCACAAGATGGCCACCACAAGATGATCACCACAGATGGCCAGCAGGGGAGGGCAGTTGGGGGCGATCAGGCTGGCAGGCAGAAGTGGTTAGGGGCAATCAGGCAGGCAGGCAAGCGGTTAGGAGCCAGCAGTCCTGGATTGTGAGAGGGCTGTCTAACTGCCGGTTTAGGCCCAATCCCCAAAGGAGTCCCAGATTGGAGAAGGTGCAAGCCGGGCTGAGGGACACACACATACCCCGACAAATTTCATGCACCGGGCCTCTAGTATTTAATAATGTCTATTCCCTTTGCTTCCTTCCTTTATTAATATCTAGCTATCTAAGCTAACAATAACACCAATTTAATGCTGCATAACAAATTGTAACTCTTGTTTACTGCTTTTCTTGGTAACCTCCCCATAACTGCTCTCCCCCACATTTTTCTTTCTTTTGTCTTTAGCAGAAGATGGTATTTAAGCTGAAGTTCTAAGCTCTCTGAGAGTTACTCACTTTTTCCTGGATATGTGCTATATGTACATGACATATCCATGTTAATAAACTTCTGTTTGTTCTTCTCTTGTTAACCTGTCTTTTACAGGAGTCTCAGCCAAGAACTCAGAGTGTAGAGGAAATATTATTTTTCCTCCCATACACTACCTATCTATCTATCTATCTATCTGTCTATTAATCTATCTCCCTAACCACTCAAAGACCTTAAAACAATCTTAAACCAGTGGCAATGAGCATGCTTAGTACCCCGATTTTGTGTTCTAAATACCATCTCTCACTAAATAGAAGCAAGACTTCTTGGAGAAATAGCCAATTCCAAGTCTGAGGCAGAGGGTAGATGGTAAGGCTGGTATAAGTGCTACCATATGCTGTGTCCTGATAAAGTAGAATTCAAGATTTTTCCTAGGTGCAGCTTATTGTATGCCAATTATACCTCACTAAAATTGATGTTTGTCTTTTATTTATTAGGAGAAAAAAGGAGGAGAAATGTCTAATTCAACAGTTCTTAAAGTGTGGTCTGAAAATATTGAGGGATCTGCAAGGTAAAAAGTTACCATAATATTAACAAGATGTTGTTGGCCTTTTTCCATAATTACATTTGCACAGATGATATAAAAACAAAGGTGGGTAAAAATGCCAACCACTTAGCACAAATCAAGGAAATAGCACCAAACTGTGCTTGTAGTCATTATATTTTTTTTATTATCATGCCCTCAAAGTAAAAAAAAAAAAAAAGGATGAAAAGATAGTGAAAAAAATAAAGCCATTTTTACTCAAAATCATTAATTGTATTAAATCTCAATATTACTTGTGCATCTTTTCTTATTTTATGTGACAAGTGGACATAAAACATTTCTGCTACATACCAAAGTAGGATAGTTGCCCCAGGGGAAAGCATTTGTGCAATTTGCTTGAGTTCTGAACTGAACTTGCAGTTTTTTCATCAAATATCATTTTTACTTGAAAAAAACTGACAGACATGCTATGATTATTTTGATTTGGGTATTTGGCACATTTTCCCAAACATAAATTAAGTGATTCTGTCACTTTAAGGAAAACAACTGACAGTGTTGATTGCCAGTAATGAAAGTTGAGCTTTTAAGCAAAAATTAGAATTTTGAAAATCTTGAATCTGCCACTGTGAGCTGAACAGCTTCCCAATACTTTAGGGTTTTCTGATGAGATCAGTGATGATAATAACAAATGTGATTATTTTAATATTGTTTACTGAGAAGATCTGCATAATTCGTTACGCTAGTATTTTCCATGTGAGGAATGGACAATGTGACAAAGTTATGTATGGGTAAAAGATCCATCAAAGTGCAAAGGAAATCAACAGATGATTTGAGATTCTACATTGCAACTAAATTTAAGAAATTACCACTAGTCAAATTTTAGTGTGGTATCAAAGAATAATATCTATGACTATCTAAAAAGGCCACTAAAATACTCCTCCATTTTCCAACTCCCACCCAAACAAAATATTGCAACAAATTGAATGCAGATGCAAATATGAGAATCCAGCATCTTCTATTAGGCCAGATAATAAAGATTTTCATGAAAATGTAAAATAATGTCTTCTCACTAAATCCATTTTATTTTGGAAAATATAGCTATTCTTATAAAATATATTTTATTTGCATTAATATAAAGGGTTTATTATTCTTATTTTAAAACTGCTGAATATATTTTTAAATTTTCTCTATTTTAATTTCTAAATAATAAATATAGGTAAACAGAACCTCCGAAATAAAAGTTCAATAATTTTTTGTTATTGTTGTTAATTCTCATCCGAGGTTATTTTTCCATTGACTTTTCTTAGGGAGAGTAGAAGAGAGGGGGAGAGACAGGGAGAGAAACATAGATGTGAGAGGGTCACACCAATTGGTTGCCTCCCGCACTTGCCCCGACCAGGGCTGGGGATCAAGCCTACAATCGAAGTACATACCCTTGACTGGAATTGAATCCAGGACCCTTCAGTTCGAGGACCGACGCTCTATCCACTGAGCCAAACTGGCCAGGGCAGTTCAATAATTCTTTTTTTTTTTTTTAATATATCTTTATTGATTTCAGAGAGGAAGGGAGAGGGAAAGAGAGATAGAAACATCAATGATGAGAGAGACTCATTGATTGGCTGCCTCCTGCACGGCCCCTATGGGGATCAAGCCCACAACCTAGGCATGTGCCCTTGACCGAATTGAACCTGGGACCCTTCAGTCCACAGGCTGACACTCTATCCATTGAGCCAAACCAGTTAGGGCTCAATAATTCTTAAGAGTGAAAAAGTGTCCTGAGACCAAAATGTTTGAGAACTGCTGGTTTTATCTGAACAGAGAAAGTCACTTTAGAATGCATCTGCTTTTTGTTCAGGAAAAATCCATAAGTGGCCTTTATTAGTCATGTAAATATATGCTGAACAGGCACCTGCTGCTCTGGGAGGAAGGGTAAGAGGATCCTTTGTGACCTGAAAAAGGCTGTTCCTCAAAGCCTGGTACACAGAGGTGGCCACTGTATATTAATTTACATGGTAACCACAAACATCCAGGGAGGAAAGTGATCAAACTCTGATCCTTTCCCTGTGAGATTCAATGTCTTTGTAACCACTCTGAAGCTTTGAGTACTGGTGGGAACACAGAGCATAAAAGCATTCAAAGGGGAACTCACCACAATGGAGAATTCTGCATAGGTGATCCAGGTCCCACGTCAGAGCTGGAAGACCAAGAGGAGGAACAGCTCCTGCAAAGTATAAAACTGAAGATGGCAAACCTCTCTGGATCCAACCACCAGATCCAGTAGTTTGGCCTTAGGAGCAATGACTGGACATGAATGTAAACTAGAAGAACTGTTCCTTGGAAGCCACCTGTGAGCCTCCATCGAGATCAGGACTAGCAGGGACATCATTCCTGCAATGGGGGCCAGGCCTGGGCTGAACCACTTTTGTGCAGTGATATCACAGAGCAATGATTTAAGGAGCAGCAGCCCTAAACCAGAGCCCACTAATTCAATTTTCTCGCTCTTTCTCTGGCTGATGTTTGAGACCAGAGTGTACCCCTTTGGACTGAATAAGCCCCTATTATTCTTGGATGATTGGCTGGGAGAGGACAGCTTCAAAAAAGAGATATTCTGGACTTCATGCACATGTGAGGCCTCAATTGATTAATAGAAAGAATTTAAAAAATGGTGCTTGTATTAGCATAGCAAGCTGGCAAACCAGGTACAGTTCTGCTAGATGCTGTGCTGTGCTGCCATGAACAAGATACAATTCCTGGCTGCCAGGAAGAAACAAGAAATCAGGCACTTGTGTTACATAGAACAAAGTTCTGTATTATGAATAAGTATAGAATGCTATGGGACCAGGTAGAGGAGTACTCAACCAAGTCTCAAAGGGTAGGTAGGAGCATATTCCCAAACTGCATTAATCATAATCAGAACATTTATTGCTAGCTGGTAAAACAAATAATACCTCAATGTCAATGATTTAACACAATACATATTTATTGTTTGTTCAGGCAGAGTTCTTGGTGCTCTCCTTTAAATGTGTCTCAGGGACTCAGGCAACTTCCCTTTTGTGGCCACACCAACTTATAGCTTCAAGGCTACCTAAGCATCAGCCAACTAGAATATAGGGCAGGAGTTGGGTGGAGTGGGGATGGAGATGGTGTTGTGAAAGGGAAAAACACATCAAATACTTAACAACTTGGGTCTAGAAGTAGCACACATAACTTTCATTTATATTCCATTAGAGGTCCGGTGCATGAATTCGTGCACAGGTGGGGTCCGGCCGGCCCACCAAAATCAAGGCCAATCGAGCCAGGCTGGCTAGGAGGAGGGAACGTGGGTGGTTGGCAGGCTGGCCCCACCCCCTGGTCGAATTCCCAGTCGAACTCCCGGTCGAGGGTAAAATTTGCATATTAGCCTTTTATTATATAGGACTAGAGGCCCAGTGCATGAAATTCATGCACGGGTAGGGTCCCTAGGCCTGGCTGATCTGTGGGGTGACTGGCAGGGCGATAGGGGGGTGGGGGCCCGCCGCTCACACTTGCCTTGGCTGGCCTGACGCCACCTGCTCACCAGCCCCGCCCCCTGCTGCTGGCGCTGGTCGGGGCCTGCAGGCTGGAGGCAGCTCCTACGTTGAGCATCTGGCCCCTGGTGGTCAGTGCGCGTTATAGCGACCAGTCATTCCACCGGTCGTTCAGCCATTTGGTCTATTTGCATATTAGGGTTTTATATACATATATAGATTAGCCAGGACTAACCACATGGCCCCACTTAGATGCAAGAGTCATAAGTCATATAAGTTTCCTGGGTGGCAGGAAAAAAGTGAAATGATTTGGTGAACACACAGCATTGTCTCTGTCACACAGAAGAAGCAATTTCTAAGTTAAAGGATGAGAGGGGGTAAAACAGAATAGATGAGAGTGGAGAGGTGGAGAGGAGGGCACTGCACATTAAAACCCCAGGGCTAAAGAATCTTGATGTGCTGTGGCTGCAATGAAAAGTATCAGGGGAAGTTGTGATAAGCCATGAGGTTGAAAAGGTAAGCAGAGCCTTCGCATAAAGAGTCTGCAAATTTCGATCCCAAGTTGTATTGGGTCTGAAGAAGAGAAGATGGATTTTAAAAAGAATTAGAGTAGTAATTGAGCATATTTGATGATTGTTTGAATGAGGAGTGGGGAGATGAGGGGTGAGAAAGAGGCAACGATGATGCCATTTACAGAGACAGACTTGGAAAGGGGGAGAGCTGTTTTAAAGGGAAATATGATATGCTTGTGGAACAGCCAAGGGAAGCCAGAAGGTATTTGAGAAGCTGGGCCTAAAGACGGATCTTAACTGGAGATGAAAGATGTGATAGTCATCAGTATAGAGATAGTGCTTGAAACTATACTGTAGATTATCCAGGGAGAGTGCGAAGAGCCGGAATAGAAGCAGTGATGTGCTATTAAGTGCTTAACAATCAGCTCTCCAGCAAAAGAAGACCTGCTGTGTAGCCTTTCCTGATGTCTATGGTGTAAATACTCCCACTGAGGTCAATTTCAAACTACCAACTTGTCATCACTGAACATGGAGTTGTGAAGACATGCACCCAATTGGTTCTTGAGAGCTGCTGCAAGCCAGCTTCAGCACACCACAGAATAGAAAAGAGCCTTGCACACAACCCTAACATGAATATTTAAGGGATAAACAGAACCAAAGAAATATTGAAAGAAAAAAACATCCTAGGAACAACAGGGGGGAAAAAATGCAAAGGAGGAAACAGTTGACAATTCACATTCACCACCCCTCACCCCCAAAAATGAAATACAATGAAAACCAAACAGTGTCCATTATATTTAACATCAAGGAGATCATTAGTGCCCTTCATAAGATTAGTTTTAATGGAGACAGATGATAGTGGGCCTAGAAGTTAATGTGAAATCAAGTATTATAAAACAACAACTGCAGATAATTCTTGAACACCAAGAATAGTCAGGGTGGATCCTATTTTCCAAAAGAATATAGAGTTGGTCCAATCATTAAAAACCATAATGGAACTCACCCTTACTTCCCTCCATCTCACTCCCCTCACACACATAAATGCCTAGATTCTGTTGTTTGATACCTCTCACAATGGACCTCAAATAAAGTGGCACCATTTTCCCAGGAGGCATAGAAAAATGTATGGTGTGTGTACTAGGTTGTGCTATTGTCAACCTGGTTGACTGCAAGTGATGAAAAACGGCTATTGCAGATTGGAAACGTGATGTGTGTTATACAGCAGGTCTTCAAATAACATTACTTCATTCAACATCATTTTGTTATAATGTTGATGAGATGCTTTGGGAATTTAACTGTTGTTCATATCAATTGGTCTTTGATAAAACCAGTCTCATATATCATTTCGCTTAAAGTCTCAGAACCTATTGGCTATATTAAGTGAGAACTTAATGTATAGCAGTAAAACAAATGGGAACACTGTCACCTATGGTAACTTGGAAGATAGAAACTGTATCTAAGGAACTTTTTTAGATTTAGCTATGGTGATTTCCAAGCAGAATGTTTAAAGCACCAGTTGGTTAATACTAGCTGCATGTGATTAAGTACTGGTGGGGGAGGGGGAGGGAAACTACAATTTTCAAGCAGAATTTAGAAGAAATTGAAAATTCAGGACTTGCCTCTCTTGGAAAACAAAACTGTTTCCCATCTCCATCTGATCTGTTGTCAGCAGTGAGAACGTTACCAGGTGTTATAACGGTTGGGTCAGATAGGACCTCCATTCGGCAACCTCAGTACTTGAGTTCTGGCTAAGAAAGAATTCACAACTAAGACTCAAACTATAAGAGAAAGTTTATTTAGAAAGGATAGAAGGGAGCTGTAGGAGAAATGGGCTCAGGAAACAAGTGACAGAAGCAAAAGTAGGGCCCTTAGACTCAGTGGTTGAACATCAACCCAGGAACCAAGAGGTCACCGGTTCAATTCCCTGTCAGGGCATATGCCTGGGTTGCAGACTCAATCCCTAGTACGAAGCATGCACGAGGCAGCCAATCAATGATTCTCTCTCATCACTGATGTTTCTATCTCTCTCTCCTTCTCCCTTCCTCTCTGCAATCAATAAAAATATATTTTTTTAAAAAAAAAAGTAGGGCCCTTAGAGCTTAGGCAAAAGAAAGAGGCAAAGCAAACAAGCCTGGGGAGAAGAAAAAGGGGAGGGGAGGGGAGAGGTATGGGCATGCTCCCAGGAGGGAGAACGCACTGGGTCCTCTGTCCTAAGGGCTTATAAGGTTGGAAATTTTAGGGGAGATTCTCAATAGACAATGGATCAGCTTTCCAGGTGTGTCCTTTCAGGGTTGTGGTCTGTGCCAGGGCAGGGGGTCATTAGTCAATGCAGCTGGTCCTAATGTCAGCCATGGCATCACTTGTCTGGTTTTGCTGCTTATCTGGGCCTGGAGCTAAAATAAAACTGAGGTCTAGATGTATTTAATGCAGGTCAGAACCTCATTATCTTGGGGGCTTAATGTGTAAGAGCTATTCTACAGCCCCTGTTTTGTTCCCCTTCTAAGAGGGTCTAACCCACATGACTAGCAGCATGCCAGGAGAAGAAAGGTCAGGGGATGGTCTGAACCACATGACCAGCGATATGCTAGGGGAGGAATAGTTACCCTGGGGGCAAGGTCCTTGTTTTACTAGTTTTGCTTGTTGCTACACACCGGAGCCTTTCTTCCCTTGTGGCCTTCTGTGCCTGGCCTGTCGTCCTTGTTCTGCTCATGTCTGCCTAACTGCCTCCCTCAGATCCAGGCAGCAAACGATTCTCAGAGTAAAGATCAAATCAAAGGTTTTGACTGTCAGACTCTTTGCTGAAACTTCAAAAACATTAAAGGTGGTGCCTAGTAGACACTCTCAGTTAGTCAAAAGTGCTTCTAGTAATCTTAAGGACATGGTCCCAAAGAGATCTAATCCCCAAATGGCTATGAAAAATTTTAAAGGATGGGCCTGTCTCAGATTGTGGATATGATTTCACCTAATGGAGTGGACTATCAATCTGATACATAGAAAGCCCACAGATTTTTAAGGGACTTGTATCAACTCAGACTAAAAGAGATTGAGATTGTCCAAATTGCAAATAGACCTTTGGCTCCCAAGTAGAAAACAGGCTGAGGAAACTACTCAGCGACAAACACAGGCTGTTTTTTTATGGAAAATGGGATATCTCAGAAATAAGAGCCAAGATCCCTGAAGATGGAACAGGAGCCTCAAAGAGCAATGAACTAGGAAGCCACTTCACAGAGCAGAGCGAATCTACCTAATCAAGGAAGATTCCTTGTCCCCAATGTAAAGGCTGTGGCTACATGTGCCCAGTTGGATTTCAGAATTGCTATGAACCAATGATTGTTCTGTACACGCTTGGATAAACATAATGTGGTAGATACATACAATGGAATATTGTTGGAAGCCACCCATTGCCTTCACTAGCAGAAAGGGGTGGACAAGGATCCCAGGAGGCTGGTTAACCTTGAGGCTCTGGCAAGGGTCAGAGCCAAGCACCCACGGTCTAGTTGAGACAAAGGGAGCTGAAGCAACTTCCACCTTTTAGTCTTAGATAAATCCTGGCTGATGGGCTATCATGGAGCTATTACTGGAATTGCCTGCCTAAGGGCTATGGGTGTATCCCACAACCTGAATAAAAGGGATGGCAAGGCCATAGCAAACGGGAGTCCTTCCTCCTGAGCTGGGCTCCCGCCTGGCCCCCAATATTTCCAAATTAATATTTTCTAGTCTCTTTCATTTGTGTGCGGCCTCCTCCAGAGCCCGAACCCTGAACCTGAACCCTGAACCACGCGGGATGGGGGGCGGGGTACACTACAGAATATTATTCAGCTTTAAAAAGAAAGAAACTTCTGATACATGCTTCAACATGAATGAAAACTTGAAGACATTATGCTGAGTGAATTAAGATAGTCACAAAAGGACAAATACTGCATAATTCCACTCATATGAGGTGATCAGAGTAGTCAAATACATAGGGACAGAAAGAGTGGGGGCAGTCAGAAGCTGTAGGAAGGAGAGGACTAGGGAGTAGTTATTTGATTTGTATAGAGTTTTAGTTTTGCAAGATGAAAAATTTCTGGAGCTAGATGGTAGTGAAGATTGTACAACAAAGTGAATGTACTTAATACCACTGAACTGCACACTTAAAATAGCTAAAATGGTAAATTATGTTATGTATTTCTCTCCTTTATTTATTTATTTATTTTTAATCCGCACTGGAGGATATTTTTCCATTGATTTTTAGAGATAGTGGAAGGGAGGGGGAGAGACACAGAGAGAGAAACATCAATGTGAGAGACACATCAATTGGTTACCTCCCACAAGGTACGTGCCCTTGATCAGAATTGAACCCAGGACCTTTCAGTCCGAGGGATGATGCTCTTTCCATTGATCCAAACCAGCTAAGGCTACCTTTTTTCTTTTTCTTTTTTAATCCTCACATGAGGACATGTTTTTATTGATTTTTTAGAGAGGGGTCGGGAGAGAGAGAAAGAAACATTGATGTGAGAAACATTGATCAGTTGCCTCCCTCATGTGCCTGGACTGGGGATCAAACCCGCAACCTAGGTATATGTCCTGACCTATGAATCAGGAGGTCCCAGTTGGATTCCCAGGATGCAGAATCAATCCCCAGTGGGGCACATGCAGGAGGCAGCCAATCAATTATTTTCTCTCATCATTGATGTTTCTCTCTCTCTCTCTCTCTCTCTCTCTCTCTCTCTCTCTCTCCTCTGAAATCAATAAAAATATGTTTTAAAAAAAGAAAAAACACCAGCAACCCTTTGATATATGGAATGACACTCCAACCAGGGCTGTAATGTATATCTATGACAATTTTATAAAGAAAAAAGGAATAGCCACACCCAAGGAGCCTTAGCCACCTACATTCAGGTCTAGTGCAGATTAAAAGATAGTGACCTTCAAGTCTGACATGTGTATAAACATGTTGCACATATGGAAGGAATGTGAATAATTTGTATCCAGAGCACAGACTTCAATAAACTGTGAAAAAATGAGCACAATTTTTTTTTCATTGTTGGATGTATGTTCCTTTGTTACATGACTTTGCAGCCCCCTGCCAATCAAGAGTTGGAGTCCAGCCCCAGCCAGGTGTCTTGGTTGGTTAGAACATTGTCCCATACAGCAAAAAGGTTGCAGGTTCGATTCCTGGTCAGGGCACATACCTAGGTTGCAGATTTGAGCCCAGGTAGGGGCATGTACAGAAGGCAACCGATCGATGTTTCTCTCTCTTCCTCCCATCCCCCTTTCTCTCTAAAAAAAAAAAATCAATAAACATATTCTTGGGTGAAGATTTAAAAAAAAAAAAAAAGCCTGTATGAAGCCTGATAAGTGTTTTTTATGTGCCCAGCACTGTCTACCCTTTGAATCTGAGTTTGACCATCTGACCTACTTTTGCCAACAGGACATGAGCACAGGTGATGTAGAAGAGGCTGAAAAAATGCTTATGTATTGGGGCTTGCCTTCTCTTGCTGCTGGGAATCCTGCAACCACCTTATAAAGAAACCCAGGGTAGCCTCCTAGAAGATGAGAGACCCCTAGAGAGAGACCCAGCCATCCAAGGTATCTCAGCTGAGGCTCCAGACCATTCTAGACCATTCAACCTCGGTCAGTCTGGCTCAGAGTGAAAGACCCACACTCCACCCCAGTGAATCAGAAGAAACAATACTTTTATTTTAAGCCACTATGTTTTGGATGGTTTGTTACTCAGCAAAAGCTAACTGATACAGAATGGTTTTAGATTGTCAAAATGACTGGGGAATTCTATTGACATTTAGTTGGTAGGACCAGGTTTTTTTAATGTCCAGCAATGCACACATGCAGGGCTGCACAATGAAGAATTATGCCATCCAATTGCCATACTGGGACCATGCCTGAGCTTGCCACATCAATTGGAAAGAGAAGAGCAAAAGAAAAGTAATATTTATTGAGTGCCTTTTCTGTACCAGACATTTTACATGCATTAGCTCATTGATTCTACACAACAACCTTCTATGATTAGCCCCACAGATAAGAAAACTGAGACTCAGAGAGGTAACTTGGTTGTTTCCTGTCACAAAGCTAATCAGTGGCAGTACTAAGACTTGAACCCATGTCTGTCAAATGTCATCTCAGAGAGGCCTTCCCTGACCACCTACTCTAAGGTGCCCTCCACACCCACCACCATTACTCTTTACTAGGTTACTCTTTTTTATATATAGCACTTATCTCTATTTGAAATCAGTGTGTTTGTTTACTTTCAGCCCCTATCAGAAAGTAAGACCCAGAGATTTGTGGGATTTATTCATCACTGCGATTCTACTACCCAGAACAGTGCTAGGCACGTGAAAAAACATTTAGCAAATTATGTTGAATGAATGAAGTGAATGAATGTCTTTCCATTAAATCCAGATGCCTAGGCTTCATACAGGCTGATTTCTCCCAGCTTCTGTTTTTATTGGTCTCAGATTCCTTCTCTCCACTGGCTCTGATTAATGTCACCCAGCCTGAGAACTCTGACATGACTAAAGGAACTTCAGAAATTGTCTAATACAATCCCCTCGTTTTCCAAGTAAGAAAAATGAAGTTCATTGACATCTCCCCAGGGATATCCTTTCTTAAGGCATTTGTTTGTCTCAACACTCTTGCTTTCCTGAGCCTGTTTATTCATCTTTAAAATGTGGATAATAGCCACACTGCCTGTTTCACTGAGTTGCTGTATGAATGATATAAAATCATGTGACTTTCTTAAATCCTGGTGAAAATTAAATATAACAATCACAGAGAGTAACCTTGGGCCTGTGGTGGCTTTATATAAGCTGACTCAGACTCAAAAAAAAAAAATGGAGCTTTTCAATTTGATCACAATTTAGACACTTGCTATATCAACAAATTCCCTCTCAACTTTATGATTATTTTAATTACAAATAACAAGACAAGTATGGTTATCTATTGCTGTGTAACAAATCACCTCAAAGTTTAGTGGCTGAGAACAACAGTGGGTTATTGTTTTTCATGATTCTGTTGGCTGGGTGGTTCTCCTGCTGATTTTGCCTAGGCTCATTCATGTAGCAACATTCAACCCATGGATACCCTGGGGGCTGAGCTCAGCAGGAGTAGCTAGGGCAGCTGGCCCCTCTCTCCTCTTGATCTTTCATGCCAGGCTTCTTTGGACATGGCCTTCCAAGGGGACAAAGCTTCTTGGGGCTTAAATTCCAGAACTTGTACAACATCATTTCCACCATAGCCAACTAGTCAAAGTCACAAGTCCAGCCACGTTCCAGGGGGTGGAGAATAGACTCCACTTCTGGGTGGGAGCAGGGAAGTCACACTTCCAAGGGCTGTGCATTCTGGAATGGGAGGAACTTGTGGCCATTAAAAAATTGTTGTAATTCCTCACTGTATCATTTTCACAGCTCAAACCAATGTAAGTTAATGACATAATTCTGATTTTTAAAGCATACAGGGAAGCAGTCATCAAACAAAGCTACTCTCAAATAGCTTTGTTATAAGATTTTTTTCAAATAGCCTTTTTACAAGATGGTTATAAAACTCAACAAATGTGTATCCTTTGCCCTAAATATACACACCAGAAGCAGTTCTCCCTCACCAGTGGCCATTCAATTTCTAGGTCTTTTTAATGGAGAAACTTTCCTTCTACTTTCTAGTTAGCTATGGCAGTTACCTAAATTTCCTACTTATTTTGGCCAACTGCCACCTAGAATATTAAGTTCCGTGGGACAAGCTGTCAAAGGCAACACTCCTGGAACTGCCTATTGCATTTTTTTCCCCACACTTGTTGAGAATAGCAGGGCTCCCATGGGCAAATCAATCTCCTCTGAATCTAGAAGGGGGAAGATCCCAGGAAGAGCCAGACTCTAACTTGTGGCTCCTGGTAAAGTCAACAGAACTACTTTTTAATAGCTGGTTGGGCATTAACTTTTAATGGTGCCTTCTTTGTTGCTCAGTGACTTTTGGAACCACCAGATATTTTGTAAGAACTAAAAAAATAATAACTAAATTTATTTGGAGGAATATTCCTCGATTATTTTCTTAATCAGCAAAAGAAATGCAAACTGTTTTCTTCATCTACTTTTAACTGTTTTTTTAAATTATGTTTTTATTGATTTTAGAGAGGAAGGGAGAGAGAAATAGAAACATCAGTGATGAGAGTGAATCATGGATTTGCGGTCTCTTGCACGCCCTTCACTGGGGATCAAGCCCACAACCCAGGCATGTGCCCTGCCGGGGAATCCAACCGTGACCTCCTGTTTCATAGGTCGACACTCAACTGAGACACACCAGCTGGGCTACTTTTAACCATTTGTTAAAGAGCGTGGACAGACTCAGTTCAAGTCCCAAAGTACAAAAACTGTTAAAGCTCGCGTTTTTACATGTCTTGAAACTCTGCCATTGTAGACAAAAGATGTGTAAAATCTGGTGGCATATGACGAGTCCAGAATAAGAAAATAATTAACTAAAGTAAGTAAGCTCTCTGAGTTATCCATAAATATTTCTAAATTTGAATTACTATTCATGTCAAAACATTACATCTGAGATTTTATGATCACTGTATTTGGTACTATTGGCTTAGCTAATAGCATTTGTTCACAAGTAAATAAAACAAAATACATAGAAGAAGAAATAGGTGCCAAAAACTTAGTTATCAAATTTTCTGCTCAAAAGGAAAAATAATAAACAACAGATTTCTAGGATAAATTAAGGAGAATTTAAATTTATTTTAATTTTTCTATTGAATCTAATATTCTAATTCTCATTAGTAATTTTTAAATTCTTATAATGTGCAATTAATTATTTAATGAAAGCTATCAAAAATTTTCATATAAGGAACATGCTAGGGTTCCAATCAATTTTATTTAATTTATAAATAATCATTGTTTATATATGTAAATCCATATGTGTATTATTACTTGACCTTATCTGAAACCCTCTTAAATTTGACAAATTATGAACTTTTGAATAACATACACATTTTCCCTGTTCTTCTTAATATATTGGATATGATAATACAGTTCATTTTCTTTTTTGTAGCTATTGTTTAGATTTTCATTTATATAGTCAGACACTGCCCTGAACACTGTTGCTCAGTGGTTAGAGCATCAGCCCACACACGAAAGAGTCTCCAGTTCAATTCCCCATTAAGGGCACCTACCTGGGTTGCAGGTTCCATCCCCACTGGGTGAGGGAGGCAACCAATCCATGTGTCTCTCTCACATCGATGTGTCTCTGTCTCTCTCCCTCCCCTACCTTCCACTCTCTCTAAAAAAAAAACACACACAGCCCTAGTTGGTTTGGCTCAATGGATAGAGCGTCGGCCTGCGGACTGAAGGGTCCCAGGTTCGATTCTGGCCAAGGCACATGCCTGGGTTGTGGGCTTGATCCCCAGTAGGGGGCTTGCAGGAGGCAGCCAATCAATGATTCTCTCTCATCATTGATGTTTCTATTTCTCTCTCCCTCTCCCTTCCTCTCTAAAATTAATAAAATATATTTTAAAAATAAATAAATAAAACACAAAAATAAGGGGGGCGGGGAATGGAAAAAATATCTTCAGGAGTGGATATAATAATACAGTTGATTTTGTTTTTTGTGGCTGTTGTTTAGATTTTCATTTATACAGTCGACACGAACCTTTCCACTTTTGAATATATCACTTCTTCCAAGGGTTTCCCCCAGAGTGCTACAAATTTGCAATGAGAAGGAAGTATGGGCCAGTGAATAAGAAAAATTTCCAGGAATGAATCCTTGCTAAAGATTGCACACAATTGAATATTTTGCATTTTAAGTTATTTTTATGTTATCTCCAAAGGGTCAGGCATTAAGCTTTCACTCAACCTGATCACCTTAATTAGACTTGTTCCAGATTTATAAGGACTATAAAATTAGGAAACTTTCATTAAAGAAAAAAAAATTTAAACCCCCCTGGATGGTTTCCCAAAGCACATCCAGCATTACTTAAGACTTTATTATTTCAGCTAGTTGGATACATTTTATCCATAGCTCTAGGCAGGTCTGAAACAGTTCTGTGACTGATGCCTAATGGAACCAATTTTCACTCCGGCAGAACAAATTCAAGTTCTAATACTAACTTGAATTCCAGTTTCCTTTGGATGCCAGGAATCAGATCCTTTAGGAAGAAAATGTATCAGAGCATCTGCCTATTAAGCGATATTCCATTTATTTCATCTAAATAGCTAGCTAGCAGGAACAATTGACTAAAGTCAAATCTAAAATAGAAAACAAATAGTGTTTTCTTTTAATTACTGAATTTGCTTTATTCCTTTTTTTAGATTTCTTTCCCTCTTCTCCTTCTTAGCCTCAATTTTCTACAAACTTTGCCTATCTCAACTGAGGACCACAGACCTTTTTAAACAGGAACAAATGTTTCAGTGCACTCACACTAACAATCATATTACAGTCACAGTTCATTGACCATCACTTACATTTTTATTACCCTGCATCTGATGAACACTGATGCACTTGGGTGTCCTCCTCTGCACTGGAAGAAAAAAATAATAATTTAGATAGAATTCTAAAAGTTAGCATGTTTTGTCAGTAGCTTCATTGTTCCTTGTGTCTATTCATCACATCTCGCCTATTGAAATCTTTCCTTATTTTCCAACATTATTAAAGTCAGTCATTATTAAAGTCATTTCAAAAAGAAATACCTCTGCAACTTTTAAGATACTGTCAACTAGGAATATTTTCAATATTTCAAATTCTATTGTATTTTCAAGCTTCTGAAACAAGCATAATGTTCTTGTGTATTCCCTAAGATGGGATTTCATGTAGACAATCATATGATAGGAAAGATAATGCTGATAGAGTGATTTGGGGACTGCCCCTAGATAACTGTGCTCTTTTGAGAAAACCAGCAATGGTTTTCTCATTATCAGACCACAAAAGTATGTTCTGTCTTACATTTAAGAGAAGGAAAAATACTGGAAAAACAACTTACCAGTTATATTTGTATTCATCTAGTTTTATTGAATATATAATTTGGGCACACATTTTTACACCAATTACATATTATTCTACAATACCACTTAAGGGATTATTGTATTGTTTTAGTTTTAGTTTTCACAAAAATCAAATTTAATTAAAGCTTCAGGAAAAGACCAAAAATAAAAATTATTCCACAGTTCCTAATTTTCCCCTCCTTCAGTAGGAATTAAGTAATTTGAACCAGATAGTTTAAATCGTTGGACATGAAGCTCAGTGAATAAGTCTCTCTCTATAGAATGCATGCACTGTTTTAGTCATTTTCAATTAATGTAACATACTTTTGCCAAAAAAAAAAAAAAGGAATTCTGCAAATGGGAAGCCATCATTCTGAACATTTGAAATAATTATGGATTGTTTGTATTATTTGTTTATATTGATATAAAGTACTGATTAAACCATTCATTAATGGTATTTCCCATTTAATCACAAATAAACTCAAGGCAAAGGTTTATTGGTTCACCAAAGATCCTTGTTGAAACGCACAAGCATAAAACGAAAGTAGATCCTCAACAGTGTTGTTCAATGGAAACTTTAAACATGAGCATGGATTTATAGGTCATACATAACCGACTGATTAGGGGGAAGGTTGCTCATGATGTATATCTTGTGTGTGTGTTTTGTGTGGGAAAGAAAGAAAGCCAGAAAGAGGGCGGGGAGAGCCACAATCTTATGAGAGTTACCTCTCTTAGGAGATTTATTAATGGGAAGTGGAGAAAAAGATAACTCAGGACTTTTCTCTCTGGTGACAATACAATACCAGAAAAAAAGCAACCATCATATATAATTTACTATAGAACCTCTCCTCTTAGAAATAGACTAGAGGGAATACAAACTCTGTTGCATGTGTATATATGTACAGATACATATACACATTTTTTTCTCTTCTGAGATTTTTATCTCAAATCTGCTCTATATCCAAATGAGTTGAGCTTCAAACAGGGGCTGGGTGAGAAAGGACTCTCTAAAACTTTCCTTAGCCCAGCAAATGCTTTAAAAGTAAACTAATGAGCAGTATCTCTCAATGACATAAACATGCTCCAAGAACTGCCTCCCTGTATTTTGATTTTGAAAGGAAATGCTGGCTTTTCAAGAACAAAGAAGGAAAGCCTTCTCCATTCTTCCTTCTCTCCCTCCTCTTCACAATTGACCACTGCATTTTCCCCTAGTTTTTTTCTTTTCTTTTTTTTAAATATATTTTTATTAATTTCAGAGAGGAAGGGAGAGGGAGAGAAAGAAACATCAATGATGAGAGAGAATCATTGATTGGCTGCCTCCTGCACACCCCCCACTGGGGATCAAGCCCCTCAGCCTGGGCATGTGCCCTGACTGGGAATCTAACCGTGACCTCCTGGTTCATAGGTTCACAGGTTCACGCTCAACCACCGCTCAACCAGCGAGCCACACCGAGTGGGCTAGTTTTTGGGTGTTTGTGGGTTTGTATAGGGACTTGGCCTGCTGACCCAGGTGGTCCCCACTCCCTCTTTGCGCCCTCTGCTCTCCATGCTTCTCTGGGGATCCCCCGAGACTCTGAGCACCCAAGCAAGTTGAAAGTTTTCTCGGGCACCCCGCAGTGTGTCTACCAACTTCTGCTTCCCCCACCACCAGCACCCCCAACCCGGGGGAAACTTCGAGAGACTCTGAGAGCGTCTGCAAGTGCTGCTTCTGGTCGGCTTGTAAGTCTCCGAGCCCCCGGATTGGCTGCCCACGCTTCCCGCCCGGGCTTCCGAGGAACCTTAATCTGGGGCCAATTCCAGGCGCACGGAGCCCCCCAACACCCTGGCGCCCGCATCTACCCATCAGATACAGGGAGAAAGCGCGGGATGGAGCGTGTGGCCTCGGGGTGGCCCATGCAGAGGCGGGACACGGGTGGAGACGGACGCCGTGAGCAGCTCGGGGAAGGGAGTGGGATAGGAACACAGCCAGGCCGCCCCACGATCGGGGACACCGCCGCCGCCTGCGCGCCCCCGTCCAGGCCCCAAGCGAGCAAATGTGACCTCGGGTCGGTTTCCCTCTAGAGAGCCGGCTTTTTGTTGAGACGGAAAGAAAGTCAGCTCGCACGTTTGTTTTGGTTTTTCGTCTGTTTCCTCCCAATTAAAAGTGGCCGCCTAGGCGACAGCTTTGCGGTTTTCACAGTGTAAAACGGATTAAGGGGAAAGTTCCAGCCCCTCTCGACTTTCGTTTGTGGTTTGCAACCCCCGGGCGGGTAAGACCCAGCAGCACCTGCCGGGGTGAGCTTCCCCCGCGGCGGCTGGGTCCGCAATCTCGGCTTTCTGGGGAGGGTTCGGCAGGGTGGAGCCTAGGCCGCGCCCCTGGGGAACGGAGGTTCCCACGGTTCCGTGCACTTCCCGCGGGGCCGCAGCCCGCCTCCCCGGCCCGGCCCGGCGCCCTCCCACCGCCCGGGCGCTAGGGCCTGGGCTCTCCGCGGCTCCGGGTCCGGGGTGTGCGGAAGTCCCGGTGCAAACCGCCGGACCCCCCTCTCCGAGAAGCGGAGCTGGAGAGAGCAACGGAAAAGAACGGACTGCAGATCGCACCGGTACGAGTTGCCTTCTTGGCGTCCGGTTCAGGCTCTTAGGTTTCCTCCAAGATTCTCGAGTTCACTGAGTGCACAGATCCAAGAAACGATGAATTCACACTCATTTTTAGTTACAAAGGAAAAAGGAGAACTGCTCCTTCATCCTCTCCACGTCCCCTGCTTTCACCAAGTACACAGAGCGCGCCGACGAGCCTGGTCTGAAGCCCGGGACGCCCAGGATGCGCAAGGAAGGGTTCCCTGCGGCTCCCCGCTCCTCCCCGGCCTCCGGCAGCCGCACCTGCCCTCGAGTTTGCGGGGTGTGGGCGCCGGATGCGATTCTGATCCACCGATCTCATCCGGACACACCCACGGATAGATCAGCCCCGGACGACCCTTTCCCGCTGGCCTTCTGCCTTTAATAAACGAAATACAAGTTTGCTTTCAGGTTAAAGACACGTCGCTCTGGCCTTTCAGCCTGACGCGCGACCTACACCTCCTTTTACACGTCTGTACCAGCAAGGAACTATCCACTGTGGTTGTCGGAACCAATAGTGGGGCGTCCGCGGACCAAGTCTTGCAAGTAGTGGGATCAAGGATATAGCCGCGGGTCCAGCGGACTACGACCGATCCGACGGTCAGGCCCGCTTCTCGAGGGAAACTGGCCGCGGCAGAACCTGGGTTGCCAATGAGTTGAAGGCGCGGGTGGGAACCCGGCCGGTTCCACCTTAAGAGCCAGTGCGGCGCGGCGGCTGCGGAGGCGCCCGGCACCTGCAGGAGGCGCTGCTGCCTCGCGGTTCCGCCCGCCGCCGCCGCCGCCGCGCACCGCAGCCTCGCTGCTCCCCAGCCACCATCCTCGGAGGGGGTGGGGACGCTGGGGGAGGAAGGGAGCGAGTGCCGCCGTTAGGTAAGGAGCCCGAGCCCTCCCGATTTTGAAGCAGCATCAGTGAGGTGTGGGCTGGAAGGAGCTTTCCGAACTTCGGCCGCGAAAGGAAATACGGGGAGGCGCCCTCCCTGCCCCCACCGCCTGCCTCCCGCCACCTCCACTCCCGGACCCCGGCCTTGCTTCCAGACCCTTTGTTCTGGAGGTTGGGCGCTGCTGGGGGGGAGGGGGGGGGTTCTCCAGGGAAGAGGTCCCCGTGCACCGCTCAGAAGGGAAAGGGGCTCTCGTCTCAACCCCAGCCCCAGCCCCAGCCCCAGGCCTCTGTCCTCCAGACCCCACAGCCCCTGCCTTGGCGTCCCGACGCTGCCTTTCAGAGCCGGGCTCCGCCATCCCCCGCTCCTGGGCCTGCTCGGTCTGCCTGCCCGCCCCCCTTCCCAGTCCTCTGCCACCTCCGAGGTCTCCGGGTGGAGGGTGAAGAGAGGCACAAGCGAGGGGATGGAGAAACACGTCTCCTTTGTGGCCCGGAGAGTCCCCAGGGAGGCTTTCAGGCCCCGACCCCCGGGACCAGCCGCAGAGGAAGGGGTTCCTGGTGCCCCCGCCGCGTCGCCGTGGAGTCCGGCCAGGGGCGCACAGCCCGGCGCGGCCGGCCCCCGAGTCCCCAGCCGGAGACAAGGGGGACCACGCGGTTGGTGCCCGCGGGAGGCGAAATGCAATCGAACGCCCCCTTCTCCCTCCCCTCCACCCGCGGGCGCCGCCCCGCCTCGCCTCCGCCGTGCGCGACCCGGGGGCTCCCGCGACTGTATCTGGAGTCCCGTTACCACGGCGCTCAGCTCATTCCTCACTCGGCGGGAAGCGAGGGGACCGGGGTGCGGGGGAGGGAGAGAAGCTGGGGCGGGAAAGTGAGTGGAGAGGGAGGAGGACATGGCCAGGGTCTGAGCCCTCCACGCCCTCAGGCTCCGTGGAGGTGTCTCCACACGGGGCCATCCACGCGCCCCGCACGCTCGCCGCCAGGAAGGGGGCTCCGCGCGAGCCGGGCCACAAAGTAGGTGCCCCCCTCCCGCTGCAGCAGAGGAGGCGTCCTCAGCCCGAGGCTTCCTGGAGTCCCCGCCGGCCTCTCCGCGTGACCCCGGACCTCACTGCCGTGTCGTGAGGCGCGCCAGCAGTTTTCTCGGCAGCGGGTTCCCCGGGACACACCCCGTCCCCACCCCCCAGAGCTGGCGGCCAGCTTGGGATGCCAGGCGGCCGGGCGGGCGCCCTGCCAAATTCCGCGTTCCTCTCCAGGAGACCGGGCGTTGTGTCCCAGACTCGGGAAAGCCAGCAGTTTGGGCTCCGGACCCACGCACAGACCTCGCCCCTCCCCCTACTCCAAGCGCCTGGGACGTCTCTGCAGGTTGAATTCCTGCTCCGTATCACTTCATTTTAATTAATCTTCTAAAACACCGCTGTCACGTCGCTTGCAGAAAATTAATCAAACCTGAATCCTTGTTGCATAGCAAGAATTTCGATCCGAGTCTTTTAAAAAGGACTTGACTTTGCAGAGTCACGTCTTGTACAGTTCCCTCATCCCCCGTTAGCAAGGGAAGTATTGCAGAAGTCAAGACACGTTTGGTTGGTCTTTTCTGTCTTCAAAGTGAAACTTTGCTTATTTCTGAGCTTTATTTTTGGCTTTGGCAAAATAACAATAATAACGAGATAAATTACCTACCTCTGTTAATTCAAAATATAATTCCTTGGAACGATCTTTGTTCAAGAGCCCAGATAAACTAAGATAATCTTAATTTTAATGGGACACGACCCCTATTTTTCCCTGTGAATAATGAGAATAAAGCAGTCATTAATTAATACCACGATATCTCCATAGAAGATGGTATCTGGTCTCTCCGAGACACTGAAACATCAGTTGTATTAGTAATTGATACTGTATAATTGAACATGGAGATAGGTGTCTATTTTTAACCTCAAGGCTCAGAGTTTACTTGGTGATTACTGAGCTCCTAATAATTAATTTTGCTCCTTCTTGCTACAAAAATACTTCTTATGATTCCTGGTTCCCATACAACACAGAGGCCTCTCATTAAAAGCTACCCTTCAAAAATATACGGTTGTGAAGCTATATTGTGCACCAACTCTTTCTGTATTATTATTTGTAACATATTTGCCCTTTTTATATTTCTTGTTTTATTCCCCTATGTTGTAATTTACCTACCTATTGAAAATAGGAGAATACAACTATATATCTTACCGGCTTTGTCTTTCTGTATTCTGTTGGTTCAACTTACTATACAATACTTAAAATTTCCAGTCTTTTAAGTTTCTGAGACTTGAGGATAAATTCCATTGAAGAATCAAACATTTTTGTATAGTTAAGTTGCCTTAGGTTATACTCCCACCTACTTAGCCCACATTATCTCACACTTTTCTGTAGTTAAAAATAGACTTTGCTCAAACACATTCCCTTTTTCCACCCTGAGTTGAAGATTATCTCTCAACAATTTCCTGGGTTTTACATTTACACATAACCTCAACTTTTGACATTAAAAAGAAATCCCCTCCCAAGAAATAGAGAAGTCTTCCAAATTATTATGGAAATTTAGATTCCATCTTTAAGGTATCTATTTCTTAGCATCAATTTGCTGATGATCCTCACTTTTTATCCAGTGGAGGGGAATAATATATTTCTCATACATGAAAAAAAAACAAACAAAACAAAACTCCCTATGTATTTCTCTAGTATGTCTTCCCAAGTAAATATAAAATATTTTATATCACCTAAATATTAGTACCTATACCACCAAACCCTTACACTTTACTTGTCAGTACCCCTAAAGAAATGAGAAGTATATCAGTTTTCCACTCTTATTTTCCCTTCAGGACAATTAAAACTTTAGGTCAATATATGATGGAGTAATTCTCTCCTCTTGTATTTTATATTTTCCCACTATAATTTAGACTGAAATGGGATTAAAACAGGATCTAGAGTTCTAATCTTGGTTGATGTTTTGGAGTATTCATCTTAATGAGTACTGTTCCCTGGGGTCATGAAGCTCCCAGATGTCAATCAAGCAAACTGATTCAGAAATGCCATTGTTCCAACTCCCACGTCACTTGCCTTCCTCTCATTTTATTAAACAATACCGGAGTTCTCTGATCAGTCACTCGGAATATGAGGCATTATCTGGGGGAAATTCACAGTGTCTTGATCTTTCTTTGGGAGATACTGTTCAGGGGTTTCCGCAGAGCAGAAAGTGCTTGTTTATATTTCTGTCTTTGGGCCACACCACGGATCGAAAGAACCAGTGAATACCACTTGAAAGAAATCATACCGTAAATCCGTCAAAAATTAATCCATCCAGTTGAATGTTACATTTCTATTTTCCTGTTGGAAGCACCCGGACTTGTCACCGGAGGAGAAGTATGACCACGTCTGGGTCCATTTGAGATGCCCCCCACTTCCAACCCCGTCTGTTTTACCCCATTTAATAATACTAATGTGTTTAGTCTACCCTAGTTAACCAATAATTTATCTGGGGGCGAGGAAGAGCCAACCTTTGCCCCGGGAGCACTCCCCAGCCCACTCAGACACCTCGGGAGCCTCTGCTAGTCGCATTTCCCATCCTCGGCCCTGGGCCTCGGTCGCAGCTCCCGACCAGTTCCCAAAGCCACAGGCGTGGACTGTGTCACTCGCCCCCAGCAGCCCAAATTAATCATCAGCTTGACTGATGCAGGCTTTGAGCCTTGCTCCTGAGTTTCCTGAAGGCGCCCGGTGCGGAGCCCGGCTCCTGCGAGGACTCCCGCTGAGGGGGGCAGGCCTGCGGGGAGGTTTCGTGGGAAAAGCTGCCACTTGTGTCTTTCACCGAGAGGGCTGTGAGGATGGAGATACAAACCTACCCTCCCACTAGGGGCTTTCCCATCTGGATTCACCCCAAATCGCGACAGCCTCTCGGGCTGGGTCTGCTGGCCGCACAAATCCTCGCGTTCGCAGCGCGGATCTCCAAACGCCCCAGCCTCGCGCCCGTTGGGTCTGGGCGCGCACTTAGGGCCGAGGTGACAAGGGAAGGCGGCGGAGGTGGAGCCCATCTCTGGTGGGACTCGATCAATCACTTTAAAGTAAAGGGTTCAAAAGTTCCAACCTCCCTTTGGAGGGGAGAGAACATGCTTCTCTCTGTAGCCCGCGGATTCCCCGCAGCCGTGCAGCAACCGCCCTTGGCAGGAGCCACTTCCCGGAGACAACCTCTCCTCTCCCGCCGCTGACGGAGCTGGCAGGTGGTAGTTGGGTCCCCCGAGGACCCGCTGTCCCTGGGCACACACAGGCACCCCGCCCCGACCAGCCGAGGTGCACGATTTTCCCTTTCTCAGCAAGCGGACGGGCCTGCCTGCCCAGGCCTGGCGGCTCCGGGCCTCGCAGAAACCCGAGCTCTCTCCGACCTGCTCTTCAAGAAGGGGCGGGGCAGACTGCCAGCAAGCTGCCCTGGAGGCAGGCCTAGCGAATTCCTCAGAAAACCCCTTTCTAAAGCACCAAAATCTCCCCAAAATGAGGCTCCGCTCCTCCCCCTGCCTTGCGGCCTTCCATCCAGTCAGTGCCTCCGAGCCACCTGGTCTAGCCCTGGCCAGGCCCTAGCCGCCTCTCTTCTCCCCCCGTCCGCCCCCCCCCCCCCACTCCCCCGCTTTTAAGCTCCATCTCCTCCCTGACCTTCCCGAGGCCGTGGCTAGGGTAGCCAGGGTGCTGCAGAGGAAATGAAATTGTTCTGGAGATTACAGTGGGGCTTTGGGCTAGGAGAAGTCCCCCACCCCTCTTTTTCTCGTGCTTCCACGTTAAGTATAAACGTGTATTTCCCATCACAAGAATAGACAAAATTTCTCGCTTATTTGCAGTTTTGCAAAGTTCTACACACAGATCAGTGAACCTTAAGCACCCTGTTTCGGGCCCACATTGTGGAGGTTTGTCAGGATTCCTGGGCAGTGAGCGTAATGACAGGTGAATCCAGCAGCCCCAGGGGAAGTCAGACCTAACCTCCAAGACTTATATCAGGGCAGGGGCCCGAAGCCTCCCAAGCAGCTTCCAGCAACAGGTACCCACCCTACAGCAGGCTTTCAGGATCCCAAAGCTTAGGCCGCGGACACGGCATCTGTTTCTCTGTGACCAGAACCTCCCCTCCCCCACCAGGGGATTCCTGTTCTCCAAATCACCCCTCAGTCACACAAGCACAGGAATCTCTGCGCTAGGAGTCACCTGCCCCGACACAGCCAGGCCTCCTTTCGGCTTCAGCAGGCCTTCACAGCCTACGTTTATCCTGCTTTCCACCTGCTTGTTCTTCCTGACATGACTTACAAAAAGAAGAAGAAGATGGAAGAGGAGGAGGAGAAAGTCAGGGGGATGCAGAATAAAAGAAGGCTAAAGGGGGACCGCGGCAATTATCCCGATTGCCCTTAACTCAGTCTTTCCCAAACTCAGGAAGACGTAACTGGTTTCAATAACTCTAGCTTCCCAAAGTAACTTTTTTTTTTTTTTAAGTGATATTTTGTTTCTGGACCTGAATGGCACCACCCTGAGGGGAAGAAGGAGCCATGTAGCTTTAGGAAGGTAAGCAGCTCTCTAGGGCAGGCTGGCCTCCCTGTAGCCAGCCATCATTCCACGGAGCCTGGGAGTTTCAAGCTGCAGGTGCCCAAGCGCTTTGTTGCACAGCCAATCTCAGCCTTTGCCCAGCCCTGGTCAGTTCAAATTAGATTTAAAAAAAAAAAAAATGGAGATGCTTAGGGTTTCTTCTCCTACCTTGACCATTCCCTAGTAAGGAGCTATTAGGACAGAAATATAGCAAGTCCCTACAACCATGCAAGTGGAAGCTAGTCAACATAACTGGTAGCTAGGATAGAAGAAGACTGGAAGACTGATGGCAGAGAAGGGAGGGGAGCAAAAAAAAAAATGTTTGCTTTTGCCCAACTCTGGGATTCCAACTTACTTAGTACTCAGACCTCCCGGCCCATCCTCACTCACTCAGCTGCCAGGGTAAAATCAGCCTTTGGGTTATCAGAAGGACTGGTGGGAGACACCCTTTTCAACCCTAGGCGAGTGCATAAGGAAGGCTATAACGGGTATGGGGAGATCTGGCAGAGGGAAAGAGAGGCCTGAGCAGCAATCACAACCCCCAGTCACTCGGAGGAACTCATCCTCATTAAAGAAATCCTTTGTATGATGCTGCATGTCTTTCCCAGATTTGTGGCAACCACACTGAAGGAGGAGGCAGGAGGCAGCTGCGGTGGCCGCTGCTGCTGCAGGCAGGCATCCAGCAGTGAGTCCCCAGCAGCAGACCTGGGGTCCCCAGTGTGAAGAGCCCAGGCCTTGCCCAATAGGCTGTGACTGAAAACAATCCCCTCACTCCAGGCAGCCCCACAGTGACTGCCCCAAATCCCTAAGCAGATTCCGGGACTGAGAGAAACACAGTTCATAGCATGGATATCTAAGAGTTGGGCTTGGTAGAAAAAACAGAAAACCCCACCCAATTCTGAAATCATGAACAAAATTACGTGTGGTAGTGGGTATTTGTACCTGTATATATGGAAGTTTCTTATTCTTGGCCCCAGGATGACATTTCAAAGATAGTTCTGCCATACTAGCACCAAAGGCTGTTTTTACTATCTTGCTATTGTCAATCAACCTTCTTTAAACCATATTGTACATTTTCCCCCCTGGATTTTAATGAAAGAAGAACGGTGCCAAAGCAGCTACTTTGTCCCAGAGCTAAAACAAAGACTAATACACAGGAAAGGAGCAGCTTTTCCAAAACGTACTCTTCTCCGATTTGGATGGAAAGCTCCTAGAGTGACCAGCCCCTAACTGTAGTTGATATTTAACCCTCCTTAGTACAAAGGCCTATCTTTTCACTAATCAGAAGCACCACTGAGAGAGGACTAACCTTTAGAGTTATGTCCCAAACTGGGAGTCGGGCTTCGACTTGGATTGCCTATGCCTCTTCTAACCTGAACAAAAAGGATCTGAAGAAAACCACATTTTTTTTCCCCCTTGCAACAAAGCATTCCTAATCACTTCAGCTTGTTGGTGAATTTTTATTCCCGTGTCCACTTGGGGTATTGAAATCGATCGCCGCAATATTTAATATATTACACTCCTAGGGTCATTGCTCTCCTAAAACTGAATTCTCTCCCTATGCCCTCAGCTCACCCTGGTTTCTCTCCTCCCACTCCCATCTGTCCAGGCCCTCTGTTTTTCTGTCCACATAACGCCTTTAATTCTCAGACCAGTTTATTTTGTTTTCTGGTATGGAAAATACTGAAAACTCTAGGCAGCATGGCGCTTAAAAGGGAAAATGAGGAGCTCAGTAGATTGGAGAAAATTAACCTGCCACAAACAACCTCATTAAAGAGCTGCCTACCAAGAGTTAAGAATTAATAGCAAAATGGAAGGGGAAGAAAACCCTTGAGTGAAGAGACCTTAAAACTGCTTTCTCTGAAAGGTGCATAATTTACAAGCCCAACCTAACCTTCAGTTTTATTTCCCTTTCCTAGTGACCTGTCCCATAACCTTGTAATCCACTGCAGGGGCATTTTCTCTTTGGTCCCTTTCTTCTTTTTCACACATAGGTTTGCAAGTCCAAATACTTCCTAATATTTTTGGTTTTAAAAATGCGCTTAAATTGTTTGGGGCCTTTTAATTTTGAAAGACACTTTAAGAGACTCCTGGAATACCCTTTGGGAATTCTTCAATGATTTGAAGAGTGCCCTTAAAAGAATTGTGTTTGGATAGTAGAGGGTAGGGGGGAATCATGCAGAAAGAAGCATGAAAAACCAGAGTGAGGACATTTTGTAGATCTAGCGTTCTCATGGTGCTCTGGTTTATTTTGCACATGAAGTTAAAATTTAAGTAAAACCCATGTATATGGGCTGTAAGTTGCTTTTCTAATGTTTTATTGGGCATTGTATTCTATATTGGCATTTTATATGCATAATCTCATTTCAATGCAGAGCCGCATACTAAATCCTGGGGCAAGCAGATGAAAATGTGGTGTGGATATTACACTCAATTTCATTGGCTTCAATGAGACTTTGCACATCGAGATTTCCATTGTAATGGCTTATCTTTGGCTAGAATTTTACACATTGACATGCTATTCCCTTGGTCAGGATCCTGAATGAAGAAACCATGTCAATGGAATAGCCATAATCATTCCATTCACATTATAACAAGAAACTGGGATCAATGGTCCTAACAGTATTTATAAAAAATTTCCTGCTTTTCTCTTAATAATTATTTTTGCATCTTTTTTTTCTTGAAGGAGATCATATGTAAAAATAACCTCAAAGTACATTCTAAAGCATAGGTTCAAAACAGGAAAAGATAGGAAATTCACAATCAGGATGTTTCCAATTCATCTAGAAATCCTTGTGTCAGAATATTATATTTAAGCCTACATGTTATGTAGGATCATATCCTATTCAGATAAACCAGCTTGAGATTGGTACAAAGGACAAGATTTCAGAAGCTCTTGCAACCTCCCAAAGTTTATTTTTTTAAAAAGCTATATTTGAGTTTTATAAAATAAATTCTATTTTCCTCCTATTTAATAATAATGTTAAATTACAAACAACAGACTGAAATGTATAGGATAATATAAAATGTTGATATTTTAGGTGAAGTAAATGTTTTGCATTCGTTTTTTCTAAAGAAGATGGCAGGGGTATATAACAAATTTCCTACTTTACTTTTAAAATTTACATACATAAAGATGTAAAAATATTTTTTGAAAAAAATCACAAGAATTAAATATTTTTATTAAAATTATACAAGCAGCAAACAACTGAACAATTCAAATGTTAACCAAGCTCTTGTACTTAAAATTTTTCATTATTTAAGAGGGACAAAAAAGTACCACCTCTCTTTTTGAATTCAGACAAAAAATACTCTGGTAGTAATGATGTATATACCCTTTTAATTCTCAACCATATATGTTTAAGATTGTTTTTAAGAGTCTTTATTATTAACAGAAAAAAATCAACATTGGTTTTTCTGAAGACCAATTTGCCACATGATATGTAACACTTGGAACAAAATTGAAAGCATCTCTGTGTATTTGCATCTGGCAATGTACTCCATGTTAGAGCCATAGCCATGTGTTTATAGAGTTGAGCTCTCCTGGTCTTGAGATACATGCTGTTTTTTATAGCCTAACCGGAATAGCTCAGCACATGCAGGACAAGAGGCTGGGAAGCCCTGGCCCCTCACCCCAGCAAGGAAGCTCAGGGTCACCGCAGGCTCCCACGAGGCCTCTATCAGTGCTGTTTTCAGTGCAGATTTTTACCGTTTCCAACTCTGGAAAAAGTATTGCTAATTATTGGTATTTCCCCATGAAACCTTCACCTGGGTGCAAGGGTTAGGGAGGAGGAGAAGAGCAAAAGCTGAGAAGGTGGGAGAAAAGAAAAAAGATTTAAAAAGGGGGGGAGGAAGGTAAATAAATCTGGTCATGGCAATTCCTACTCTACCAGGCAGGTTTTACTCTGAATGGATATTATAACTAGGCATCTGAAAGCTTAACCATCCACTGCTCTGCATATATGAATCTAATGTAAAGGAAGAAAACTAATCTCTCACATTTGCACCACTGACAATCAGGGTATTCATTTGAGAGGGAGGGAAAAAGAGACAGCAAGAGAGACATGAGGGGGAATGAATGTAAAATGTGCCTTTATTTCTGAGATCCAAGAATCTAGGTCCTTTCCAGTCGTTTCAGAGACTGAAACTCTTGCCTACTGGCCAAGTTGTAGCCTAGAGATCTTTTACGTGTTTGTGTCATTTCTAACTTTCACAGGAGAAGGGAGGGTGTCGGCCTAAGCTTAGTGCCCTCCTTCTTTCATACTGTTTTCCCTCTCTGCTGCTCATCACTTACCACCACAAGGATTGTGTTGTTCCCGGTGCTAACTTACATTGCTCTTAAAGAGGGCAAGCACTAATGGTGGAAACTATATTCCAACCTTTCAGTGCCCTACCTGTGCTTGTCCAATTGCCCAGTCTCCAGGAAAACTGAGTTTGCTTGCTTGTTTTGAAGGCTTGGGGAAGAAGAGGGCAGGCAACCACTCAGACTGTTTCCCTCCTTTCCTACTGAGCATCCCGGCTGGGGGAGGGCCTTTGCAGACTTGTGAGCAGTTCTTTGCTAGAATGGCGATATTTTAGGGTCTAAGTTTATTGATTGCTAAGCCTCTTCCATCCAAAAGGGTCAAACACAAACAAATGGATGACACTGATTATGTGAATAACTGGATCTTACGGGAGAGCCTCTAGGCTGCCTGCCACTCTCTCCCCACTTCTTTCTGTCTTGCTCCAGTCCTCCCAACAAGGAGGTTCCAGGCAGCAGGAGCTAAGGAATCAGGGATACTCTAGTATCCCAGATATTTGGCCTGTTTCTCCTGCAGATGTTCTTTTCAAACTACACAGACACACCTATCTGTGGGTAGCAGGCTGTCTTAAGGTCCTTTCAAAATTCCCCTTCCTCCATGCCTCTAGCCTTCATGTCCCTTGCAAGGGGACAGCCACTGTCCTCCCCCTAGTGAGGCACTACCCCGCCCTGCAGCCAGGGCTGCTGCCACAGAATAGCGAGCTGGCTGTGCTGCAACCTGCACAGCTGGGCTCTGGGGAAAGAAGTGGTGGGAATCAAGTAATGGCCCAGGAAAAGGCCGCTCCCTGAGCAGGAAAACTTGCATTCAACCGGGCAAACGTTTTCAGAGCACCGGGGCTCTACGGAGAGAAAGGAATGGCAGGCAGCGATGCAAGTGTGAGAGGAGACCTGCCTGGAAGCCATTGACAGGGTTTAAGGCCACATGTTTTGCGGGAGTGTCTTTGTAAACCGGGAGTGATTTTTAAGGAAAGCCAAATACACATGATGAAAACATCCTGTTTTGAGAAGCAGGAACGGTGGAACCACAGTTACTGCCTTCCAGTGCTGTTAATCAGTCAGGAAAGGGCTTCGGGAGCCCAAGGCTTGAATTTGGTGAATTCCTACAATGCGGAGCATTTCAACTTAGTATTGATCCCCAAACTCAATTTTGAAAAACGGCCTCCATGGCAGAAGTGTGGGTTGTGTTATCCCAGTATTTGCACGCATCGATTGGGCTAAAATAAAATGCACCATCCTCTCCCGCAAAGAAGGAAGAGGCAGGGACAGTCACAAGAGGAATAGCAGAAAGTGCATGGTTAATATGGGTTACACACGAATCTGCCAAACAAGTGCTTTAAACCCAGGGGGATTTCACGTGATAGGTAATTTGGTGAGAGAGCCCGAGTGTGCAAGCAGAGGGCCATCTTAGAAGGGAAGGCAGAGAGCTGAATATAGGTTTTTCTGACTGGAATTAACATTTCCTTGTGATTTGCATTTGCTAATGTTCAGCCCCTTAGTACAGTCCACCTAACTCCAGGTTTTTCCCCCCAACGTAGGCTCACGAGGAAATTCCCTCCCGGTAGCTGCACTGCCACAGCTCAGAGGCTGCTGCTGCTGCTTTTCCCCGGACCCGCTCGGTGTTAGGTCCTGGGAAGGCCGGGGCCGAGCCCAGCGCTTCCCTCTCCGGGCCTGCAGGGACAGGGGTCGGGGAGGCTCTCGCCTCCAAGTTAATCTAAGGACCCAGCGCCGGCCTGGGTTGGCCGGGACCCTTCCCGGGTCCCAGCGGTCTGGGAAGAGACCTGACGGAGATGGGAAAAGGAGACAGGAAGGTCTCATCTTAGACTAAAGAAGAAATCGTTACACACACACACACCTTATTTCTCCTGTCTTCTGAGTCCATTTCAGGAGAGAGAGAGAGAAAGAGCGAGAGAGGGGGGGAGGGAAGGGAAGGGAAGAGAGAGAGAGAGAGAGAGAGAGAGAGAGAGAGAGAGAGAGAGAGAGAGAAATCGCACGTGAGAGACCAGGAAGGGGAAAGGGAAGGCTAAACAAAAGAGGAGGAAGCGCAGGCAGGGGTCTGGAGCTCTCCTTCGGGGGCTGCTCGGCCGGTCGCCCCTCCCGCCCGCCCCCCGGCCCGGCATTCTCGGGCGTCCCGCAGGTTGGCTGCACCGGGCTCCACGCGGCTGAGACCGGGAGACAAAGCCCGGGAGCCCACCGCACCGCAGCGTGCTCCAGCGGGGCCTCCGGGCCGCGGTCGAGGCTGAGGCCGGGGCGGGGCGCCGGGCCGCCCTGCCTCCCCACGGCCCTCGCGGTCGGGGTCGCCCCGGCCCTCCCGGCCCTCCTCACCGCTCCGGCCCAGCCTATCTCGGGGGCCCACGAGTTCGAAACACGCCACAGCCTTGCAGAAAGCCTGGAAGGCCCGGCCACGTCCCTCCCCGGAGGAGCCCGCGTCTGCACGGGGCGCGGCGGCGCTGCGGCGGCCTCTGCGGCCGGGCGGCCATTTACTGCCCTCTGATTGCGCTCGGGACCAGGTTAGCTCATAAAGCCTTTCACACTCAACAATGGAGATTCTCTCAACAATTAACAAGAAACAACATAATAAAGCCATTTACAAAGACCTTGCTATTTACTATAAATTA
The DNA here is from genome assembly GCF_951640355.1 of Cnephaeus nilssonii. NCBI lineage: Eukaryota > Metazoa > Chordata > Mammalia > Chiroptera > Vespertilionidae > Cnephaeus > Cnephaeus nilssonii. The sequence goes on along the minus strand of NC_137072.1, from coordinate 22,030,743 downwards.
GGCACTCTTTAAGAGGCCAGTGCGTAATTTCACACACTTCACAGCCGGGCTGCGTGTTACACCCCGGAAAACCGGCTCGCTGCGTTTCCCCGCCACCCCGCCGCCGCACCTCTGTTTCCCCGCTGCCCACAGGAGCAGCTTTGTTTGCTCTGCGGCCCTCCGGCCTCTCCGACCCCCTCCCAGGTCACTGTCCCCGTTTCCAGGTCATCACTCCCCTCGCAGAGGCCCTGCGCCAGTCCCAGGGCCAGGAGCCCGGCGCCAGCCCAGGCAGGCCTCGGCCCACCACACTGCCCACCGGGGTCCGCCCGGCCCTCCCCTGGCTCGGCCCTGGTCTGGGGCCGCCGGCCCGGGGTGGAGCCCCGTCCCTTTGCCACTTGCGTTCCACACCCGCATTTTGGAAGCCTGGGCCAGCCCTCCGCCCGGCGCCGCAGAGCTGGGCACGTTTGACGGGCCGAGAAGGAGGCCTGGGCGCAGTGCGCGTGGGGGTCGGAGAGAACCCCAGGACGCACAAAGGAGTGCAGAGGGCGGGGAGGCGGCCCAGGCCTCGAGGGCCGGCGGGGCCGCGGGGCCGTGGCTGGCGCGCCCTGTCCCCCAGCGCCAGGGGGCCGCGCCCTGGGCTGAGGGAGCAGGAGGGTCACCAGTTCAGAGGAGAGCAAGCCCTGGGCGGGAGGAGAAGTCACAAAGACATTGGTTTGTCACCTTGCAAAATGGCGGCATTTACACATCTTTCTGGTGGCGGTGGTGGCCCAGGCCAGACAGCGGAGGGCTGCCCTGGGTCACCGCGGCGGCCAGACACCGACGCCCGGAGAGGCCAGCGAGGGGGAGAGCGACCCCCAACCCCGCTCGGCCCCCGGGTCGTCCCCGGCCTTCCTGCCGGCCTGCCAGCTCCAAACCCCGCGCCAGCAGCCCTGGACGCTGACCCCTGTGGACAAACACAGCCCGGGGGGAGCGGGGCCGGGGCGCGGGCTGGAGGGGTGGGGAGGCCGCCGGCCCGCGAGGACGCCACCAGCCGTGAGGAGCGAGGAGTTGGGGCGAGAGAGCCGGCCCGGCAGCTGGAAAGGACTGAACGCCTTGTTTTTGAAACTGTCAATTCCTGCAACCCCTATTGTGAGGGCTTCATGCAAAACATCTCAGGCCTTTTAAAGTAGGAGCTTGTGAGGCCTCCGCAGTTTGAAAAGAAGCGAGAAAGGAGCAGGGGCCTAGGGCTTGGGCTAAGAATGATAGCGGAGCCCCCCTCCCTTTTTCTTTCTTCCTTCTTCTTCTTCTTCTTTTTTTTTTTAATAGCAAAAGAGGGTCTGCCAAACAGGTAAAATGCTTCCCTCCCCCACCTCCTAGATTGGCCCTCCGTCCCCACCCCCAAGCTAGTTTGCAAAATGCCCTTTGGCCTAGGGAGCAAACCAAAATCAAAGCTCGCATTAAAAATAGTTCTTCCAGGAATGGGAAAATCCAAGGGAAGACCAGGGCGACCGGGTGGACTCCCTAAGGTGAATGCCCTGTTCCTCCAGGCCAATTTCCTGAGGTTAGTTGATGGGGAGCCTTTAATTTTTACCCCTAGTCTGGCTCTAGAAACTCCCCTTTTCACATCCTTTTCAGCAGGAAGTTATTTGTAAGGTGAAGCAAAACTCACCACATTTTTTTTGTCTTTTGTAGATGCTAATGCTTTATTTTTTTAATGTTTTTTTTTAAACATGAGGATTTTCATTTTCTTTGAAAGAAAAAAAATGCTTTTGAGGAATTAGTCTACATCTCTTCCTGCATGCAAACAAAACTATCATTCTCATATCAGCAGAAACTTGCAATTCTTGGGACTGGAACTTTGAGGAATTTCTACAGTCACCCAGACACAGATAAGATAAAAATCCACACACCAGCCCATCTAGTTTGTGTTATTGCTGTTTAGTGGTGGCTCCTTGTTGTTGATTTTAAAATAAACAACCATTATTGAGATTACTCCACTGTAATCAAGTAAGCCAGTAGGAAAGAACACCCACTTTCAAAAGTAAATCATTGAATAAGGGCAAGCTGCCTTTTCAAAAAAGGCAGATAACCTGGCTGTTGAAGACAGACTACACACATCTCTTTAAAAAATAATTAAATCTTCATTTCACAATCTTATTAGGAAACTACTTTTCTAGGAGACCCAAAATAAGCTTCTTTCCTCCAAAAGTCAGAGAAAGAGCCCTTTCCTGCATTTTCCTCATGTCTGTAAGTGTTGAGCTTTAGACACAGGAATCAACACTCAGTACTCCTGGGACCATATAGTGCCTTTTAAAAAAATATTCTATCCCCTGAAAACGTTTAAATGTAAAAATGCAATCTGTCAATGGAGGTAAGTTTTGTTTTTCTCTCAATAAGGCTTAAATTTTTGAACAAATGGCACATTTATAGTATCTTAGGAAATCTAGATATTGTCATTAGTCCTAAGACAACCAAAATGAAATAAACTGTCCTAAGAATAATGCCCACAGCAGAATGGGCAAACAGCTAAGGGGCTACCAGAAACTGAAAGAATACCTTGTATTTGCAAGTGACTGAATACCATTTGGTACACTTTCCCAACAGAAGCCCCAACTCAAAGTTTTGCTGTGGTTGGCTGGCTTGTAGGAGTACTGTGGGGTGAAATTTGTGTTGACTACTTAATTTCTTTCCTTTTGATGGTATCACTCTGGAATGCCTGGGCCTCCATGCTGCTCATTCTCCAGCTCCCATAAACTGAAACTATTGATTCTCTGAGGACTGGAGACCAAGTGTCAAAGCTGGAGGCTGATATTTTATGTCAGAAATTCTATAGGGCGCATTTGTTTTAAAGCATGCCTACTCCATCTCGTGGTCCCCCACACCCAAGATCTGTAGGCTTCAAATATATTCTCAATTTATAATTTCCTAACAGTGATTCCATAACCAATAAGAAAAGTCCTAGTCTAAATATAGTAGTCATCATATTTTGAACTTTCTTGACTTAGCAGTAAAGACTGGAAATGACAGACTTCCAGTGTGTGCATGTCACACTTTTTATAGATTGACTTTGTAAGACAACTCACTGCACCCAGTTTCTGTATTGCCTTCCAAAGAGGAAAGAACGCAGACTGAGGAGCCAATTGTTCAGCTTTCTGGTGCTTTAACTGTAACTTGTACTGGTCTTTGGAATTAGGCACAAACATGAAGTCAAGGATAACATCCCCCAATTTTTTGCTTTTACCGTATCTATCGTGCCAATAAAATGGGATCCAGTGCACTTACATCTGGCAACATTCAAGAAGGAAAGGAAGGGAGGCAGTTCAAAGCATCTGTTTACTCCATCCAAATGTATTTGGATGCAGGTATGCTCAGCCTCTGTCTTTTACAATAAGAGTCAAACCACAGAGCATATACAGCAATTAGGGCTGAGATCATCCAGATCTATCTGAAACATTTATAGACAAAAGAAAAGTTTCAAAGGGAGTAGGAATTAAAAGGTTAAGGGGGAAAAAGACTGAATTTCCATGAGAAATAGTGACTTAAATTCACACAGTAAACATTTCATTGATGTTTTGTTTTGTTTTGTGATTTATGATCTATAGATGCAGCTCCTTAAGTTTCAGATGGCAAAGATCTGAGATACATAATTTGTGAGGCTAAGGGAGGTGGACCAAAATTTATTAGATGTAACTTTCATTAAAATAGCAGTTGATCTCTGCTTCACTTTCTTAAACCTGAAACTTTTTGCACTTGCTTTGTACCAAGTTTATAAAGTTTTGTCCTCATTTAGGAAGAAATCTACCAGTGTTTTGCACAGAAACTCACTGGCATCATCAAATGGTATTACAACAAAACACTACACCCAATAAATGCATTTCTTTCAGGCAAAAACATTACAAGTGAAAATGTCAACAAAACCATTCATTTCTGTTAACCATTCTTCAATCTGGAATAAGTAGAAATGTATGGAACCAGGAATTTTAAACAGTGTTTTTAATTGAAAATAAAGCTAAAGCATGCTTTTCAACAGTGCAAATTTCCATAATTTTGATTTACTGCTTCCATCATCACAACATAGTACACCAGCATGGCCCTTACCAAGGGCTAGACCCTAGCCATTTGCATGTTGAACTACTTTGATTTTAAGTGCAAACATAGATAGTCACCTCTGATTGTCACTTGCAGTAGAAACTCTCCTGCTCTATACACAGGATGGTCTGAAAACAGAAGTTTAGAGAGATGCAGAAAAAGTAAAATGTAATAAAATCCAAGTGCCTGAGTTCTAGTACCAAAAAGCCCTGAAATAACTGTTATTTTTTATTTGGGGTATTCTTACAACTGTGATTCATTTTACTTTTCTTGGGAGTTTTTAATGCTTTGACACCATGAGGAGTCAGACCATAAAATATCCTGCCCTTAAGAGAAATGTTTTAATTGTTTTGCAAGTTTGAATTTTAATTGTTTTGCAAGCTTGAGGAGTCATGTTCAGATTACAAGGTAAGCAGGACGAAGGTACTAGTCACCTTATGTAAAGCATTTGGGTGAGAACACAAAAAGGACTCTTCCAATTGCAAGGAGTGGCTGTAAAAGTAAAATCACACCCTTTACAAAAGAAATACAATCTCATATTTATTTTACTCAGTATATATGAGGCAGCTTTTACCAGCATTCAATCAAGACTCCCCAATCTTTCCACTCAAAAAAGGAGAAATTAAGTGCAACTACTTTTGGAGAGGGAATGAGGGGAGAAAAGGAAAAAGATACCCCACAAAGGAGCTCCAGAAGAGAACATTTTGGGCTCCCAGGAACTTCTTGCTACCTCACTGTGTAACTATGTAACCTAACAAACTTTCACTGAATGAAGTTACACTTTCAGGTCTGAAATCTAGTGCATAAACTTAATGGCTCATTGTAATATTTATTATTCAACCTTTTGACATTTATTTGTAGCAGTTGAATTGAGGTACCGGGTGCATTATTAGCATTAAAACAGTAAAGTGTTCCAGCTCTACCATAATAACTGAGTTTTACTTGAGTCTTTAGCCTGAAGTAGTCTGTGGAATGTAAACCAAGCATTCTCCCACCCCACCCCCACCCTACTAAAAAAAAAAAAAAAAAAAACACAAACCCACAATGGGGAAAAAAAAAAAAAGTAATCCGATTTCTGTCTTCAAAATGTGATAAACCAGGACTCCAAAAGGGGTGTAACATATTAATGGACTTGTACAAACCATCCTGTGCAGTTTACAACAAAAGGAAGGTAATATGGTTCAAGAAAATATCTTCCAAAACACTTTTATGAATTAAATTTCCTGAATTTGTGACTAGGTGGAAGAGGTATTGCAGAACCGCCCAGCTGCCATTTCCAGATAGGATGGGCCTTGTGAGGAGGTTGGGAATCCTTAGTGGTGTTTAAGGAATATGCAGGCCACAAATCCCCATCCTTCCCAATAGTGAGTGATGGTGGACAAGGAAAATTTGCCATGAAATTAAATGGCCTTTTCACTGCTGACGCTACATTGCTGGCTACCTTTTTGCGTCTGTTTATAACTGTAAAATCATCCAGTGTTCCTTCATGTGTCTCAGTTTTACCTGTAGGACGAGGACTTCTAGCTGATTTCAAATTTGGTTTGACTGTAGGTGTCTGAAGTACAGGTCGCTTTCCCAGGACTAGTGTCCGGTAATTTTTTCTCACCCTGGCACCAAATTTATATTCCCCATCCTCAGGTTTTGGAGAACCTAAAGTGCATGATAGGCCCTGTCTCAGAGCCAGTGGCTTTAAGGAAGGAGTTTCTTCTTCAGGGCATGCAAACCCTTCCTTGGCTGTGGTTAGCAAGGCATCCTCCTCTTTGCTTCCAGTCACACTGTAAAACTCACCCTTTGTATCATTGCACTCGCACTTTAGCTTATTGGTAATAAGGTCAGGTTCATATTCTTCATTAGCACTATTGTCTTCGACTTTGATTTTAATATTGTGCAGAAGTGGCAGTGTCTTGTCGCCTGTGTCAGTGCAGGGATTCTCTGCTTTCGTTGCTGCTGCTGCATCCACTCCAGGATCAGTCTGCAAAGAGGGCAAATCCGTAGCAAATTCAATACAAGGGGGGATTTTGGAGTCTTTTTCTGAATTTGCTGCTGCTAGTGAAGAATCCTTGTTGAAGAACCTAGCAGCTATTGTGTTGTTACCTGCACAGTGTGTAGTAGGAGTTGCTTGCAGGCATTTCCTAGTTTCCCGGAGTATTCTTTGTTGTGGAAATACATTGTTTGTCTTTGGGCTAGGTGAAGAGGCCCCCTCTGCCAGGCAGTTAATTGTCAGGTCAGTTCTCTTCACAGTACTGGAAATTTCAGAGTGTGGGAATGTAATCGCAGATACCCTATCGTTCCTTATCTCTGTGAAACAACTCCCCAGGCTGGCGGAGCAGTACACCGGAGACGCTTTGGGAGCCCAGCTCGGCAGAGGCCATTCCTCCGCTGACTCCGCTTTGACACTGCTCTTGAGGTCGGGAAGTCGGCCGGCATCCTCGAAAGCAGCGGGGTGGGTTGCAGCGGCGGCGGAGGCCAGATGGTACAAGAAGTTGGCCTGCGCCTGCACGCTGGGCGGCTTGCAGAAGCTGGTGCGCCTGAAACGGATGCTCTGCACTGACACTTGGCTGGAGCCAGAGCTGGAGTCCGATTCCGAGGACGAATCCTCCTCCTCCGAGCTGACTTCACTGGAATCCGAGGCCCCAGTGACCCCCTCCTCTTCCTCCTCCTCTTCCTCCTCCTCCTCCTCTCCCTCCTCCTCTTCCTCCGAGGACACAGAGTTGCTGGAGCTGGACAAACTGGAGCCAAAATCCGAGTCGTTGGCTGCGTGGTCCGAGTAGGAGCTGGACTCCGAGTCGCTGCTGCAACTCTCGGGAAAGCTGTCCAGATGGGGCTGTGGCCGGTGGTGATGAGGGGGGTGGTGACTCTGCAGCGGCTGCTGGGCCCGGTGGTGGTGGTGGTGGTGGTGATGGTGGTGGTGGTGGTGGTGGTGGTGGTGGTGGGGAGGTGGGCAGAAGCTGTTAACCAGATGAAACCTTTCCAGGCAAGTGGCCCCGGAGGCCGCCGCCGTGGCCGCTTTGGCTTTGTAGGACCTGGGCAGCAGCAGCAGGCGGCGGGCGCTGGCGTGGGGCGCGAGCAGGCAGTCCTTGGCGGCCCCGCGCTTGCGCTTGCAGCGATAGGTCGAGCTCACCGGGCCGCCGGCGGCGCCCGCCGCCGCCTTGGGCTGGGGTCCGGCCGCCGAAGCCTGGTAGTAGGCGGCGGCGGCGGCGGCGGCGGCAGCGGCGGCGGCGGCAGCGGCGGCCGCGGCGGCCGGGTGCTTGCTGCACAGCAGAGTCCGAAAATAAGCCGGGTCCGAGTGGAAAGCGACGTAGTTTCCCTGGAGCGGGGCAGTTTCATAGTTTAGAGGGGGTTTGCAAGGCGAGCGCACGATTTCTGGGTAGTGCGAGCCCGGGTATTTGCTAAAAATCTGAGGTAGATGGGCGGCGGGGCGCGCGGCGGCGGCGCCCGGGCGCGGGGACTGCGCGCTGATTGGCAGGGGCCGCGCGGCTCCGCTCAGGCCCCGCCAAAGTTGGTGCCGGTCCTTCCAGAAAGCCGGGCGGGGGCTGGCGGCGGCCGCGGCGCGCTCCGGCGGCGGCGCCTTTGTGGCCAGGGCCCGGCCGACCCTCCTGCGCTTGGTCTTGAGGACCCGCTCGGTTTTGCAGGAGGTATAGAGCGCTTCCACGTCTTCCCGGGAGATGAGCGTGCATTTGGCGGCGTGGAAGGCGATGCTGTTGATGGCCTTGAGTTTCCGCAACTCCTCCAGATCGCAGTGGTGCTTTTTCACTTTCAGATGATCCATGCGCTTGTGCACGGTCGTCCTCGGGATGTTTTTCAGCAGATCCGTGAAGACTTGGGAGAGGGCAAACATTTGCTTTCCTTTAATGATGAGGTAGCCGAGCCTCACGCCATCCACCTCTTCAAAACCTGACTTCAGGTCTCCCATCTCGGGCACTAAATGATCCCCACCATTTGCAGCAAATATATACGTGACGCATACATACACATGTATGTATGTTAATCCTCCACCAGATGCTGCGTGTGTCTCAAGGCATCCTGCTAATAAAATAACAAAGACTGTTATTCCCGGCGAAGGGAGTGCCAAACTCTAGGCGAAATTATTGGGGGGGAAAAAAAACACCAAAAAAAAAAAAAAAAAAAGCCATAAAAAAAAAACCAACAAACGTGAAATTACACTAACTTGATTCTTGCCTTTTTGTTTTTTTGGTTTTCTTTTTTTTAAAAGAGAGGGGAAAAACCATCCGGTTTCTGATCTGCCAGTGTGTTAGTGTAAGTCCCAGATGCAGATCAGTACCTGGGCCCCTCTATTTCTTCCTTCTCCATTGGAGCACTTTGATAATGGAATGTGAAGGGAGAAAGAGAAAAGAAATGCAGCTGCTATTCCCGTCGCTGCTTTAGCTACAAATAAAATGACAGAGTGAAGTGAGCTCGTCCGGAGACACCTTCATCAATTAATTCCCCTAAAGCCAACGCTGATTGGACACTCCTGACAGGTGATGCAATAAAAATTGATATTCCACCCCTTCCCCCCAAAATCTCCCACTAATTAGCATACCCTTATACTGCCACCTCCCCTCCCAAAGTAAATAATACAGTTGGTATATAAATCTTTCCATTAAACTATCGGAGCTCAGAAACAGCCTGACTCACAGACTTCATCTGAACCAGTGTGTGTACGCTTAAAAAAAAAAAAACAAAAAACCTGTATATTCGCCTTTAAAGGAATATTGCCTATTTTTTGCTTTATTTGCATTTTACCGCTACAGCTATTATTTCAAAGAAAAGCATTTTAAAAACATTATCGAGCTTAAATAGATACACCCCACCCCCCTTTTCCTTTGGAAAATGGAGCGTAAGTGAAAATGTGCAGAATAGCCTGGTATTTCCCTTATGGGAATGGGGAAGGAGACCGGCTACGAGCTCCAAAGTTAAACCCACGCGGTGAACCGCCCCAGTATGGACTTACGTTTTGAATTTCGCTCGATTTTCCTTTTTTTTTTTTTTCCTCCTGCAATACTTTTTTTTTTTTACAACCAGGAACAAAGTTATTTGACCAAGGAAGCAGTTCAGGGCTCCAGCTCCAAAACACTGTAACAATTCATCTGGATTTGGGTTCTCTGCTGGGGGATGGCGTAGGGAGGAGGTAGTTTCACGTCAGACTCATAACAAAGCATAGATAAGCTAGAAATGTGTACACTTTCCACAATTAACCAGGCTGGACTGGGGACGGGATCCAGAGTCCCCAGCACAGCCTTTGCCTAGGTCCTGTTCACCGCAGGTCAGAATTCCAGGGAGCAGCTCGTTTCTGCAGCAAAGAAAAGAAAACGTAAAACGCCCGAAGTACTTCCAGAGGTTTTACGTAATAACGGTGAAAAAAAAAATGCTGATGTACAATGCAGACTATTTCAGTAATCTATGATGCTTTTACTTGGTAGTTTAAATGAATCTTCCACAACTCTCATTTTCCCCCCACGAAAGCCAAGCATCTGCTTTTTTAAAAAAATCACTGGATGAATATCAATATTGTTTAACCTCTTCTTATTCAAATTTAGGCATATTTTGGTGTCATTTTTAAGGATATCCAAAATATTGCCAAATGAGAGCAAGGGTCTTCCCAGTTGTGTTACCACAATCCCAAGGCGGTTTGTTGGCTGCTTTGCAAAATTCGGCAAAATCTTCTTAACCCTTAGGTGTTTGCAACGACAGCATAAATGTAACCCATGCATTTATGTTTCCTTGTTCCTCCAAAAATAGACATCCGTGAGGTCAAAAGAATAAATGGATATTTCTGAGCCTGCAAGAAAAAAATGTACAATAATTTCTTCCTTCATGTTCAGAAGTTCCAGCTTTCACTCCTCTGGTCTGGCTAGCAAAAGCAGATATAGCTCCAAAATAGAAAAAAGATAAAAACTGAGGAATCTTATACAAAAAGGTGGTTTGCATGAAATCTCAGCCATAGTGCCCCACCCCCACCCTTAGATCTCTTGTAATTTCCCAGGAATTTTGAAGAGAATTGGGAATTTCAAGAAGTGCATCCGGAAATTAAGGAAGTCTATTTAAGAGAGTCTGTAACTCAGAGGTTGGGATTTGAAAAGTCAGCCCTGGACTACTGTTGCACTCAGCACAGATGTAATCGCCGCTCTTCAACTTAATCAATGTGTGTACAAACCGCGATGTCTAGTTCTTGCCTTTGAAATCTAAGGCTAGCATTTCCATCCAAGAAATCAGAGCTACAGCAAATTACATTTTTGTCCCTTGAATGAGAGAAGGATCATTGAATGGATCTCGTGATATTTCAGGCTTTAAACGTAACCCACAGGCGGCAATGAACAATGCCTCGTCACAGCTAATACCATCCACCGAGTTGGCTTTCTTTTGCATCTGGATCCATCACACCGCGTTTTTCTCTTTCACTTTCACAGGAGGGAAAATGCACAAGGTTTAAGCAGAAAGCAAAGTTTCCAGGAAAAGCAGATGCTGATGTTTGCTTTTTAAGGTAGAATAACCACAGTCTTTCAATTGCTAGCAACAATGTTTTAAAATTCCTCCTGATGCACTTATATACTGCCAGCCTCTTCCTCCCACCCAACTCCCGTCCAATTCCCCTCCCCCAGCCTTAAGATTTCGACCAGAGTCAAACAGCCAAGAAATAGTAAACTCGGAAAAAGCCTTTGAGAAGATATTACAATAGGTTGCCTACAGCGTTGCCCCCACCCACGCCTTTTCTTCTTTTCTTTCTTTTTTTTTTTGGGGGGGGGGGGGCAGGTAGTTCTAGTTCTCGATTCCTATTTAGATTTGCGCGCCTGCGCGCGCACTAGGCCGCGCGCGCGTGCGCGCACACGGACACACACACTCCTATTCCTCCTGCATATGGCAACGTGATTTAGTAACCGTTTCAAAATTACCTTCTTTCCCTCTCCCTTCCTCTCTTTCAATCTTTAAAATACTGACAATATAGGTGGTTTTAAAAACTAGTAGAATATTAAGTATTTTTTTAAACTAAGGGTACAATTTGGTGGGTCAAAAGGAGAAATATAAAGGCTGGGGGACTTGGGAATTTGTCTAGACATACAATTTATAGGAATATCTTCGTATGTGCACCCAGACACCTTTACACTTATACATTTTTAATACTCCTATTACACATCTTTCTTCTTGTCTAATACATTCTTTTGTTCCTTTAACTTCCCCCATCGTTTTGTGTGTGTGTATGTGTGAAGGCGTGAGCACGCGCATTCACACACATACACACAGAGAGAATGTGACAGACAGCTTTCTTGTGGCCATCAGCCCACGTTGCATATCCGGGGTCTTCTCCAGGCACATTGGGGGTCGATCCCCATAAAAAGATCTAGGAGAGGCCCCTGAGCGCTCACACATGAAAGGCAGGGGACTTTAAGATGGATTTGCATGCACACAGGGGAGTTCGATCAATAGCTACCAACATTTATGGCTTAGATTATTAATGTGAAAGCTGGCCAAAAGAATGGGGATGAAAAATTAAAGGTGTCTGGTATCAATTATGCTTAAAGTTATGCAATAATTTACTTACTTTGCCTGGATGTGCAGATCCAGATGTATAAAGTACTATTCTTCAAAAGCCAGGGGATTTCTTTGATAAATTTGTTGACCATGTCAGCTGCCTCTACAATCAAAGATGAACCCAATTCAGATGATGGACTGTATTCAAATTCTTTTTTAAGAAAAGATATATCAACTTCTATGTTTCTCAAACTCATATACATATGTTGGTGGATATGCCCAAATTAACATTATGTGCATATCCATCTCTGAGGGGCCAGGGAATTACTTACTGAGAATTTAGGTATATATATATATATAATGAAAGGCTTTGAGTTTGTAAGTTAAATGTGATTATTTACTCTGTGAGGAATGCATAATCTATATACTGTAATACAAAGTATTTTAGCTTTGAAAACAAAGCTGCTTGCTAAAGAAGAACCTTCTGTGACAAATACAGATAGAAATACATTCTATATGTTCACTTCTACATTTATTGTAAAAAAAATCAGCCCTTTTAGGTTTTAAAGGGATGGGCTATGAAGATATGAACATATTTGTCTTTACTTATCCTGTGTGAACGTGCCAAATTTACTTTTAGATGATCTATTTTGATTTATTTTTACCGTATTTCATGTTTAAATACCATTGCAATTCAGTATGACCTCTTTCTTCTGGGGCAAAGTAATGCATACGACATTTACAGTCTTTTAAATGGCTAGTTGGGAAATGCAATAGCAATTTGCAGAAATAGTTTACTAATGGGGAAAGTTATTTTGAAAATCTGAAGGAAAACCTAAGAGTACTTTTGTATTTCTACACTACAACTGTCAAATAATCAAAGTACTGAAGAGCATTAAAATAATCCTTTTCCTTCCAAGCTTTCATCCATACATACGTAATTTAAATGGGGATCACCGCACCCCCCCTCCCCCCATCACCATTCCCACTGCCTAAATCTTCACCATATACATTTGTTTTAAAGATTGCTGGACACATTTTGTTCAAAGTGAATTCAGACAGAAAAGACCAAGGAACATCACAAAGGCCTCAACAATGTACGTATACTAGTTAGGAGAATAAAAGCAGCTTTTTGTGCTGTTAGCCAAAAGTAACTATGATACTTATAACAAAGATTAAAATAATAATAATTCAAAGCCTCATATGGCAAAATTAATTGAGGATATAGGACAATAAAAGCTTGTGTGATAGCAGTTCTTACCTAAATTTATCTAATCTCACATGTTCTTTGCTGTTTGGGAGGAGAACTTGAGAATAGAGGAGGAGGAAATGGCTAAATTAAAAAACAACTTAAATTATAACTTAGTATATTTTCCTTAATTTTTTTCTTTTTGTCTCATCCAAACAAATCATGGCAAATCTCCAAAAGGGCCCATCCTTCTGTTGTGAGGCATTTAAAAATTCTGTTTTTAACAGAAGTTTGGGACACAGTATATGCCATGTTGTCTACTGACCCATAATCAAAATGCAATGACCTTCTACCCTTTTTTTGCCCCCTGACTCATCTTGAATTCTATGCAGCCTTTATAAATTTGCAAATCCTTGGAGGTAAAGGGTTTTTTTGTGAGCCTTTGTTCACAAAAAAAGCCCTAAGAGTGTGCTTTCTGAATTAGACAAAGGTGAAGCAACAAACCTTAATGGACAAAATTTTATACAGGTGAGCAACTCTTCAGATAACAGATATTGCAAACTAAAAAGCAGTTATAAACATGGGAGACTAGAAAGTTATAGATTGCATCAAATGAGAGTGTGGTACAAATCACTTTCATGATGTAAAAATTGGTTAGGCCAAATTTTCCTGTTTTCCTCATCTCAAGGGCCATGGGGGACTCAGTGACCAAGAAAGGAATGAGGGGTAATGGAGAGAGGGGGGAGGGAGGGGGAAAAAAAAAGGAGGGAGACCTGATCTGAATCTACAGGCACATTTCCTTATCTTTCCTGCTATCAGCTAGTTTAAAGGACACCATAATTATGATGGTGATAAAACAATGCCTGCTCATGTGTGCTGAATAAATAAAGAATGTTTACAGCTCAAGAATCTTTTAATTCCAATTAAATGCTATCAAAGAAAAGCCAGTTTTCCTACTGCAACAGCCTTTCCCCCCAATTATCTTGTTTTGTTACAATATTTTCCTATGAGACACCAGGGTCTCTCGCAATTGATCCTGAATATTAACAACAACCAAAATAATCTGAGAAAGTGGGGTTCAACTTTGATATATTATATAATACACAAATATCAAGAGCCACAAATTATTTGTGTTGCCCCATTTTTTTTCTTTTTCCACAAGGGCCAAATGTGTAGAGACTGAAGTGATGACACTAAGTGTTGAGGCCTACCTATGGGCTGCTGAAGCCATACTGAAATTGTGAGCACCCATGAGGGGAGAAGGGAAAGATAAGACCTGTGGGGCCTGGTGGGGCCTGATGGCCTCTGTGAGGGGAATCCTCTGGTTCTGTTCCCCTGGCTTCAGCCCAAATCCTCCGAGGAGCACTGGAGCCAATCACTGTCTTCCACTGCTGCAGCTACTGGGCGCACACAAAAAAGCGGGAGATCAAAAAATCCCAAGTTCACATTTATGGATACACAAGGATCATTTCATATTCATGACTTAACCAAATCACATCATAATCAGATTTAAACAAGGTTTGGACAGGAATGCCCACCAGGCTGGGCACTACACACTGACAAACATCACATACTAACCATGAAAGTCGCTTTTTTATTTTGAAATCATAGGGTAAAGGTTAAATCTTTTAACTTTGAAAAGCTTAGTTTTTGCTTTTGAGGCAAAATTTACAGTAAAAAAAAAAGCCTTTCTTTCAGTCATTCCTCAACATTATATTTCAAACTTCTATTTTCTTTCTTCCTCAGTTCTAGTAGTGTTTTGTTTGTTTTAAAAACATACATGGCATAACAAACATTATGGAAAACACACTCGTTCAGTTAAATGCCCATATAAACCTGCCTTTTACCACATCTAAGTAGTGCATTGCTAAGAATAAACTTAAAAAAAAACTTTCTTCGAAGAAAGATCTAATATTTCTTGGTAAATTCTATTTGGTGATTGTGATATAAAAATAAAGTGGTAAAAAACGTCCAGGTATTTGTAAGTTTGTTGGGTAGTCGCAGGCCCCTTCCCTATTGAAAGTTTAGAGCTCCAATACCCTCAATTCTACAGGCAGAATTAGGATGGACTTAGAGGGTCCTAAACGTGACCGATTCACTAAGGCGAGGGGCTACAGCCTGCAGCAACGTGCTCGGCAACTTAATCCTACGCTAAAAGAGGGCAGAGAGCGAAAAAGCATGAAATACAAACTCTCTCGACATCCGTAGTTACTTTCAAGGTGGATTGTGTATTTTCAGGCTGATGGGAACGACTGTTTTTTGGAGCAAAAAGAAGAGAAGGTAAGTGTTTGTCTTTGTATTCACCAGTTCCTAGAGAAACAATGAAAGAACAAAGGGAACCACTTCTCCATCTGAATATTTTCTGTCTCTCCCTCCGTTTTAAGCCAAAAACCTTTCCAGGGGATTCCCTTTCCTCTACCTTAAGTAGTTATTGCTAGGCTTGTCGAACTGAGAATGAGAAAAAAGTTGAGCGGCATTGTAAATACAGACTAAATAATGATCATAAAGACATGCTGTGGCGACTCTCCACTACGCCGGTGGCAACAACTTACCACAGAAGTTGCTAGATGCATGAAGGCAAAGCCAAAGAAATAACCTTTGCCTTGCAGTTTTCGAACTCAAGCATTGAAATCACCTTTCTTGCTGTCTGAAAGGCTTTCTGCGCACAAAATGTGTAGGTACTGTCTATGGGGAGAGATCAGTGTACTATTTAGGTTGGAAAAAAAAATGCCCCATGTTGCTATCTGGAAAATAATTTTTAAAAGGAAAAGGGGATTCAAGTCTTGACGCGACTTTTTGCTGACAGAGGAAATGGCAGCGGTGGCTGGACAAGGAGAGAGATTCGTATTTAAATGTATTTGCTTTGGGGGTATGGTGGTTATTGGCAAGTCTGCTTTTGTGGGTCTGTGTGGCTGAATGAGTCAGTGACCGAGTGCCGTCGGCATTATATAAATGGATCGGTGTGTGGGGGGAGCCCCCGAAACCGTCCAGCACGTGAAATACATTTCTTACTGCCCCCCAAGCGACGACCAAGCCCCCCTCCCCCAAACGCGTATATTACCTGCCCAGTTACAGTGTGACACATGTTTATGTTTATAGTCCTGGTTTGTAGTAGTGTCAAGAGCCGCAGCGAGAGGAGGAGAGAGGAGAGGGAGGAGTAAATGCAACCACCCCCACTTGTTGTTAAAGCAAATTTACTGCGTTATTGCAAGCCGGTCCGGGGGGCTGGGGCGTGAGCGGAGGGGCAGGGTAGAGTTGGGTGGTGTGTTGGTGGTGGCAGGGGGGTGGGGTTAGGAGATCCGCGAGGAGCTGCCCTCTCCCCCGGCCCCGGAGAGGCAGCTCGGTCAATAGGGGAGCTCGCAGGCCCGGCGAAAACAAAAAGGTCCCTCCCGCTCGCCGCGTTCCCGTGGGGGTGGGGCGGGGGCTCTGCAGGCCGGGCTCCAGGGCCCTGACCTCTGACCCCGGCTCCTCTCCGCGCTCTCCTGGTGCCGCGCGGCCACTTTTTACCCAGGATCCCTCGCGCGGGCCGTGCTCGTGCCGAGCTCGAGTCCTCCTTAATCCTCCAGTCCCCGGTCCCGTCCCCTCCCCCCCGCCGCCAGCCCCGGGGGAGGGTTCTCCGGCGGGGAACCCCCGCCCCGCCCCCACCCCGCAGCCCGGGCCCGGGCGGCCGCCGAGAGGCCGCTGGAGCGGGGACAGCTGAACGGCTTCCCGGGGCCGGCCGGCCCGCGGGGGAGGGGACGGGCGGGCAGGGGGCCGGCGGCCCGGCCCCTCGGCCGGCCGGGGCCTGGACCTGTTGACTCCATTGGTCAGCCCGGTCCCGCGCCTGGTCCCTGCCGCCGCGGCCCGAGCCTTTCCGCGGCAGCCCGAGGAGGAGATGAGGGTGGCTGTTCTCTCCGCCTCCCTCCAACTTTTTTTTTTTTTTTTTTCTTGGGGGACGGAGAAGGCAAAGTAATCTCCGCTGCCCCGTCCTTGCTCGTCACGGCGTGCGCGGACCCACGGCCACCCGGCCCCGCGGTGTAAACCTCCTCGCTCCCCCAGACCTGCTGCTCCGCTCGGAGGCCGCGGGCCCGCGACGCCCCCGGCTGCACCCGGCCGGGTCCCCGGCGGATCGCGTTGCCTTTCTTCCCTAGAAGCTGCCTCGTCCACCTTCTACTTTTTCCTCGTCCCCGGAGGCGTAAGAGGAAACCTGATTTGCTGCCTGCCGCCGGACACATCCTCTGCTCCGGTCCAAACGCGTTTGATGGAGAGTGTAAAATAACAGTATTGAAATAAAGAGAGAGGGGAGAGGAGAGCTCTCGGGCAGTTCCGAGGACATCAGGGCGTTAAACAACACGAGATGTGTTTCAAGTTAGAGGTTTTATTCGATCTGCTCTATTGACTCTAGATTTGGGGTTTCCTGAGGAGTATTTGCCGGTGGGAAATGGCAAATTACAATGAAAGTTGAAGTAAGACATCTCTACCACTTCCGAAAATAAAAGGGAAATTGAAAAAAAAATGTCCGAACGGAATAGCGGGCCGGCGGCCGCAGGGCAGCGGGAGTGGCGGGAGGCAGCGCCTGGGGCTGGGGCCGGGGGAGGCGGGCGGGCCGCGGAGGGGAAGGAGGCGGCGGGCCGGGCACGGGCCGCGGCGCTCGGGGGCCGGCCGGGCGGGCAGGGCCGCGGGGGGCGGGGGCCCGGCTCCCCAGGCGCGGCCGCTCCCATTGTTTGGCCCTCGCGCCGCGGTGGCACCGGCGCGCCCTTCCCGAGGGAGGGGTCCTGCGGCCCAACCCGACCCCCACCCCCGCCTCCCCGAACCCCCGGGACCCGGCCGGGCCGGGCCGGCGGGTCTCCACAGGCTCGGCGGCGAGGGGCTCCCGCGCGCCGCGGGGTTGGCGGCAGCTGGGCGAGCCTGCGACTCACACGTTCCAGAGGGAAGGAGCCTGCCCGTCTTATAAAGTGCTCACTATGTGGAGACCAGGGCCGGCTTCTTTTTGTCTGCGTCCGGGGAGTTGGAGCAGACTCCACCATGTTTTTAATGTTTTTCAACGTATGGATTCGGGGTTCACAGGGGTCCGGAAAAGCACGTTTCGCAGCCTCTGTATTTGCTGTTATTCAGCTCTTTGTTGTGTGTATGAAGTCTCATTTTAAAAGGGCCGAGGTACACCTAACAAAAACAGGCTTGGTTTCTTAACGTGAAATACATTTTCAAAAATAACCGTGAAATTCAAAAGGGAAAAACGTGTCATTGGCTTTTAAACCCTGTTTTGGAACAAATAATTGCAACCCACGTACGCAAACTCTCTCTTCCTTTGTGAGCCATGTGGAAAAAGTATTTCTAGCAAACGTCGCTGTGTTTTTAAAATGAATTTCCAACAAGTGCTCATGGGTGTGGAAGACAAGACCAAAGTCATTGTGCGTGAAAACTCATGAAGAAATAATTCCAGTCCTTGGGTCCAAACCTTACTAGGGCATGGGAGTAATTTACACTTAGATTTATAATAGACTTTGCGGAAATTCCATGTAAAATACCCATTACTAGTCTGTGTATGCAGCACTGTTTCCCAAGGTGGATTTTTAAAAACCAATTAGAATTGATCTCTAATGGAATATTATATTTACACGTCATCATGAAAACATAATTTGACAAGAGTTTTGAATTACAAGGAAGAAGTTAACAGATGATGTTCATAAACAGCGTCTGTTTGCAGACAACCCTAAGAATTAAAGGTAGTGGTGGTTGAGATTTTTGCATTTGAAATACTATAGAAGTGGTTTGCATTTTAACACTTTCATTTTGCGGATCTTCTTCCTAAACTTGCATTTCCTCATGGAAATCACTCAATTATTTTGAGGTATAGGTAGAAATTCTTATATAAGAAATCATTTGAGGTCTAACTGTGGAAAGGTTTGATCAGAAAAAAAAATTGGTGTGGAAAATTAAGTATTCTCAGTCTGTTCATTTCTTACACACTCGTCCTCCCATAGTCCCCCCTCCCTAACTTCTTGGATGCAATTTACATTTTTTTATTTTTAAGCCTTTGAGTATTTAGAATAGCTTTATAAGTTTATTTGCTATGTAGTTGATTGTAGAAGGTGTATCTTTTTACACCTTTTAGTGTTCAGGCATTTTTTGTTTGTTTCATTTAAAGTTAAAATGTTACAAGTCATGATATACTTGTGAGAAAAACAACAAATGGGTGGGAAAAAGGATATGAAAAGGGTTGGGGATGGAAAGGAACTTATGTCGTATTCCTGGTCAGTGTTTGAAATAACCCTTCTTAATTTCATGTCACTGTATTTTCCACTTCTGCTTGCACCAGTGATCTTTGCTTTTTTAATTGGGGTAAAGCGGCACCATATAAAAATTACATACATTCTAGGTCTTAAGCGCCATAGTAAAGTAAGACTGACAAAAAATGATTGGGGGCTTGTGTCTTTAATTCGACTGGAATGTTAAGCTTCATACGATTTATCCTGGGTCCAATAGGTCCTTGACACTGTTACTGTATAATTTCAAGAGGTAAATATACACATTATAGTTTTTTAAAATATAAGATGTACTGGGAAAACCATTTATTAATTGAAGGAATAAAAAATGAATTTGTCAACCTCATTCTTTCTGGGACACAATGCAGTTAATTAACATATTCTTGGGCTTGAATCTGGATTTGGTAAGCAGTGGCCCCTTTCAGAGGGGTAGACATTTAAATCTTAAAAAAGTGATGTTTTTGGGGGGCCAAATAATATTTAGCAATTCAGTTTAATAGTTTCTTCTTCTTGCTCTTCTTTTTATTTTTTATTTTTTTGGTGCAAGATATGTTTCATTTACTTTCAAGGTTCTCTTTCATTTCAAAACCTGATTTTCCTCTTTTCCATGTCCAGAATCTTTTCACTTAGATAACTTATTGTATCTTATAAACAGACACCTACATTTGTCATTTTAGTCATAACAGGAATGCAAATCTTTAGTGTCAGTAAAAAAATGGGAACATAGACCTTACACTCCTTACATTATAAAGTCAAAATGTAAACCTTTAGGTATTGTTGCATCATGGAAAAAACAATAGTCCAACTCTGAAATGTTATTGAGATTTATGTAATGCCTAGATGATCTAACGGCACCTTTTAGATATTTTTCTGGTGGTAATTACATGGAGTTTTACCCAAAAATGCCAACAAAGCCAATATATATCAATTTCATAGAAACAGAGTAGCTTTAAAGCCAAACACAAGATTAACCAAACCAAATCCTTTAAAGTAAAATTAGACTATGAGTCTTAAAGTTTTAAAATTTAGATTATACACTATTTAAATTTCAGAATTACATAACTAAACTTTTCAACAATTAAGGGTATCTAACAATATTAATCACGATTGATTCATTTACATGAAAAGGTGGGTAACATTTGAGGGCTACTTAAATATAGACACTTCTAAACAACTTGGTAAATAAAAACTCTTTACCTATATTAATTTTAACTACTGAAAATATTTAAGGAAACCTATTTATCTGAAAATTTCTGTAAATCATTACTTACCTTTTAGTTCAGTTGTACAGATAAAGTCTTGCCTTACTCAGAAAAATTAAGCTCAGTCGCAATAAGCTATTAAATACCAATATTGTACATAAATGAATATTTATTATGGGCCTACTGTGCATAACACACTTGCTAGGTGGTATGTGTGTAAAAATATCACCTAGTAACTAGTAAGATTAACACATCATCATTGAATGGAATTTCCCAAAATCCATTAACAAAATATCAATTGAAAACAATGGGAATGAGTATCTTTTAATGAAATTTCTAATAGTACTCCATAATATAGGTGTCATGTGTGGCTTTGTATCTATAAGGACACAGTATTCACTTATGAATAACACAATTGTCACTTATGAGACAAATCACAAAAGTAGTTAAAGAAATACCTCAATATTTTAATCATACCAGCATAAATATATGGCTGATAATAAACTTCATATAAAAGGTAAGAGACCTTGGGTACCCAATAAGCAAAACAAAACTTTATTGAGATTTCTTTATGTAAAAGAGGACATATCTGAAAGTTTGTACAGATAATAAGAAATTGCGTTTTTGTGTTTTTCATCCAATTTATTTAGAAACAAGATTATAGTTTCTGATGAGGTTTAGTAGATGAACTCTAATAATTGCTTTTCATTTATTTATTTTTTTAAAAAACTTTAATATAAGAGCCAATATGGAATTTTAAACACTTTGTGGAAGTCAAAAACCTGAGTTAAGGAGAATGAAATTAGTCTTAACATAGAAATATACCTCAATTTCTATACCTCATTACATAAATATACCTCAATGGTGTGTTTACCATTATGTACACTAAGTATAATATGCACAAACAGGATGCAAATAAAGCTTTAATTAAAAAAAATGAAAATAAGCAATACTAACCTATGAGCCAAATTTGGGTTAAATATTTCATAGTACCTATTTATACAAATAATTAAGGAAAAGCAAGTAAAAAATTTGGTTCCCAGGTTCAGGAATAAAGAAAGTTATAAGAAGACATATACCATAGAGGAAAAAAATACAGTTTCTCATTATAGTACGGTTAGAGGTTACATCATAAAATACATTGAGTTTTTTTGTGGTTTACCTCAGATAAATAGAGAAATAAATGACCAGTACTGAGTTAACTGCTGCTATATGAAGAATAATACTGGAGACAAGTTTTTGTTTTATTCTACAGGTACTATAAACACTTTTTTCCAAAATGTATTTTGAGAATGTAGAATCAGATTTAAAGGGTAACATTATTTTAAGATTAAAATTGTCCTTTTCTATGAAGTTATTCTATAAATCCTATGGACTATGGTTTTAATATTACTTTGTATTTTTTTATTGATTTCAGAGAGGAAGGGAGAGAGAAATATCAATGATGAGAGAAAATTATTGATTGGTTGCCTCCTTCACACCCCCTACTGGGGAATGAGCCTGCAACCCAGACATGCGCTCTTAATCAGAATCGAACCTGGACCTTTCAGTCTGCAGGCCAACGCTCTATCCACTGAGCCAAACCAGCTAGGGCTATTACCTTGTATTTTTAAAAACTTCTTTGAACTTCAAGAATTGTGGCAATTTAACAATAAAGTTTTAAATCCATTCTGAGGCATGAGAATTCAAATACTTAGTCAATTGTCTTATATATGTATGTGTATGTATATCACACAAAGGATAAATATAACTTACTGCTCTATTTCTGTATACAAAACAATCCCTGGCTCACAGTAAATGTTCAGTAAATGTTTACTGAATAAAAAACAAAACAGATATCTGAACTATTTTATAATATTTGTTATTCTTTCTTTTTACTACTATTTGATAGAAATATATTAAAGCCCTGGCCAGTGTGGTACAGTGGATAGAGTGTTGGCTTGTGCACCTAAGGGTTTCAGGTTTGCTTCCTGGTTAAGGGCTCCTACCTGATTTACAGGTTCTATCCCTGGCCCCAATGGTGCAAGGGTGCAGGAGGCAATCAATGCATGTGTCTCTCTCACATCCATGTTTATTTCTTTCTCTCTCTCTCTGCCTCCCTTCTTTCTACTCATTCTAAAAATCAATGGAAAAAATATCCTCAGGTGAGGATTAACAAGAACAACAAAAAATATATTAAATATTACATTTCTGATATATTACATAAGAAAGCTTTATATCTGGTACATGAGTTACACTTAGAATAACCCATTTATACCCATTATGATTTTTCTTAATATTAATAACAACATTTAATATGTTAAATATAATTTTTAAGTAATTTGGCTTATTTTGTCAACATTTATATGTACATCTTTGGTAAAATTTCTGCAACAGATGTTATTATTTATATACAGGCCTGTTCTTTTTTAAAAATATAATTTTATTGATTTCAGAGAGGAAGGGAGAGGGAGAGAGATAGAAACATCAATGATGAGAGAGAATCATCGATAGGCTGCCTCCTGAATGCCCCCTACTGGGGATCAAGCCCACAGCCCGGGCATGTGCCCTTGGCCAGAATCGAACCTGGGACCCTTCCGTCCTCAGGCTGACGCTCTATCCACTGAGCAAACCAGCTAGGGCTACAGGCCTGTTTTTATGAAACACTGTATTTTCTCTGTTTTTCTAAATTTCAAAGTCTCTTACACATGTTTTTGTTTTGATTTGGAAATAGCAAGTGTTTACCTACATTTCTTGTATTGTGTTACAGAGTAGGGTAAAGTACACATCCTTCTTTCCTTATAAATTAATGCTATCACAAGAACTAAGCTCTAATGCACTGAAAACAAAATAATGTATTTTTAAATAATTTAGTGCATTAAGGTTTGACTGCAGTATTTGAGAAGGGAAGTTTCACATTGATTTTAACTCAGAGTACTCTTCATTAGGAGTATGAACCTGAGTAGGAATTGGATGTAAAACTGGTATCTCTTGTAAAAGGGTAAAGATAAAATACACAGTTAAGATACACAAAACAATAGTTTTTTTATTTTTTCCAAAACATCTATGTGAGAGAGACTCATCGATTGGTTGCCTGCACCCCAACTGGGGCTGGGTATTGAGCCTACAACCAAGGTACATGCCCTTGACTGAAATCAAACCCAGGACCTTTCAGTCCTCTGCTCTATCCACTGAGCCAAACCGGCTAGGGCAGTGGTCGGCAAACTCATTAGTCAACAGAGCCAAATATCAACAGTACAACGATTGAAATTTCTTTTGAGAGCCAAATTTTTTAAACTTAAACTTCTTCTAACGCCACTTCTTCAAAATAGACTCTCCCAGGCCATGGTATTTTGTGGAAGAGCCACACTCAAGGGGCCAAAGAGCCACATGTGGCTCGCGAGCCGCAGTTTGCCGACCACGGGGCTAGGGCAACAATAGTTTTCTTTGAAGGCAGTTTTAGTTATAAATATCAATGACATTTTAAGACCATAATTATTATATGTTCAGAAATTTAATTGTTGCCATGGCCCCTGAAAGAATTTGCATTTTATAAGTATGTAATCTTGTAGTCACATTTTCTAACTGTACTATTAAAGCTAAAATTGCATTCTCATTTTTTGTACATATTTAGTGTACATATTTTCCTTACCTTACACTACCTACAGTAGATTTCCATTACTGTAGGTTTCTCTCTTAGTTTTAGAATGTTTGAATAAATTTGATAATATATCCTTACATGGTATTAGATTCATTCATTTTAAATAGATTTCTAGCAATTAATTTGAAATCATGCTACCATTTATTTTTCTTCATGAGAACATTTGGAATGCTTTTAAAGCTTAAACCATTATCTTTTGGTAGCTGTCCAGAACTTGGTTTCCTTCATCCTTTAGCATTGTATAACTGCATTTTCCAGATCTTTATATTGCTAATTCCTGATAAACAACCATTTTGTATCTGCCAGGTATTAACCAAAGCCATGAATTTGCCTTGTAACTAGGCTTGTCATTTAAACAAAGTATCTACATTCCTATTTCATGCTAAACTTTTACAATTAGACACTTTTGCCTAAAAATTAATACTGAGCTTACAAGGATACATAGGGGGTAGGGCAGCAGTGGAAGATTTTACATCTCAAAACTGCTCAGTATCTAGCTAATTAATCTATTCAGACAGGCCTAATCCACTTTCTAATGAGGAGGGAGCCCATCTTTCTACCACTTAAATGACCTTAAAGAAAAAGAGTCATTTTAAATTTTCAATAGTTAAATTTGGAGTGCAGAGCCCGATCAGAGAAATCCTCAGTGAAAATTGGACTCCAGTTTCATGGTGTTATCACTTGGTGACTGACTAGAACTTGGATTCCTGCATCTTTTATGATCATATAACTAACTTCATTTTTCAGATCATCACATTATATTGCTAATTCCTGATTAACAAGCATCTGTACTCCTACACAGCAAGCTGAGGGTAGCCTTGGTGTTCTCTCTCCGACTATAACCCTAACCAGGCTTTTGACCTTCCGTCTGTAATGCACTTCCATTTGTCACTGGGGCCAATGTGGTATGTAAATGAGCGGCAGATTGGGCGGCACTTCCACTGGCGGAACTTTGGGCCGAGTCCAGGATGGGAATTTAATGGGTGGAGAGGCTGCGGCAGGACAGTGAAGTCAGCACGGCCAACTGCAGGAAGCCAGGCTTCACTGCAGCCTTCCCGGAGGCTGGCCGACCTGCCCAAGCCTAGTCCGTCCAGGGCCAGTTCTGGAGAAAAAGGCCGGCAGGCAGGTTCTCGTGCACGGAGAAGCCCCGGGAATCCCTACGGGCCACGATGACGAGACGCCCCCGCTCCCAGCCTCGGCATCCCACTCCCCTACCCTGGGGCCTCTCCGGGCAGCGCACGCGGCCCGCGAGACCGGCGCCGCGGAGACAGCCCAACGTCCCGCCCCGCGCGCGCGCCCCCGCGCCCTCCCGTTGGCGCGTTCCGGCCCCGGCGCGCCGCCGGCTCCCATCGCCCCCAACCTCCAGCACACCTCGGCGGCGGCGGCGGGCGGCCCGGGGCGGGGAAGGCGCCGGGAGGTAGGCGCGGCCCGCCGTCCGCGGCGACGCGCACGCAGCCCTGCCTCTCCCAGGCCTTCTCACGCCGGCCGCGGGCGGGCGCGCACGCCGAGTGACGCTGGAGGAGGAAGCGCAGCGCCCCTTCCCCTCCCTCGCCGCCGGGGCCCAGCGGGAGCCCCCCAGTGCGCCTGTGCGGAGGCCTACTTGATTATGTGTGCCCTCTCCGGGCTGCAGCTCTAGCCGCCGGGTGGAGGTGGGGCGGGAAGAAGACCCGGAGGAGGCGGAGGAGGCGGTGGAGGGGAAGTGGGGGGAGTCGGCAAGGACATGGCTCCTGACTCCTGTGCGGAACGTGAGTGACTGAGCGGCAAAGCCCGAGTGAGCGAGCGGCCGATTGGCGGGCGTGGGCCGGGCGCCGGGAGGGAGCGGGAGCGCGGGTGGCTGGCTGTGCGGAGGGGGGTGCGGGGGGAGCACTAACTGGCTTGCATGTGTTTTTTAATGGTCCCCCCCAACTCCCTCTTAGATGGTCTCTAGCGACCGGCCCGTGTCTCTGGAGGACGAGGTCTCCCATAGTATGAAGGAGATGATTGGAGGCTGTTGCGTTTGCTCAGACGAGAGAGGCTGGGCCGAGAACCCACTGGTTTATTGCGACGGGCACGGCTGCAGCGTCGCGGTGCATCAAGGTAAACACCCAACCGCCCGCCGGGCCGAACCGGGCCTGCTCCCAACCGTCACCGCTTCCCCCACCGGGGCTGCAACTGCCAGCTCCCCCCGCCCCTCCCCGCCCCGTTCCGTTCCGTTCCGTTCCGCGGCCCGGGATTGACTCCGCGGGGCCGCGGCGGGGAGCGGCGGGGGTGGGCTGTGCGTGTGGGAGAAAGTGCGTGTGGCCTGGACTGTCATGTGATTCGGCGCTCACTCTCTCAAGTGTCATTTGGCCGCCGCCTGCGCCCGGACCCGGGGGTCTGGAGACTTCGGGACCGTGGTTGGAGGAGGAGGCTGCGGGGCTGCGGGAGGGGTGGAGTGCGGGGGGCGGCAGGGCTTGCCCCCCTCGGGAGCGTTACCTTGGCTGTGGGTTCGGGCACGTGTAGACCCCTCCCCCTTCAGGCCCGCTCCCGTCTGCCGCAGTGTGTCTGGGGACTTCCTGTGGCATGGAATCAGCCTGGGAACGCCGCTCACTGCTCTGGGGCGTGGGGGAGGGGGGCAAGGGGCTGCTGGGCCGCTTTAGATTAGGGAGGGGAGGCGTCTGCGGCTGCACCTCCAGCTTTCTGGCGGAGATCTGCTGCTGGGGACTGGGAGCTTGCTGCGGAGGAGAGGGCGGAAGGTCGCGCCGCAGTTGTGCTGCTGCAGGAGTGGCTTTGGTTGAACTGGCTTGGGCTGCTGGATGTGCTCAGTGGCCAAATCAGGCCACTTCCTTAGCATAAGTGACTGAAGAGAAAAAGAGGTGGTGCCACCAGTGATTTGGGGAGCATCTTAGTTTATTTCTGGGTGTTTCCACTCGGTGAGGTTTTTTGATATTAAAAAAAAAACAAACCTAGGACACTAACAAGACATTTTTCTGGACATTGACCTTTCATGTGGTAAGGAAGTGAGGCAACCTAGGTAATTTTTTGGAGGCTCTTATACTCTCCTTATTATTCACCAACCTGCCCCATTCCCATTTCTGAATCTGGCATTGAGGGGTAAATAAGTGGGGCTAAAGTGCATTCTTTAGAATGGAATCTTAGAACTGGGAAGGGAGACTTAGGAGGTAGTGAATTAACCTGAAGATACAGTTACTCCCATATTCCTTTAAAGAAGAACAAGGTTGCACAGCTTCCTTTTTTAAGGAGTAAAAATGTGTTGAAACTAGATACTGATTTTAAGGTATTAGAAAACTGCTATATAGTATTTGCATTTCAGTGTTTATTGGCATTGGTGGAGGTATTTCTTATGAATTGGATGATAAATTATCAGGTTTTGATAAGTAATCTCATCTCAATATAGAAAATGTTTAAGTCTTTTTTTTTTTCTCATATATTTTATTGATTTTTTACAGAGAGGAAGGGAGAGGGATAGAGAGTTAGAAACATCGATGAGAGAGAAACATCGATCAGCTGCCTCCTGCACACTCCCCACTGGGGATGTGCCCGCAACCAAGGTACATGCCCTTGACCGGAATCGAACCTGGGACCCTTCAGTCCGCAGGCCGACGCTCTATCCACTGAGCCAAACCTGTTTTGGCTCATTTAAGTCTTAAATTTTTTTTTTAAAATATATTTTATTGATTTTTTACAGAGAGGAAGAGAGAGGGATAGAGAGTTAGAAACATCGATGAGATTGCACACCCCCTACTGGGGATGTGCCCGCAACCAAGGTACATGCCCTTGACCGGAATCGAACCTGGGACCCCTGAGTCCGCAGGCCGACGCTCTATCCACTGAGCCAAACTGGTTTCGGCTTAAATTTTTTTAAAGTTAATTTTCTTCTTTACAAGTACTTCTGAATTGAAATATGTTTTGGACACTCATGTAGTGTTTCTTGGCTGATAGAACATTTTTGAGATTTAAAAATTTGTGCTGATTTTATATTCTTTAAGTGCCTTCCAATATTTAAGGTATTTTCAAGTTTCCTTTGCGCTCACTCGAGAATGTCAATTACATGTTAGTGTTTTTAGGAAAATTTCAATTTTGAGTTAATTACATATTATAAAAACAATTTTTTAAAAAACAACTAGACTTAGATATGTGATATATATTCATACTTACTGGAACATTCACATATATTTAGGAGTGTTCACTTTTTATAAGTAACACCTTCATTGAGATGTGATTTACAGACCATACAATTCACCTTTTTAAAGTGTACAGTTCACTTTTTGGTGTATTCACTAAACTTTGCATCCATTACCACAATTTTAGAACATTTTCACCACCCTAACGAGAAACCTTGTTACTCCCATTTCTACTCAACTCCCCAGGCAACCACTGTCTCTATAGATTTGCCTATTCTGGAAGCATTTCACTTTTTTTTTTTTTTCTCAAATGTGTTTTTATTGATTTTTAGAGAGAGGATGGGAGAGAGAGAGAGAGAGAGATGGAAACATTGATGAGAGAGAAACATCATCCATTGGCTGCCTCCTGCACGTCCCCTCTGGGAATCCAGCCCAGAAAGTGAAACCTGGTCCTGTGCCCTGATCTGAATTAAACTGGTGACCTCTTGGTTCATGGGTTGAGACACTGAACTGCTAAGCCACCGCAGCTGGGCTCATTTCACTTTTTTTTTTTTAATATATTTTATTGATTTTTCACAGAGAGAAAGGGAGAGGGATAGAGAGCTAGAAACATCGATGAGAGAGATACATCGACCAGCTGCCTCCTGCACACCCCCCACCGGGGATGTGCCCGCAACCAAGGTACATGCCCTTGACCGGAATCGAACCTGGGACCTTTCAGTCCGCAGACCGAAGCTCTATCCACTGAGCCAAACCGGTTTCGGCTCATTTCACTTTTACATTTAATTTTCTTTTCTGCAGTATCAGTTGCTCATTTTGAAAGATGATTTGGAAATATTTTCATTAGACTTATATAAAATGATTGCTTTTTAAACTGCATGATATAGGAATGAATTAATTAACTTCTGAATTAGTCTATAAAAAATCTAATCATGTGTTAAATTTTGCCTAATATTCCTATCATAAAAGAATAATTAAAATTGTAATGTTTATACTTAAATGAAATAACATAATTGGCATTTTAACATTTTTACTATGTCATACAATTTCAACTAAGATAATGTATGTGTTAAATATAGATATAAGATGTTTTAATTTTCTACAAAGCAGGAGGTTTACATTAATAGTTTGAGAGGTAATTAGTTTAATAAAGCTTTGAAAGGGTATTTGATTTTCCATAATTCTTTATTTTTAACATAATTTAAAATATTTTATTTCCCGACAGCTTGCTATGGCATTGTTCAAGTACCCACTGGACCATGGTTTTGCAGGAAGTGTGAATCTCAGGAAAGAGCAGCCAGAGTGGTAAGGACTGTTTATCAAAAATATTAAAATACTTCACTGAGTAGCTTAGGATATTACGTACATGTTTCAGTTTGAAGGGTTGTCAGTCTGTTGTTCAAATATTGAATTTGGGCCAAATATTGACTTACAGTTTTAAACCAATTTTCTAAAATCTGAAAAAGAAATTCTACAACATAAGCATATGTTGATGGATACTTTCAGCAGATAATATATAAAGTTGTATTTTAGCTTATTAGCCCTAACTCCTGATTTGAAGGTTAAATTGGCTAATCATAGTTAGAATATAATGACAGAAGGACAAAAGGAAGTTATACTGATAATTCTGTCAAGTTTTTTTTAATGAATAAAAAACACATTAAGAATTTAGCGATTTATACTCTTTTTATTATGTCTGCACATGTATAGTTTAACTTTGCTCAGTATTTTCAGACATTCAGTCCCTTTGGCAAAACAACATAAAGATCTTCCTTTTTTACTTAGCTGGCTGCCTTCTTTCTGAACACTTAAAAAAAAAGTTTTTATTGATTTCAGAGAGAGGAAGAGAGAGGGAGAGAGAGATAGAAACATCAATGATGAGAGGCAATCATTGATCGGCTGCCGCTTGTACACTCCCTACTGGGGATCCAGCCTGAAATCCAGGGATCGAACTATGACCATCTGGTTCATGGGTTGATGCTCAACCACTGAGCCACACCAGCCGGTCCTGAACACTTTTGTAAACCACCTATAAGAATGAGGGAGGTATGTTTGTTTATTTATTTTAAATATATTTTTATTGCTTCCAGAGAGGAAGGGAGAGGGAGAGAGAGAAACATGAATGATGAGAGAGAATCATTGATTGGCTGCCTCCTATACGCCCCTACCAGGGATGAAGCCTGCAACCCATGCGTGTGCCCTGACTGGGAATTGAACCTGTCCTTCTGGTTCATAGGTCAATGCTCAACCGAGCCACACTGCCTGGGTGGTATGTTTATTCTTTATGGCCAAAAGTATTTTTCCATTTGAACTTCTAGATCTATCAGGGAGAAATAGATTTAATCTTCATTAATCATATAAAAGCATTATTATTTGCAATGTTATAGTTCCTTCATTTTGGTGTTGACTAGAGAATTTGACAGAAGGTAGGAAAGAAACATTTCAACTTCTCTACATGTATAGTAAAAACAGAATCTTTTACTTTTGCCTGAGCAAATGGCTGAATAGCCTATTTAGGTTTGAAATTCAGAGCAGTATTCTTTTGATATGTTTTGTTTGAGTGTGAAAATGCACTGTAGCAGAATTATAGCGATTGTTCAAATGTTACCATAATGGGAATTAACAAATGGAGGATGAAATCAATCAAAAATGATAAGACTTGATGTGGTAGCATACATAGGTGTACTCCTGTCTTTTTTGCCTCTTGGTAGCATGTTATGATTTGGGGTTCATGAGTCACCAAGCAAAGGAAGTTATGCTTTAATTTATTAGTAAACACTGACAATTAGGGTGAGGCTCTTCCAGGGGTATTACAATAGATTCAGGGCCAGAGAAAAATTAGAAAATAGGAAAGGTGGGTATCAATAGAGGGAGGATAAAAATATTGTGAATGGAATTGGTAAAATGCCAACATTATTTGTCTTAAATGCCACCTGTTGCCTGTTTTTATTCCTTTATCCTCTAAGGGCATGGTCAGGATATTAGGGTGAATAAGGTAGTTATCTTAAAAAGTATATTGGAGGATGCATTTCTTTTTAATCCTTAAATTTTGTTACTGATTTTAGAGGGAAAGGGGGAAGAGAGAGAGAGAGGAAGAAAGAGAGAGAGATCTGTTTGTTCCACCTGGGGTCAACCCCACAACTTTGGTGTATCTGGATGATGCTCTAACCAACTGAGCTACCTGACCAGGGCTGGAGGATGCATTTTATTTCAGCTTTATTTGATGAGATGTGGGGGCAATTAAAGGTTTTAAAGAAGAGACACAACCTCCTTTAAATGTCTGTAGTGTACAATTGTAAAAGTTAGGTCCATTGTAAGAAACAAAACCTTATTCCAAGCTAAAATAACCTAAGAAAGAGCATTTTATTTTAAGGATAAAGGAGCTAAGAACCAGAACATGGAAATGTATGCATGACCTAGAAAGGAAATTGAATTAGTCTTAATCTTATTTCTGGTTTTCTCTGTGTCTGCTTTATTCTTTCTGCAGATTTTCTCTGCTGCTTTCTACAACAATCAATAGTTAACTTTTAACTGTTTACTATATGTCAGATACTTTGCTAAATATCCTATATCAATTCTCTCCTTTAATCATCCTATCAAATCTATGAGGTTATTCATTCTCATTTTATGGATAAGGACAGCATGGAGTCTGGGCTGTGATTAATTTTTCAACTATCATGTTATATGTGAAAGGATGGCCATACTTCAGCTCCTAATATTTTCTACCTCCCATATTAAGAGACTACATCTCAGTCTGAATGTCATGTTCCTTTGGGGAAAAAACGAAAACAAAACTTTTGGCTTGTCTTGGATGAGGTACCTAGATCATCAGTTGGCCATGGCTAGACAATATGGTTGAGTGGTTCAGACACAGGGAGATCTCTGTTGTTTTGGGATAGCTCACTTCTCAGAGAAAGTGAAATTATGAGCTGGTGGTACCTTGACAGATATTGAAGAGTAAAAATCCAGAACAGTGTAACAGTATTAAGTAGTTTGGAAGTATATAGAATGGTTTTGAAAGGGAAATTTAGAAACAGAAAGACTTAGGATGCTATTAATATAAAACTGTGAGAATAGAAAGGGAGGGAGTAAAAAGGAAGGGAGCATTTTGGAGGATGAAATGATAGAAATGGATATTGAGTAAAGGAAAGGGAATAATCAAAGATCTTGAAATGTCAAGGTTGATCATTCGGGAATGGTGATACCATCAATAGTAAGAGTGATAGTAATAGAGGAGGGAGAACAAAATTGAAGAGTAAGGAAAATTTTTGTTTTGGGCACGTTGGTTTTGATGCTGCTAGGATTTTTCATTGGAAATTTACGATTAAAATAATGGAGTCAGGTTAAAGTTGGAGCTACATAGAAGGAAGACTGGGAACCAAATGGTATTTTTTTGTTAGAGAAAAGGAAAAGTGAAGACAGGACTATGGTGAATATTCACATATGGAAGACTAAGAAAACAGGATACCAAGGATGAATAATGAACTTCAGGAAGGGAGAACTACAGGTATAGTAGCAACACAGACAAAGAATTGGTTTTTCAGGAAAGAATAGTTGATAGTGACATTGCTGCCAAGTGTGCTGGACTAAAAAACGTTCTTGAGACAGCAGTGATAGTTCCCTGGTTTGGGCAGAATGCTCGTTATAGGGCATTGAAGAGAATAGAGATTGTAGGATTAGATTGAATTTTATTTTTCAGGAAATTTTTTTTTGTTGTTGTTGTTAATCCTCAGATGAGGATATTTTTCCATTGATTTTTAGAGAGAGTGGAAGTGGGAGGGAGAGGGAGAGACAGAAAGAAACATCGATTTGAGCGAGACCCATTGATTGTATCCGGTACACACCCTGACCAGAGCCAGGGAACCTGCAACCGAGGTATGTGCCCTTGACTAGCATTGAACCCGGGACCTTTCAGTCTGCAGGCTGATGCTCTCTCTACTGAGCCAAACCATCTAGGGCTAGATTGAATTTTAAAAATGTTAGGAAAGAGGAAAATAAAAGTAGGATTGGGGGAAAGTTTTGTTGATTTTTAAGGGAAGCTCTTTGTGGATAGGCATTCATAATTTATTTATTTATTTATTATTATTTTTTAAAATATATTTTATTGATTTTTTACAGAGAGGAAGGGAGAGGGATAGAGAGCTAGAAACATCGATGAGAGAGAAACATCGACTAGCTGCCTTCTCTGCACACCTCCTACTGGGGATGTGCCCGCAACCAATGTACATGCCCTTGACCGGAATCGAACCTGGGACCTTTCAGTCCGCAGACCGACGCTCTATCCACTGAGCCAAACCCGGTTTCGGCATAGGCATTCATAATTTAGAGAAAGCACTTGAATTGCTTTATTCACCTCAAGTATGAATGCTTTGTTGAGAAAATTTTTAGACTTATACAACGTACTGATCATTATCATAGTGGTGAGAGGTTAAAATACTTACTGATGACTATTTTTGTATTTAATGTATATTTGTTGTTCTTTTTTAAAAATATATTTTATTGATTTTTTACAGAGAGGAAGGGAGAGGGATAGAGAGTTAGAAACATCTATCAGCTGCTTCCTGCACACCTCCCACTGGGGATGTGCCCGCAACCAAGGTACATGCCCTTGACCGGAATCGAACCTGGGACCCTTCAGTCCGCAGGCCGACGCTCTATCCACTGAGCCAAACCAGTTATGGTGTATTTGTCGTTCTTAATTACCAGGCTGAAGAGATATGTTAGAAATTTTATCTACTTATATCATTTCAATGAGATACAGTGAGGATATTTTATATTTTAAATATTCTACTTCAAAAACATGCTGAGAGTGAATCATGAAAAAAAAATGGCCAAAAGCCAGTTAAGAATTTGCATTAATTAGATAATGCTATTCTAGTGCTAAATGAAAGACTATTTCTTTCCTGCAGTAATTTTTTCCTACTGCTCTGCCTCTTTTTATTACAGTTCTTCCTTGTTTCTTACATTGTTAGGGAGAAATTGCCAGATGGAATCAAAAGTCAAGGTTTTAGGGATTGATCTCGGGTTATATTATTTTATTAGAGGCCTGGTGCACAAATTCATGCACGGGTGGGGTCCCGCCGGCCCACCCAATCAGGCTGGACCTGGCTGGGGGGAGGGGCCCCAGGTAGTTGGCTGGCCGGCCCCACCCCTTGGTTGAACTCCCGCTGGAGGGGACAATTTGCATATTAGCCTTTTATTATATAGGATTTTTAAATTTTTGCTTAATGAAGCTATATAATGTAAGCAAATCACTATAAATCTATACAGCCATATAAATTATATACTTAACTATATTAATTATATTTAATTCCAGCAAAATTATAATAATATACATTTAATTATCACAAATAATTCTGAGCCGTACCCAGAATGAACAGATGTTACTTCTTCATATTTTCTTCAAATCTTCTCTTCTACTTAAAAGGAATAATAAAAGATTAAGTTGAAGTACTTTCTGTACTCTCCTCAGTCTGAGTCCACCTTTAGTGTCTGTTAGGCCCTTCTATATATATTTTTTTTCTTCCCACTTTTACTGAGATATAATTGGCATATAACATATTAATTTAAGTTGTACAGCATATTAAATATGTTGTATCAAAATGACTACCACAATAAGTTAATATTCATCAATCATCTCACAAGTTGTAAATATTTTTTCCTTTTGATGAGAATTTTTTAAGATTTGCTACTCTGTTAGCAAACTTTCAGATATACAACACAGTATAGTTTTTTTAAAAAAATGTTTTTATTGATTTTTAGAGAGAGAGGAAGGGAGAAGGATAGAAACATCGATGTGAGAGAAACATCAATCACTGCTTCCTGCATGCCCCCCACTGGGGATTGAGCCTGAAACCCGCAACCCTGAGCATGTGCCCTGACCAGGAATTGAATCTGAGATCTCTTGGTGCATGGGTTGGCACTCAACCAGTTATGGCGTATTTGTCGTTCACTGGCCGGTCACTGGCCGGGCAACTGCTGGTTTTTTTAATAGTATCTTGCTTTTATTGCTTTAAGGAATATATGCTTTCCTTTATTTATTTGAACATTTAAAACCTTTTTAAAATTAATTTTAGAGAGAGGAGGGGTAGAGAGAGAGAGAGTGAGAGCGATATATAGATAGAGAGAGAGAGCGAGGAAGAGAAACATGGATTTGTTTGTGACCTGACCAGGAATTCAACCCTCAACCTTGGCATATGGGGATGATGCTCTAACCAAATGAGCTACCTGGTCAGAGCCAGAAAACCTACTTATTTTAAAACTCCTCAGAGATTTTGGAAGTTTGTCTTTTGCTTTGTTAACTCTGGAGGTAGATTTCTTCGTATACTATGTGATTTTTTACTAATCTTTAGGATTTTTTTTTGTCTTAGGATTCCTTTTCCTCTAACCTGAATTTGTGAAG
The DNA here is from genome assembly GCF_951640355.1 of Cnephaeus nilssonii. Classification (NCBI taxonomy): domain Eukaryota; kingdom Metazoa; phylum Chordata; class Mammalia; order Chiroptera; family Vespertilionidae; genus Cnephaeus; species Cnephaeus nilssonii. Next base: position 21,995,445 of record NC_137072.1, on the reverse strand, counting down.
CTGTTGCTGTGGGAGTGTTTTATTTGCTCTGTAACTGTTAAGAATTGCCTTTGGCTATTAGTAAATACCAGATTATAGTGACTTCTACAAAATAGGAATTTACAAATTCTTTTTTTGAAAAGGAGTTCAGAAAGGCATTTTAAACCTTTTATGACAAATCAGTGAAGTCACTAGGGATCAGATGTTTTTGTCTTCCTAATGTACCAACCAACCTTAGCACATGGTTTTAGTTTTCAGGATTGTCCCACAATTATAGCATGGCAGCTGGAACTATAGTTATTGTGACTGCAGAATGAAGTTTCTGGCAGAAAGAAGGGGGAGGGTAAGGTTAAAAGTGGTTCTTCTTTCAGCCGAGTTACCCTCTTAAACAAGTTTTCCTGGAAACTCCACTCAACAATATATACTTAATTTTGCTGGCTCTTAATTGTTAGAGAGACTTTAAAATATGGGCCCATTGGTGAAGTCAGTAAAATCAGAGAACTTTGCTCTTAGCCTAGGCTTGAGTTTCCTGTTTTTCTAGGGTGACTCCTCTACTCAAGTCTAGAACAGGCATCTCACTTCGGTGCAGCTTGTCTAGTCTTAGTGATGCAGGCCATGTTTTTCTAGTACAGCTCCCCCCTTAGTGGTGGGATTAGGCCCTTAACCTAGTTCCTGTCCTTATGCAGAGAGGCAGTTAGAGCTTCTTCTGCACATTTAGGGTTTATGCTGGTGCCATAGTCAACCCCATCTTCTAGGGGATAAAATATGATATCGTCATTGACTGCTGCAGTTTCAACTAATGTTCCAGGGTGGGGTGTCTCTAGTTGCACTTTAAATAAAAAAATAATATGTAACTTTTTCTTTTTATTTCTGTACAAGTTTTTTTTAGCCCTTATTCTTTAAATAGAATGCCTTCAAAGTTAAACATTTGCTAACATTCTTTCTTACTGCTGAGTCATATCTAAAATTTGCTTTTAAAAAAATTCAGTATACTATCCTAAGTTCCTGTAGCTTTGAAAGAGATTTTATTTATTTACTTATTTTTTGCAATGTTTAGACTGTTTCATTGAAGTACAAAATTGTTGGAATTAAGCTAAGTAAAAATACATAGTAAGTATTTACAAAAGCATTGATAACACTACTGAAGTCACACACATGTAAAATGCAGAAAGATCTTAAAAAATTTGCAAGTTGAAAATTATGGAGATTTCCCAGAATGAATATAACAACTCACTGCTGAGTATGGCATCAATAAAATATATACGATCTTTGAGTGAATGTTGATCCCACTCTTGCAGTCCAGTGTTCTCTAGAAATTTGTTCTTTGGGAAATTAAGACTCAGAGGCAGCAAGAAGAGAAAAGTCAAAAGTTGAGATTGTCATATAACTTATGGTCTAATTTTCTTCATCCTTTGTCTGTATTGAGGTTAAAGAGGGTGTTTTTTGAGAAGAGATTTTAAAAAGTTAAGATATTAGTGCTTAACACCATAGATAAAATACCAAGTAGCCAATTTTTGTTGTCTCTCTTCTTGATTCCTTTTTTTTACTGTGAGAAAAGGCTAGCATAACTTAGGTTGACCTGAAGTAAGTGTTTAATACATGTTTGTATACCCGCCCCCGCCGTAATATACTTTTACTGATTTCAGAGAGGAAGGGGGAGGGAGAGAGAGACAGAAACATCAGAACATCAGTGATGAGAGGGAATCATCGATAGGCTGCCTCCCTCATGCCCCACACTGGGGATGGAGCCCACAACCCGGGCATGTGCTCTGACCGGGTGCTGAACTATGACCTCCTGGTTCACTGGTCGATGCTCAACCACTCAGCCATGCCAGCCTGGCTGTATCCTTTTCTAACATGCCTACATAACTAGTAAGAGAAATGAAAACATATGGTATCCTTGTAAGATACATTGCCCAGCATATGGTACCTATTTATTCCATTTTTTTGGTTTAGACTTAATTTTATGTTTATCAAAGTGTTATGCACATAGTCAAAGTCAGGTAGAACCAAAAGCTTCTCTTTACACACAAAATAGTACTACCTTGCTGCTTGATTCTTGAATCCTCATCTCATTCTTCAGAGGCAACCCCTTCTGGTATTTACTTCTATATTCTTTTTTTTTAATATATATAATTTTATTGATTTCAGAGAGGAAGGGGGAGAGAGAGAGAGAGAGAGAGAGAGAGAGAGAGAGAGCTAGAAACATCAGTGATGAGAGAGAACAATTGATTGGCTGCCTCGTGCATGCCCCACACTGGGGATCGGGCCCGCAACTCAGACACGTGCCCTTGACTGGAATCTTACCCGGGATCCTTCAGTCTGCAGGTCAACACTCAATCCACTGAGCCAGTCCAGCTTGGGCTACTTCTAAATTTCTAAAATGAATGTCTAAACATCAATATTTGACATATCATTTTTAGATGTTTTTTACTGCATCACACATTTTGGTTAAATCAGTAATACTAAATAATATTTACATTGTTATGACTATTTAAATGTTTTGTTAATTTTTAAGCAAAGTATACTGATTGCTTTCTTCATATAATTTTCCATTTGGTTAATGAGTCAGGTAGTCTATAAATTCAATTTTTCTTTTCTTTACCTACTACTTTCCTTTTTCCTTGACCTCTCTTCATCGTCTCCTCTCCCTCCTTCTTTTTCTCTTCCTGTCTTCTTCCTGTCTTCTCCCCTCTCTCTCTCCTCTCTCTCTTTTGCTCTTCTCCTTTCTCTGCCAACATCTCTTCTCTCCTTCTTCTCCCTCCTCCTTTCTCTCCTCTACTTTTCCCTCTTCCTACTTTCCTTTTAAACTGGGAGACCTTCCTCAAAGTACCATCTCCCCTGCTCCCATCAGGGCTGGTTTCTCTTTAGGCTTGGAACTTCCTTCACTATCATCTTGGGAGTTTCTTTGCTTTTTGCTTACTTTGAATCCCTATTTTCTAACCCTTCACTCCCCCATTTCTTCCTTAATGTTTTATTTACTCCCCCATTTTTTCTTCTTTTGGCTGGTAAATCTTCTAGCAGCTTCATAGGAAAAGGTGTATGAGCAAGAACTTTTTAAATATTTTGCATGTTACAGTTTTACCATCTTGATTGATTGATAGTGTGGCTGAGTAGAATATTTGGTAATAATTTTCCTTCAGAATTTTGAAGATATTTCTCCATTGCTTTTTAGGTTTCAGTATTTTTGTTAAGTCCCACAAAGTTCTGATTTCTAATCTTTTATATGTGATTGTTCTCTCTGGATTTAATAGTTTTTCCTTATCGACCTTATTTCTGATACTTACATGTTTTTGTTTATTTTTTTAAAATATATTTTTATTGATTTTAGAGAGGAAGTGAGAGGGAGAGAATGATAGAAACATCAATGATGAGAGAGTCATTGATTTGCTGCCTCCTGCACACCCCCTACTGGGGATCAAGCCTGCAACCTGAGCATGTGCCCTGACCAGGAATCGAACCCATGACCTCTTGGTTCATAGATTGATGCTCAACCATTGAACCACGCTGGCTGGGCTTTTGATTGGTGTTAGAGAAGAAGGGAAAGAGAGAGAGAGAAAGAGAGAGAGAGAGAGAGAGAGAGAGAAACATAGATTGGCTGCCTTCTGCAAGCCCCCTCTTGGGGATGGTGCCCATATCCCCGGGTTGGGAATCCAACTGGTGACCTTTTGGTGCATGGGACAATACTCAACCAACTGAGCCACACTAGCCAGGGCTCTGATACTTTTCATGGTAGTGTGCTTTTCCTTAATCATTATACTGGGCACACAGTGGCCCTTTTGTTTTGGTAAATTATGTTGGAGAACATTTCAGTTAGGAGAAATGTTTTTGAGTTATTTCTTTGATAATTTCCTCAGTTATGTTGTCCTTGTTGGCTTTTTCTGTATGTTTCTTTATTTGGATGTTGGGCCATTTGAACTAATCTAATATTTTATATTTTGTGTTTATTTTTGTCCTACTTTCTGAAGTAGTTCTTTACTTAGCTTAAATTCCTTAACTTAAATTCCTACTTTTGTTTTTGTCCTACTTTCTGAAGTAGTTCTTTACTTAACCAAACCTTAACTTAAATTCCTGAATTCTATTACACTTAATTTCCAAGGGCTCTTTTATGCTCTTTAAATGCTCCTTATTTTCATTTTCTGATTTTGTTTCTTGGTACAGTATCTTCACTTAACTCTATGAGGATATTAATCAGATGGTTATTTTTGTTTTGTTTCAGTTTTTTAAAGTTTTCTTCTGCTCCTGGGACTCTTTTCATTAGTTTCTCTACACTATTTGTTTTGACCTGTCTTGTTAAAAACTTTGCTTAAAAATCTGGTCACTTGCCGAAACCGGTTTGGCTCAGTGGATAGAGCGTCGGCCTGTGGACTCAAGGGTCCCGGGTTCGATTCCAGTCAAGGGCATGTACCTTGGTTGCGGGCACATCCCCAGTGGGGGGTGTGCAGGAGGCAGCTGATCGATGTTTCTCATCGATGTTTCTGACTCTCTGTCCCTCTCTCTTCCTCTCTGTAAAAAAATCAGTAAAATATATTTAAAAAAGAAAAGGTTGAGTTTAAAAAAAAAAAATCTGGTCACTCTTAGCCATCAAATTCAGAAAGAGTGGATTGGAAGCTCTGTGTATGGGCAGGGATTATTGGCTGGTTGGCTTCATTAAAGGTGATTTAGCTGAGTTCTTCTATTAGGAGACCACCAACTGGGTTAGTTTATTTGGAGGAAAATTTATTATTGACCAACTTAGTTACCAATATTTTTTGAGCCAGGTGGTTGCTGGACTTTCACTATTTAGAATTAGGTTCTCAGTTACTTCGTTTTTCAGTATGATATCCCTTTTCTTAGCTGTGCCTGGTGTCTCCAACTCTAGATTTCCTCCTTTACTCTTTTTGCAGTTTTCTAGTGTTGGGGAGAGACAGGTAATGTGGAGTGTAGAAGGAGATTGGAAGGGAGGTGTGTGATTGTTTTTCAGTTTATACCCATTTCTCTCTGTTTTTAGCCTTACATGAACCCATCCCTCCCAGGTACATACACCAACGCTGCGCTTGTACAACTCCCTGCCCCTGGATGCCTGGTGCCTAAAGTTGTTCAGTTTCTCGTGCTATGTGGTCCAAGATACATTGCCTTTGGGCTTGTCTTATTGCAGCAACCTTTCCTGATCTGTTAAGTCATTTACTATACTTGTCTCCTTCTTAGCTTGCAAAACTTTATATTGTCTTCCCTTTTGTTCTTTTTGTTTATGTGGCTTTATGCCCTTTTTATATAATTTAGTGGGTTATTAGGAAGGAGAGAAGGTAGTTTTTAAGTAGAATTAAATACTAGTACCTGTAGCTGTGATGTTGTCTTTTCCCATTTCTCTCAGGGTCTTGTTTTATTTTTTGGTCTGTCATTTTTACTTTCTCCCCAGTCAGCTCACAAACATTTTTGAATCTTCCTATGGATTCTACTTTCCCTTCCTGTTTTTCACCTTTCTGTCTTTCCTCTGTTCACTAGCAAACTTCCTGGAAGAATAACACCATTTGCTATCTTTACTTCTTCAACTTCTTTTTATTGTCTAACCTTAGTTGTGCTTAATGATTGAGATATAACTTAGTTTTCATTTTATTTTATTTTTAAAATAGATTTTTATAGATTTCAGAGAGGAAGGGAGAGGGGGAGAGAGAGTGAGAGAGAAACATCAATGATGAGAGAGAATCATTGATTGGCTGCCTCCTGCAGGTCCCACACTGGAGATCGAGCCTGAACTTGGGCATGTGCCCTGACCAAGAATCAACTGTGATGTCCTGGTTCATAGGTCGTTGCTCAATCATTGAGCCAAAAAAACTAAGCTCCTGGCCAGCCTTAGTTTTAATTTTAAACAATAGCACATGAAGTCTGCAATTGCTAAACGCTCTCATCAGGGACACTGTTTTATCTTTCAGTGAGCATTATATAAAGATCCATGTACAAGAAATTCTTTTAATAATTTAGCATAAAGAAAATTGTCTCCCTTGAGGATCTGGTATGTTTCCTCCTTTTTGATAGCTCTGTGACACACATTCTGTTTTTCCTTTTGTTTTGGCTACCAGGCAGCTTAGAACCAAATCAGGTCTTTAGTTACTTACATCAGTTATATTTATCTGATTATTAGTATAGTTGTTCCCTCCTCATCTTCCTCTTGTGGGGTTTAGAACTTCACCTCTTATCTCTGTTTCTTTGCGTGTTGATTTCATTCTCTCATACTACAGACTCTCTACCTCATGAGGCGGGAACGATGACTGCTGGCAGCTCTTGGCTCTCATCTTCCTAGCCCCTTCCACCAGAAGAAGGGGCTCTCTTGAAGAATCCTGGGAAGGACTCTGAGTGGCCTGTCTTGGATCATGTACTCAACATCCCTGTGGCTGGAGTGGGGAGGGTACTATGAATGACAACCCTCACTAGAACTACATAGTTGGAGTCAGGGGTAAGAGAGTTTCCCTAAATCAGGGGATGTCCCTCATATTGGCTTTCAAAGTTCATTTTTCTATTTTTTATTATTATAATATAGGTCCCTTATATGTAGGCTGCCTCAAATCCTTTTCTAAAAAAAAAACACTAATGTAATAAATTTTCATAAAATACCACAGACTCCTTCCTGTTCATTTACCCTTCAAACCATTATATTTGGCTCATAAGTCCAACATTCTATTGATTTTGTTAACTTTAAATGGCTATGTCTAAAATTTTCTTTTCAGTTTTTATTCTACTTGATCTACTTTCAGCATTTAAAACTGATCAGTTGATCTTTCTTGCAAGACTCTCTCCTCAGGACTTCTGGGAAGCTACTTCTCTGATATCTTTAAATATTGCTTTTTTGGATTCCCATTTGGTATTACTTCTTTAAAGCTGAACTTACATGATTGCTTTTCTGGCCTGTTTATTTGATTACTTCACTTGAGGTAAACTTAGGCATGCTTATGGATGCCTCTAGGCATCAGTATCACCTGAACAACTTTTTTCTAGTCTGCAGATCTATATTTGCAGTTGCCTCCTGGTTATCTACTAGTATTTAGGTATCATAGGCATCTTAAATTTAATTTCTCTAATTCTCTAGCCCTATTTTTTTTTGGTCTAGATTATTGCAGCAGTTTAAATTACTTATTTAATTTTTGATAAGATGATATGATACAGTTCAAAATACACAGTGGAAGTTCTTCCTCCAAAACCTCTCTTATTTCCCCAGTTTTGTTTCCAAATTTCCCATTGTAATTTGTTTTTTATTTACTTTACTGGCTTCTCTATGTATGAACATGCTCATACATATATAGACTTTTGTTTTTCTTTTTTACAAAAAGATAGCATATTACACATACTTATAATGAACTCCCTTATCTTTTCTGTTTCAAAATTTTCTTCTACAAAGCAAATATGATTATTGTTTCCAGATTTACTAGAGTGTCTCTTAACTATTAGTGCAGGGAAGATGTCTTTTTCTGGTCCACGGTATTTTCACTAAAAGTATGTTATGTCCACTTACACATTTAATTTCTGCATAGTATATGGTTGGGTAAACACTTCCCACCCTCACCCCCAACACTAAAAATTCTAGTTCTGTAGTTATTCAGTAGGGTTAGAAATTTATGGTGGTATTAGTCTAGAGCCAATAGAAACTAAAGCTACCCTAATGTGATGTAAACTGTTCTATTCCCAGTACCTTGTCCCTACTGCTCCTGTTTTCACTTTCCCTACTCCATCTTCTACATAACTCTGAGTAGACTAAGAACCCCAAAAGATTTTTTACATGCTGTTCTCCAGCGATGATACTCTTAAGTGCTATGCTATAACGTTCAAGAGAGTAACCAGAAGTGTTAAGACATATGTATATGTGACTATCTTCATCTTGATATTTTAGATTAGGGGAAAAATGAAAATAGCATCAATGTGGTAAAATAGGAAATATTTTCTCTACGGATATTATAGTAAAATCTCAATATAGCCCGACTGGCATGGCTCAGTGGTTGAGCGGTGACCTATGAACCAGGAGGTCAAGGTTCGATTCCCAGTCAGGGAACATACCTGGTTGGTGAGCTCTATCCCCTGTTGGTGTGCTGGAGGCAGCCAATTAATGATTCTCTCTCATCATTGATGTTTCTATCTCTTTCCCTTTCCCTTCCTCTCTGAAATCAATAAAAAAAAAAACTCTCACTATAATGGACTAATTTGGGCGAGGGGGGGATGTCCGTTAAAAGCCAAAAGTCCATTATATAATAAGAGGTTTTTCTGAATATGCATGCTAAAAAATTGACAAATTAGTTTACCTGTTTTTACTTATGTAGACACGTTTGTATAATTAAAATTAAGTATGTATGAAAGTTTAATTTCATTACTACAGTAATTTTAAATTTATACTGATAGAGCTAGTAAATGCATACAATCACCTGTCACCGAGAGTAAACAAATACACATGGGTAGGGCATGGCTGGACCTGCTGTAGAAAGTCACTCCACCAATTACCACTGGAAATGCTGTATGGTCATGTGCTAATCATTCCCCAAACATTGTTTACAAGTGTTGATTCTTGGATTTAAATATATAGATTATAGTTATAGATATGTAATTTTTTTTAGGTCGATGAAATTACTAGTCTTTTTTCCAACATAGGGACTATTCACTAAAATGTGTTTAAAAAATAACCTGTTAATTTAATTATAAGCAAATCTTGGTTAAAAGCATTTTAAAATGAATGGGGTGTTAATTTTCACATATGACATACAGAACAAGAATATTTGTTCGTTAAATCTGATGTCTATTAAATTGAGCTCTGCAAAATTGAGGGTTTACTGTATTCCTTCATGGTTGGATCTTTTTGGAGGTTTATTAGTTTCTGCCATTGTATGTGTACGTTTTAAACCCCTTGTTCTTATTTTATTCTGTCTGTCTTTATAATATTTTTTCTCTTTTTAAATTTTATTTATTTATTTATTAAATATTTTTATTGATTTTTAGAGAGAGAGGGGAAGGGAGAGGGAGACAGAAACATCAAGGATGAGAATCATAGATCAGCTGCCTCCTGCACGCCCTCTACTGGGGATTGAGCCTGCAATCCGGGCATGTGCCCTGACTGGGAATCAACTGTGACCTCCCGGTTCATAGTCGATGCTCAACCGCTGAGCCAAGCAGGCTGGGCATTTTTTCTTTTAAAAAAAAATAATTTTTTATTGTTGAAAGTATTACATATGTCCCCTCTTTTGGGGGAAAAAGGAAGATATTCTCTATATCTTTAAAGTTAGGATGGAAATATTTTGATGAGTTGTATCTCAGTTCAGGAAAGTTTCATTTTACTTAGATTTTCTAGAAGTTTTTTACATCTTATTTGGTAACACATGATTAATAATTATGGATGTTTAACTGCTTTTGCTAACTGATTTTTTTGGAGAATCTCTGAGCTTTCTCTTCTAAACACATTCCATCCTTTGGTCTTCTTTGATTTATGGATAATATATGTCAAAGTATGTTTAATTATTTGAGCAAGTAGCCATACCAGGTGTTACAGTTAATAGTGCGGATTTTGTAATCAAAGAAAACATGATCATTTCAAGAGAAACATCAAAAGTGCTTTATTCAGGCAAAACGCCGGGCCTACCGCGGGAGTGCCAGAGAGGCCATGAATTCCTTTTGGAAGTATCTTTGAGCTCGCTTGGACACCATGAGCAAAGCTCACACTCCCTAGTCAAAAAAATTTATGGACAAGAAGTTATTGAAATTAAATGGTGGCAGACATGTCCAAGGAATATTGCGGGGATTTGATCCCTTTATGAATCTTGTGATAGATGAATGTGTGGCGATAGCAACTGGTGGGCAACAGAACAATACTGGAATGGTGGTAATACAAGGAAATAGTATCATCATGTTAGAAGCCTTGGAACGAGTATAAGGAATGGCTGTAGTTACCAGAGAAATCAACCGCTTCCACACGTCCCCTCTCCACAGCACCTGTTTTACTACAATATAAAAATAGAGTCCTGTCCATTTTCACATTGAACTTTTGTTAAATAAACTTTTGTATTGATAAAAACAAAAGTGCTTTATTCAGAGTAATGTCCATCGCTAGCTACACATTTCCCCCATCTTTCAGGTAATTTGTGGATACCGTCCCAATAGAACTTTACTTGTTTTGAGGCAAACCATTCAGAGACCCAATTTTCCACTTCTTCGTATGTTTTGAAGTGCTGCTCAGAAAGTGCATGTGCCATCGATTGGAACAAGTGGTAATCTGAAGGAGCAAGGTCTGGTGAATATGGCGGGTGGGTTAATACTTTCCAGGCAAGATCTTTTAACGTGTCTTTAACTGGTTTTGAAGTGTGTGATGGTGCGTCATCATGAAGCAAAATTACTTTGCCATGTCTTCTGGTCATTTTACAATCAAAGCGTGGTTCAAATTGATTATTTGTTGTTGGTAGCTATCAGTATTAACAGTTTCACCTGGTTTTAGAAGCTCATAATACACCACACCTTCCCGATCCCACCAGATGCAGAGCATTGTCTTCTTTTCCGAAGCGATTTGGCCTTGCAGTCAATGTTGATGGTTGACCTGGATCAACCCATGATTTTGTGCATTTGGGATTCTCAAAATAAATCCACTTTTCATTGCTAGTCACAATTTAATGCAAAAAAGACTTTCTTTCGTGCCATTGAAGCAACATTTTACTGATGACTTCGGTTTTCCATTTGTCTTTCATTCTGTTGATGTGGCACCCATTTTCCTTCCTTTAAAATCCCATTGCTTGTAAACTATTAGAAATTGTTTGCTGAGCAACGATTAATCTTTCTGCAAGTTGTTTTTGAGTTTGACACGCATCTTCATCCAATACTTGTAATTGTTGGTCTTCAAACATTTTTGGTTGACCTGGATGTTCTTTGTCTTTCACATCGAAATCATCACTTTTAAAGTGTTTAAACCAGTGTTCACAAGTATCTTGAGATGGAGCATGTTCACCATAAGCTTCCTGAAGTATACAATAACTTTCAGCAGCACTTTTCTTCAAAATAAAGTAATGAATTAAAACTTGCTGCAGCCCTAGCTGGTTTGGCTCAGTGGATAGAGCGTTGGCCTGCGGACTGAAGGATCCCAGGTTCGATTCCAGCCAAGGGCACATGCCTGGGTTGCCGGCTCGATCCCCAGTAGGGGACGTGCTGGAGGCAGCTGATCAGTGATTCTCATCATTGATGTTTCTCTCTCCCTCTCCCTTCCTTTCTGAAATCAATAAAGAAATATATATTAAAAAAAAAAAAACTTGCTGCAGATGCTCTTTTTTGGGCACGAAATTTGAAATTTTTAAGCGTAAACATATCTATGATGTTAACACCTTCAGAAAATTTGACATATGAAGTTTTGAAGCTTGCTGTCAATACAACAAAATAGCATACATATCAAATTGCATATATATCAACATATGTGTAACTCCATCTATTGAAAAAATCTGCATTATTAACTGGTACACCTGGTATATTATAAGCTATGAAAGGATTAATATTTTAGTCTTTTCCAAAGACTCCTAATTTCTTTGGGCCAACCCTGTGCATTTCATTTACTTTGTATGTGTGTGTGTGTGTGTGGGGGTAGGATTTTCTTAACTTGTCTTTAGTTGTAAGATATGTGATTCCAAGAAAAGAGGGTATACCCACTATATGGACAGTTAAAATAATAAAGTGAATATTCACATATTTACCAAACTTAATAAGTAGAACATTGTTCATATCTTTGACTCCTGTTGTGCCTCTCCCTGATTGCATTCCCGTTTGACAAAGGAAACACTTTCCTGATATCTATATTACTGTACTTTCCGGCGTATAACACGACTGGGCGTATAAGATTTTCCTGGGTTAAAAAGTTGTTTTAGCCGAAACCGGTTTGGCTCAGTGGATAGAGCTTCGGTCTGCGGACTGAAAGGTCCCAGGTTCGATTCCGGTCAAGGGCATGTACATTGGTTGCGGGCCACATCCCCGATGGGGGGTGTGCAGGAGGCAGCTGGTCGATGTTTCTCTCTCATCGATGTTTCTAGCTCTCTATCCCTCTCCCTTCCTCTCTGTAAAGAATCAATAAAATATATTTTAAAAAAAAAGTCGTTTTATACGCCGGAAAATACAGTAGTCCAATATATCTAATCCATTATATCTAATCCCATCAATATAGTCCAATATACCGTATTTTCCAGCGTATAAAACGACTTTTTAACCCAGGAAAATCTTATACGCCCAGTCGTCTTATACGCTGGAAAGTATGGTAATTGTTCTTTGTTCTCTTGTTTTATTTTATTTATTTTTTGATAAGTAATTTAAAGCTTTTATTTAATACAAATATGGATGGTATAATGCAAATATTCCATGTTTTTTTTAAATTTCTTTATTGATTAAGGTATTGCATATGTGTCCTTATCCCCCATAACCTCCCCAACCCCCCCACTCATGCCCTCACCCCCCTGTTGTCTATATCCATTGGTTAGGCTTATATATATGCATACAAGTCCTTTGGTTGATCTCTCCCCTTTACTCCCACCTTCCCCTACCTTCCCTCTGAGGTTTGACTGTCTGATCGACGTTTCTGTCTCTGGATCTGTTTTTGTTCATCAGTTTATGTTGTTCATTATATTCCATAAAGTACTGTTGAGATTCATCTATTTGATGCATGTAGCTATAGTTGATTCATTTTCATTATTGTATAATATTTTTACATGTAAATTACACCACTATCCAGGCTGCTATTGATGGACATGTTGATTTTGTCAGTGTTTTGTAATTATGAACAATTACTGTTTTGAATATTCTTGTACATGCTCAAGAATTTCTCTAGCTCACTACTCTTCAATTAGCTGAGTATGCTCCAAAAAGGATCATAAAATCAATTTAGTGGGAGCTAACCAGTGTTAAAAACGAAGGAAAAAAAACAGTGTATTTCCAGTATCCTGTGTTATGTATACAGAATTGCAATATAAGGCATATTTTCAATCTAAGGGAAAAGAGTGCCTCTGATTAAATAGTTAAGATATTGCATGTTTTAAATATTCTTGTGGCACACTGATTGAAAATCATTGCCCTGGGGTATATATTTAGAAGTGGAGTTGCTAGGTTGTCAGGAAGGCCAATCCATTTTCAGAAATGGTTACTTTACTTTCCCACCAATGAATGGCTTCATTGCTCTGCATCCTTATCTAGTGCTTAGTATGTCAATCTTTTTAACTTTAGTGATTTTGGTAGTTGTGTGGTGGTATGTTATTGTGGTTTTTACTTTACAAGTCCCTGATTACTAAACATGGTTAGCTTTTCATATATTTATAGGCCATTTGGATTTTTTCACTTATGAGTTGGAGATGGCTTTTCTATGTTAGTAGTTCGTTTTTTTAAATGCTTTTAATGAAGAGTTCTTAATTTCAGTGTCAAAATTTTCAGTTTTTTTTCTTTCGTGGTTAGTGCTTCATGTGATCTATTAAAACAAATGTTTTCCTAACTTTAGATCATGAAATTATTCCCCTATATAATATTTTGTAAAATTTTTAAATTATTTTTTGAGAGAGGAACATCAATTTCTTGTTCCACTTATTGTTGCATTCATTGGTTGATTTTTAAAAAAAATGTTTTTATTGATTTTTAGATAGAGAAGAAGGGAGAGGGAGAAAGAGATAGAAACATCTTGATAGGAGAGACACATCAAGCCCACAATCTGGGCATATGCCCTGACTGGGAAATCGAACCTGGGACCTCTTGGTCCATGGGACAATGCTCAACCCATGGAGCAACACCAGCTGGGCCATTGGTTGATTCTTATATGTGCCTTGACCAGGCATTGAATCTCGAAATCTTAGCCTGTCAGGACGATGCTGTAAGCAAATGAGCTACCCAGCCAGGGCTCCTATATAATCTTCTAAAAGGATTCTCTCCCCCCCGCCCTTTTTTACATTTAGGTCTGTAACCACCCCATGTGGATTTGATTTTGTGCATAGAGTAAAATAGGGGGAAAACATGTATTTATTTTCTGTATTTTATACATTTTATATGTGTTACATGTTATATTAAATATCCAGTTGTTTTAACACAATTCTTTTCCTTTTCTGCTGTACAGTGGTTACAGTGGTACTATGTCATAAACCAGCAGTTCATATGTTTATGGATTTGTTTTTGGATATTTTGTTCTTTTGATGTGTCTTTGTGCCAGTATCATGTTTTTTTTTTTTTTTAATGTTTATTGATTTTAGTGAGAGAAGGGAGAGGGAGAGAGAGAAATATCAATGTGAGAAAGAAATATGGATTGGCTGCCTCTCTTATGCACCCTTTCTGGGGATCGAGCCCACAACCTGGGCATGTGCCCTGAACTGGGAATCAAACTGGTGACCTTTCAGTGCATAGGACTATGCCTAACCAGTTGACCCACACCAGCCAGGGCAATACCACAGTTTTAAAATTACTCTAGCTTATCTTATAATTCTGGACATGAGATACCGGGTAAAATTAGTTCTTCCCTCTTTTTAAAAAATGTCTTTCCTATTGCTCTTTGCATTTGATAACCATTTAGAATCATATTCTGCAAAAAAAAAAAAATCCCTTTAGTATATTAATTGGCTTTGCATTGATTAAATTTGAGATTTTTTACAGTTTGAATCTCTCAATCTATGAACATGGTAATCTCCAATTACTAGGTTTTCATTTTTTAATTCTGGTAAAATATACACAATGTAAAATATACACAACAATGCATATATGCATGTTAACCATTTTTGAGTGTGCAATTCAGTGGTATTAAGTAAATTCACAATGATGTATAACCATCACCAATGCCTATATCCAGAACAAAAAAAATATAGTTGACATACAGTATTATATTAGCTTCAGGTGTACAACATAGTAATTAGACATATATATGCCTTATGAAGTGATCACCTTCATAAGTCTAGTACCCATTTGACACCAGATATAGTTATTACAATACCAATGACTGTATATATTCCCTATGGTGTACTTTACATCCCATGACTAATTTAATAATCGGCAGTTTATACTTAATCCTCTTTATTTTTTTGGTCGTAGGTCCTTGCTAGTCATTTTGAATATTTCTTGCCACTCTCTTCTGGCTTGTAAAGTTTCTTTTGAGAAATCAGTTGACAGTTGTATGGGTGCTCCTTTGTAGGTAATTAACTGCTTTTCTCTTGCTGCTTTTAAGATTCTCTCTTTGTCTTTTTCCCTTGGCATTTTAATTATGATGTGTCTTGGTGTGGTCCTCTTTGGATTCCTTTTGTTTGGGGTTCTGTGCGCTTCCTGGACTTGTAAGTCTATTTATTTTACCAGGTAGGGGAAGTTTTCTGTCATTATTTCTTCAAATAGGTTTTCAATATTTTGCTCTCTCTCTTCTTCTGGCACCCCAATAATTCAGATGTTGGTATGCTTAAAGTTGTCCCAGAGGCTCCTTACACTATCTTCATATTTTTTTATTCTTTTTTCTTTTTGTTTTTCTGGTTGGGTGTTTTTTGTTTCCTCATATTTCAGATCTTTGGTTTGATTCTTGGGGTCCTTTGATCTACAGTTGAATTTCTGTATATTCTTTATTTCAGACAGTGTATGCTTAATTTCTGACTGGTCCTTTTCCATTTTTTTTGGCATTCTCATTAAGGTCCTTGAAGGTATCATCAAGTTTCTCTGCGGTTTTTAGAAGATTCTTGAGTAACCTTATAAATGTGGTTTTGAACTCTATGTCCAATAGTTTGCATTCCTCCATTTCTTTCATTTGTGACATGTTTCTTTGTCTCCACATTTTGCTGCTTCCCTGTGTTGATGGAGTGGTTTTCTGTGGTAGGTGACCTATAGGGCCCAGTGGTTCTGCCTCCCCTATCACCTGTGGTGCACACTCTTGGTGCACCCCTTTGTGGGCTGAGTGCAAAGTCTTGGTGTAGATAAGCCTTGATTGCTGTTGGTACACTGGGAGGAATTGACCTCCAGGCCAATTGGCTATGAGGACCCACTGTGTCTAAAATGGAAGAACTGCTGTGCTGGAGACACGCTTATGGGGTAGGACTTGTTTCAGTGGGGCTTTGGTGCTCACTGAGCCCGCCTTTTGAATGTGTCACTTATGGATGTTAGTAGTTGAAATCTGGTGTCATCTCACACTGACCACTAGGTGCGCTGGCTTCTGGATCTCCAATGGGGTGCAAGTCAGCTACTGTCTGAGGCCACCCAGCAGGAGCTACAGTGAGAACTACAGTTTTCTCCTCTTTGCTTGGGGTTTGGAGGTTTTGGAGCTGTCTGACCAGAGCTACAGTTTGTTAGGTTAAGCTGTGATAGGGCAGGCCATTTATATGCAGAAGCCGCTGCTTGGAGCTTGGGTGGGTTTGTAGATTGTGCAGGGCGGGGTCTCAGGGAGTCACTAGGCTAGGGCGTGGCAAACAGCGATGGCTGCCAGTCATCCGTCTCTGTGTCTCCGAGTTTCCCCGTCCCCACGTCTCGCGCCCCAGCGTAGTAAACAATGATTGCTGCATGCACCTCTGCAAGAAAGCCACCCTCACTTTCCGACCCGATGGCAGACAGTCTAGCTTCTCCCTGTAGGAGTTTGGGTCCCCAGCGTCTCCCAGAAACTATAGTTCAGAGTAATCGGGAGCTTGTCTCCCTTCGGGTTGAAAAAAGCAGCGCACCCAGTCGTCTGCCGCCAGCCCGATTTGCGCGCCTCTGTATCTCAGCTTTTCAGCGCTTGTGCATGTCTCAATGCTCTTTTCTCTTCCCTTCTAGTTGTAGAACTTCCACTCAGCCAGCTTTCCTGTGGTTCTGGGTGACAGACGTTTTGTCTTTTAGTTGTAGTTTTGAAATTGTTGTGCGAGGCAGCAGTTTAGGTGTTTACCTATGCCGCCATCTTGGTTTCCTCCTGTAAATTATTCTTTATTTCAGTTAGTGTATGCTTATTTTCTGATGGGTCCTTTTTCATGTCTTTGAAATTCTCACTAAGATCCTTGAAAGTCTCATTAAATCCCTTGACGTTCTCATTAAGATCCTTGAGCAACTTATAACCATTGGTTTGAATTCTGTATCCAGTAGTTTGCTTGCTTCTGTTTCTTTCATTTGTGACATGTTTCTTTGTCTCTGCATTTTGGCTGCTTCTCTGTGTTTGTTTCTATGTATTAGGTAGAGCTGCTATGTCTTCTGGAATTGGTAGAGTGGCCTTGTGTAGTAGGTGTCTTATAGGGTCCAGTGCCTCAAGCTTCCCCAGTCACCTGAGCTGGGCACTCTAGGTGTTCCCCGTTCTGGGCTGTGTGCACAGTTTTGTTGTAGTTGAGCCTTGATTGCTCACTGGGAGGACTTGACCTCCAGGCCAATTGGCTGTGAGGACCAGCTGCAACTGTAGTGGAAGAGATGCTATGCAGGAGACACCCCTATGTAGCAGGACTTGCTTCAGTGGGGCTTTGGTGCTCACTGAGTCTGTCCCTTGAGTGTCGCTTGTGGATGTGTAGAGTTGTAATCTGGTATGATCTGAAGCTGAGACTTAAGAAAGAGACTTATCTTTCCAGCTCTGGAACCCTATACTGAGGGTCTGGTGTGGGGCTGGGACCCCTTGCTTCCCAGGGGAGGCCTCTGCAGCCGAGATAACCCTCCTGATTAAAAACAGTCCAGACATGGGGCTTCCTGGTACGTCTAAAATCGGCCACTGCCTGGGGCCACCTGGTAGGAGCTACAGAGAGATCTGCAGATGCCTGCTGTTGTATTGGGCTTGGCCCAGCTTTGAGACAAGATAGGCTGGTGCTGGTGATAGGTCTTGGGCCTCTTATTGCTGCTTGCTTGAGAGATTTTAGCAAAGTCTGAAGCCTGAGCTGGGACAGGCCATTCATATGCAAAAGCCACTGCAAACAGCTTAAGTGGGGCTGCAAATTGGATGGGGCGGGGTCTCAGGGAATCACCAGGGTGGAGTGAACAATGTGAGCCAGGCTGATGGAAACTCAGACATGGCTGCCAATCAACCCTGGAATGGGGTGGTCTTAGCATGAGATGGGCTAGGTGTCAGCACAGAAACAATGACTCATGTGAGCACCCCCGTTTGGCAGAAAGCTGCCTCCAAGTTCCTGCCCCGATGCCAGATAATCCAGTTCCTCACCGTATGTCCCTGGGTCTCCTGATGCTGGAGCTCAGCGGATACAGGACCATGTAAGTCTGTGCACCGGCCCTTTGGGAGGCTCTGCTTGGTCTCCAGCAGCTCGTGTGTCACTCATCCATAGTCGCCACTATTTTTTACAGCCCGAACTTATAGAGACTTATCTGGGGGTCTGGTGTGGGGCTGGGACCCCTTGCTTCCCAGGGGAGGCCTCTGCAGCCGAGATAACCCTCCTGATTAAAAACAGTCCAGACATGGGTTTCAGACCAGCCAATTCTGCCCCTCCTATCAGTCTTGATGTACTGTCCTTGCTTCTCTAGTTGTAGTACTTCCATTCAGTCACATTCAGGTGGTACTGAATGATGTTTGTTCTGTATTGTAGTTGTAATTTTGACGTGGCTATGGGAGTCGGCGAGTACCGGAGTTTACCTATGCCACCATCTTGGTTCTCCTCCTCAGGGCCAACTTCAAAGACATTTTGGTGTGGATCAAATGTCTCTGTGGATGTTTTGGACAGAACCAAATAAATATCAAGGACCTCTTGGGGTGGACCAAATATGTCCATGGATGTTTGGACAAGACCAAATATCCTGCAAGGATTTTGGGAATGCGTTTTTCTACTTTTGTAAAATGTTGGGATTTTCAGTAGGGATTGCCTTGAATTTGAAGATCACTTTGGATAGTGGTGACATCTTAACAACATTGGATCTTCTGATCCATGAACATTTATTTATGTTATCTATACTTTCAGCAGCATTTTGTTGTTTTAGGTGTACAAATTCTTTGACTCCTTAGATAGTCTTTTTTTTTTTTTTAAATATATATTTTATTGATTTTTACAGAGAGGAAGGGAGAGGGATAGAGAGAAACATTGATGAGAGAGAAACATCTATCAGCTGCCTCCCGCACACCCCCCACCGGGGATGTGCCCACAACCAAGGTACATGCCCTTGACCGGAATCGAACCTGGGACCTTTCAGTCCGCGGGCTGATGCCCTATCCACTGAGCCAAACCGGTTTCAGCTCCTTAGATAGTCTTATCCTAAGGTTTTTGCGTGTGTTTTTTTTTTTGATGCAATTGCTTCATTCTTTCTTCTTCTTCATCTTTATCTTCATCTTCATCTTCATCTTCACCAGAGGATTTTTTCTCCATTGCTTTTCAGAGAGAGTATAAGAAAAGGAGGGAAGGAAAGGGTTGGGGGAAGGGAGGGGAGAGAGAAAAACATCTGTGTGAGTGATTTCACATCTACTGGTTGCCTCTTGGAAGCACCCCAACTGGGGGTGGAGATTGAACCTGCAGCTTAGGTATATGCCCTTGACCCTGTGACCTGCTCAAATCACTGGCCAGGGCTCTTTTGCTTTCTTTCTTTTTTTTTTTTTTTAAATAAAGGAAAGTTTATTTAGAAAGTCACAGAGGTAGTCTGGCTGGTATGGCTCAGTGTTTGAGCATCAACCTATGAAGCAGGGGATCACGGTTAGATTCCTGGTCAGGGCACATGCCTGGGTTTCAGGCTTGATCCCCAGTAGGGGGAGTGCAGGAGGCAGCCGATTTATGATTCTCTCTCATCGATGTTTCTCTTTCTCTCTCCCTCTCCCTTCCTCTCTGAAATCAATAAAAATATATTTAAAAAGAAAAGTCACAGAGGTAGAAGAAGTGAGTGGTAGAAAAAATGGTCTCAGAAAACAAATTACCGTATAGGAAAAGGCCCATGAAGGTAGGAAAGTAAAGGTATCTTGCCTGGAGGGGAAAAAGAGGAGGAGGGGAAAGGGCGTGGGTGTGATGGGAGGGAGCACTATGTAATAGCTTTCTTAATTTTCTTTTTGTATTGTTTATTTGCAATAATTTTAATATTAAGCCTTTTGAGTCAAATGTAGAGACATGCAGTTGTAATAAATAATACAAAGACATCTCCCATTTACCCAGTTTCCCCAATGCTAACATCTTGAAGAACTATAGGACAGTATCACTACCTGGATATTGAAATTAATATAGTTGACAGAATAATTCCATCACCACAAGGCCCTTTTTTTTTTTTTTTAAATTTCTTTATTGATTAAGGTGTCACATATTTGTCCTCATCCCCCCATTCCCATCCCACACCCCTCCCCACGGATGCCCCAACCCCCTGTTGAACTTAACCATTGGTTAGGCTCATATGCATGCACACAAGACCTTTGGTTGATCTCTCCCCCCTCCCCCCACCCTCCCCTATCCTCCCTCTGAGGCCCGATAGTCAGATCGATGCCTCCTTGTTTCTGGTTCTGTTGTTGTTCATCAGTCTATGTTGTTCATCATTTCCCCTAGATGAGCGAAATCATGTGTCACTAGAGATATAAGAACTGAATGTGAGACGAGCAATAATAGTTATGCTGACAGGCAAATGAATCAGTCTGTAGTGAGTTTCTTTCTGGACCAACAGTTCTTTTGAGACCCAATATCAATGTCCACCAGTTCCTTATGAGTACATGTCGGCACTGACCCCTCAGCTCTGGATGGTGGACAAATGGTGGTAATGCAGGTCCCACTCCCTCTGGTTTGGTCTCGGCTGGACCCAGGGGCACGGCTTCACCCGGACCCAGGGGCATGTGGCCTCACCCGGACCCAGGGGGTGCGCGGCCTCACCCGGACCCAGGGGCGCGTGGCTTCACCCGGACCCAGGACCCAGCCTCACCCGGATCCAGGGGCACACGGCCTCACCCGGACCCGGGATCCAGCTTCACCCGGACCCAGGGGCGCGTGGCCTCTCCCAGACCCAGGGGCACGTGGCCTCACCCGGACCCGGGCACAAGGCCCTTTTTTATAGCCACACCTGATTCTTTACTGCCACCAGGCTTAGTCCTTGGTAACCACTAATATATTCTCCAGTTTTGTAATTTTGTTATTTCAAGGATGTTATATAAATGGAATCACAGAACATATAACTTTTGGGATTGGGTTTTTTCACTCAGCATAATTCTCTGGTGATTCATCCAAGTGGTTGAATGTATTAGTGGTTTGTTCCTTTTTATCCTTAGTGTTCTTTGTTATGAATAGAACACTTAAGGAACAAACCACAGTTTGTTTAACCATTCATCTGCTGAAAGATACCTCAGGTACTTCTAGTTGGTAGCTATTATGAATAACACAAACATTCATGTGCAGGTTTTTGTGTGAACATAGGTCTTCATTTCTCTGGGATGCATGTCCAGTTACACAGTTGCTGAGTTGTATGGTGGCTGCATGTTTAGTCTTTGTTGTTGTTTTTTTTAAATTGCCAAAGTGCCCTGGCTGGTGTGGTTCAAGGTTTGATTCCCTGTCCGGATACATACCTATGTTGTCATTTCCATCCTGGGTTGGGAGCATGCAGGAGGTAACCGATGGATGTTTCTTTTTTTATTCCCCATTCCTTCTTCCCTCCCTCCCCTTCCTCTCTCTAAAATCAATAAAATGAAATTTAAAAATTACCAAGGTTTTGTTCAGAGTGAGTGTACCATTTTACATTTCCATCAAATCTGTGAGCAGTCCAGCAAAGTCACAATTTTGTTGAATTCCAGCATGTGACCTTGTAAACTATTCTTTTTATTTAGTAACTAGAGGCCTGGTGCACGAAATTCATGCATGGGTAGGGTCCCTAGGCCTGGCCAGAGATCAGGCCAATTGGGGCCTTCCTTTGTTCTGTGCTGCCCCCTGGTGGTCAGTGCATGTCATAGTGAGTGGTCAAACTCCCGATCAGTCAAACTCCCGAGGGGACAGTTTGCATATTAGCTCTTTATTATATAGGATTTTAATCCTTTGCACTCGGATGTCGAGTGTGACTCGACACGGTTAGCAGTAGATTAAAGGAATCGAGAAAAAAGCAAGCGAGTGCCTTAGTGTTCTTTGTTATGAGTAGAAGAACACTAAGGCACTCGCTTGCTTTTTTCTCGATTCCTTTATTCTACTGCTAACCGTGTCGAGTCACACTCGACATCCGAGTGCAAAAGGTTAATGGGTGTGTAGTGCTGTCTGTCACATGTGGTTTTAATTTGCATTTACCTAATGGCTGATGATGTGCTTATTCGCTATCTTTCTTTTAACCCTCACCTGAGGATAGTTTTTCTTTCTTTTTTTTTTAATGAAGCTTTTTGTTTTTTAAATATTTTTATTGATTTCAGAGAGAGAGAGAGAGAGAGAGAGAGAGAGAGACATCAATGATGAGAGAGAATCATTGATTGGCTGCCTCCTGCATGCCTCACACTGGGGATTGAGCCCACAACCTGGGCATGTGCCCTGACTGGGAATTGAACCGTGACCTTCTGGTTCATATATCAAGGCTCAACCACTGAGCCATATCAGTCGGGCTGAGGATATTTTTTCCCATTGATTTCTAGAAAGACTAGAAGGGATGGCAGAGGTGGAGAGCAACCTGTATGTGAGACACATTGATTAGTTGTCTCCTACTAGTCTCTGCGGGGGCTGGGGAACCCGCAACCAAGATGCATGCTCTTTTTTTTTAAAATATATTTTTATTGATTTCAGAGAGGGAAGGAGAGGGAGAGACAGATAAAACATCAATGATGAGAGAGAATCATTGATCGGCTGCCTCCTGCATACCCTTTAGTGGTGATTGAGACTGCAACCCTGGGCATGTGCCCTTGACTGGAATGGAACCCGGGACTCTTCAGTCCGCAGGCTGATGCTTTATTCACTGAGCCAAACTAGCTAGGGTGCGAGGTGCATGCTCTTGATCAAGAATCGAACCCACGATCCTTTGGTCCTCGGGCCAATGGTCTAACCACGGAGCAACCGGCCAGGGCTACCAGTATATTTTGGTCAGATGTCTGTTTATGACTTTCGCCTATAAAAAATAAGATATTCAGAGAGAGTGGAAGGGAGAGAGAGAGAAACATGCATGTGAGAGTGAAGCATCGTTCGACTGCCTCCTACATGCCCTCTCCTAGAGATTGAACCTGAGACCTGGGCATGTGCCCTGACCAGGAATCAAGCCAGTAACCTTTCTTTCTTCTTTTTAAAAAAAAAATATATTTTATTGATTTTTTTACAGAGAGGAAGGGAGAGGGATAGAGAATTAGAAACATCGATGAGAGAGAAACATCGATCAGCTGCCTCCTGCACACCCCCTACTGGGGATGTGCCCGCAACCAAGGTACATGCCCTTGACCGGAATCGAACCTGGGACCCTTCAGTCTGCAGGCCGACGCTCTATCCACTGAGCCAAACCGGCTAGGGCCAAGCCAATAACTTTTCTTTCAGTGCACAGGACATTGTCCAACCAACTGAACTACACCGGCCATGGCACTTTTGCCTGTTTTCAAACTTGCTTTTTGCTTGCTTGCTTACCTGTTTATTTGTTTAGAAAACATATATTTTGAATTAGCTAATTCAAAATATTAGCTTGCTGAACTCAGTTTATTTTAGATACTCCAATTTTGTTGGTAACATTCAAAAGCATCATTGTCAGAGCCAGTAAAACATAGCCTTCTTCACTCCCTCGGGCCTAGGGTGAAGAGTGAAGCCTCATCAGTCCTTGCTGCCCTCACTGTCCCCATACTCTTTGTTCCTTCTTTAATCTTATGGTGCATTAGTGGTTCCTTTGTTTATGTAATTTCCTCCTCAAATAGTGACTTTGCCATCATTTCCTTTTTTTTTTTTTTTTTTTTTACTGTAGAGCTTGACAGTTCTTATATGATATGAATGCTTTGTCAAGTCTGTGATTTGCTCTTTATTTTTTCCAGTGCTGGAACTTGTGTTTTTCCTCCTAATGGGCTTGTTTTTATATAGGTTTTAATTTTGTTGAAGTTCAGTTTATGAATTTTTCTTTCTATGGGTCATGCTTTTGTTGTAAAATCTAATAACTCTTTTTCTAACTCAAAATTCCACCAAATTTCCTGTTTTATTTTAAATGTTTCATAGTTTTATGCTATACACTTAAACTTGAGATCATCTATATATATAAAAGCCTAAGTGACCAAATGACCATTTGACCGGTTGCTATGATGTGCACTGACCACCAGGGGGCAGACGCTCAACGCAGGAGCTGCCCCCTAGTCCTCAGTATGCTTCCACAGCGGAAGTGCTGCTCAGCTGACTAATGGGCACCAGATGCTGGGCTCATGGCTGGCGAGCGCCGCTGTGGCGGCGCAAGCCTCTCCTGCCTCCTCGGCAGTGTGCTACCAAACTGCAGCGGCAGCAGGCACAGTGGGGCCAGAATGAGCGGGATGAATGGGAGTGGCACCCGGCCCGGGCTCCTCCCCAGCCAACTGCCGCTTTGTGCACTACTACATCCCCCGAGGGGTCCCGGATTGCAAGAGGGCGCAGGCCAGGCTGAGGGACTGCACCAGTGCACAAATTTGTGCACCGGGCCTCTACTATTTGTATAAGGTGTGAGACTCAGGTGAAAGGTTTTTGTGGGTTCTTTTCTCCTGTGGGTGTCTAAATGCTCAATGCCATTTGCTTGAAAAAATTTTTCTGGTAGCTTTATATAGCTGGGAATTTTTGAGTATTTTTCTGAGTTTTCTGTTCTGTTCTATTGATCTTGAATCTGTAGTTTTGTCTTGCCAAATTTGGGGATTTTTTTCAGCTGTTATTTATTTGAGCACTTTTCCAGTCCTGCCTTATTTCTCCTCTCCTTTTTGGGACACTGATAACTAAAAAGCATGGCTGCTTTTTTGTTAGGGTCCCAAAGATCTGTGAGACTCTATTTCTTTATTTTTATTCAGTCTATTTTCTCTCTGAAAGTTACATTAGGTAACTTTCTTCTTTATTTAAAAAATATTTTTTATTGCCCTATCAGTGGATAGAGTGTCAGTCTGCGGACTGAAGGGTCCCAGGTTCGATTCCAGCCAAGGGCACATGCCTGGGTTGCGGGCTCGATCCCCAGTGGGGGGCATGCAAGACGCAGCCGATCAATGAATGATTCTCTCTCATCATGGATGTTTCTCTCTCTCTCTCCTTCTCCCTTCCACTCTGAAATCAATAAAGAAATATATTTCTTTTAAAAATATATTTTTTATTGATTTCAGAGTGGAAGGGAGAGGTAGAGAGGGATAGGAACATCCATGATGAGAGAGAATCATGTGTCGGCTGCCTCCTGCACGTCCCCTACTGGGGATCGAGCCCACAACGCAGGCATTTGCCCTTGACCGGAATTGAACCTGGGACCCTTCAGTGCGCAGGCTGATGCTCTATCCCACTGAGCCAAACCAGCTAGGACACATTAGGTAACTTTCATTATGTCTTCTGGTTCACTGATTCTTTTAATCTCCTTCCTTTATATTGATATTGAAGTCATCCATTGAGCTGTTTATTTTGCTTATTGTACTTTTCAGTTCTAAAATTTCCATTTTTTTCTTTATGTCCTCAATTTTTGCTGAGACTTTCTGGTTTTCATTTGTTGTTTGTTTAATCATTTTTATAATGGCTGCTTTAAAATCTTCAGATAATTCTAATATCTCTGTCAAAAGTTAAAATTACAAATATCTCAGTGTTGGCATCTGATTGTCGTTTTCAATTCAGTTCAAAATCTTCCTAGTTCTTGGTATGACAAATGTTTTTATGAAACTTGAACATTTTTGGGACTTTGCATCTTATATAAGCTGTTTTAGTTCGCTTTCTCTGACATTTGTCTCACAAGGGAAGAGTACGGGTGCTATCTCCTTATGCCAGGTAGGGGATGAATTTCAAGTGCCCTAATTGGCCTCTGTTGACATTTAAGGGAAGCTGCTTGTTATTGCTGAGTAGACTTGGGAGTTATGGCTCCCTATCTGATCTCAAAGGATGTGGCCCCATTTACCACTGTGTGTTGGTGAAAGTCCTGACTTCTTGTTAGACCCTCTCTGACACCACACCTGTGGAGCCACAGGTTGGTGGGTTCCCTCTTAACCGCTGGATGGGGATGAAAGTTCAGACTTCCCATTTTGTCTCCGTTGACACCAGAGGGGGAAGTTCTCATAACAAGCCAGTAAACATGAAAGTTCTGATTCCCTACTTAAACCTATTTTTACACTACCCCAGTAGCAATTTTTGGATGACTCATAGTCTCACGAGGGTGAATGTCTAGGTTCCCCACTCAACCATTGAAGGCATAGATAGTGGGAATTTTTTTGTGTGATGTGGAGCTGCTGCTGTTTTAAAAAGTGTTCTTTCTAACTAATATTCCCCCTACCCAGTTGCTTATCTAGAGAGAACACTTTTTTTGGAGGGGTCTATGTTTGTTGGTGTTTTCGAGGTACTGACTTCTTCCATTTCAAGAATGGGATATTTTAAGTAATAAGAAAACTCAGGGAACTCACTGCTCTGTTGTTCCTTGGGTCCTGTGTTCTCTACCTAATTTGCCTTCTTAACCACCTTTTAAACATATTAGTTTTATTTATAATGTTCACAGTTTTTGTTTGTACTTTGGAGGAATAGGAAAAAGTATATCTACTCCATCCTTTCAGTAATGAAGTCTAGCCTTTGATTTCATTGAGTTTGCACTATTTTTCTGTTTTTTTATTTCATTATTTTCTGCTCTGATCTCCCCCCACCCCTCCCCTGCCTCCTGCATGCTCTCTACTGGGGATTGAGCCCTCAGCTCAGGCATGTGCCCCAACTGGGAATCAAACCATGACCTACTGTTTCATGGGTTGATGCTCAACCACTGAGCCACATCTCTTCTAGTTTCTTAAGGTACAAGATGAAGTCACTGATTTGAGTTCTTTTCTAATACAGGCATTTAGTGCTATAAATTTCTCCCTCAATTATTGCTTTAATTTTCTTCCACAAATTTTGGTTTTACTTTTATTTATTTAAATATTTTTATATTTCCTCTTTTAATTTCTTCTTTGACTCATTGCTTACTTTAGTATATTTAGATTCTAAATATTTAGGGATTTTTACATTGATTGCTAAAATTGGTCAGAGAAAATTTTTTTATGTATGACCCAAAACTTATATTGAGTTGTTTCATGGCCTGATTATGATTTGTCTTGGTGAGTGTTTCATTTGTCCTTGAACAGAATGTGTATTCTAGTTTGTGTAGAGTGTTCTATAAATGTTACTTCATGTCAATTTGGTTGTGGATATTCTGATAGATAATATTGTTCAAGGATCTGTATCTTTACTGATTTTCTGTCTACTGGTTCTATCAGTTATTGAGAGAGCTCTTTTGAAATCTCTAAATGTAATTTGTGGATGTTTAAATTTTTTCTTGTAGTTATTTTTACTTTATGCATTTTGAAGCTGTTATTCAGTGAGTAAATGTTTAGAATTTTTGTATCTTCTTAATGAGTTAAACCCTTTGTCTTTGTGAAATGGTCCTCCTTTTTGATTTTCAAATCTACTTTTCATGATATTAATACAATCATTTCAATTTTCTTTTGATTTTGCAGTATGTAATAGGACCTTTTTCTCTGGCTGCTTTTTAAAGGTTTTTGCTTGATCTGGTTTTAGGTAATTTGATCATGATATGTTGTGCTTTACATTGTTTCATGTTTCTGTTGCTTAGTGTTTATTTAAAGAGTACTTAATTCTGTGTTGATAATTATCATTAAATATGGCAAATTGTTGCCATTATTTCTTCAGACTTGTTTTTTGTATTTATCTCCTGTGTCTCCAATTACAAGTATTTTGACCTCCTGAAATTATCTCACAGCTAACTTATGCTTTGTTCCTTTTTTAAGGTATTTTTTCCTCCGAGTTTCATTTTAGTTAGTAACTATTACTTGGTTTCATGTGCTGTAAATCTCATACAGTATGTTTTTTTATCTTAGACCTTGTAATTTTCATCTCTAAATGTCCAATATTTTTTATTCTTGGATGTATTTACTTACCATGTTTAATGTTTCCTCTAGTTTCTTAAACATATGGGATGTATTCATAATAATTGTTTTAAAGGACTTGGGTGCTGGCTGGCATGGCTCAGTGGTTGAGCATCGATCTATGAACCAGGAGGTCACAGTTCGATTCTCCGTCAGGGCACATACCCGGGTTTTGGGCTGATCCCCAGTGCTGGGCGTGCTAGAGGCAGCTGAGTAATGATTCTCTCTCATCATTGATGTTCCTATCTCTCGCTCCCTTCCTCTCTGAAATAAAAAATATATTTTAAAAAAAGGACTTGGGTAATAATTCTATGTTATTTTAAGATTGGTTTGACTGGCTGGTTTTTGTTTCATTAGGGGTATAATTTCCTGTATCTGGGTATGTCTTTATTGACTTATAGTCATCATGAATTTTAACTTGTTTGTTTCTCTGTTTTAGTATGCCTAAAAATATTTTTTTTGACTTTGTTCTATGACATGATTAAGTTACTGGAAAATAGTTTGTTCCTTTTAGGTTTTGTTTTTGTTTTGTTTGACAGACCAGAGCTATGTTTAGGGTTAAATTTTCCCTCCTCCTGAGGCATTACCCTTCTTAGTACTCTGATGTGATATTAATTACTAGGTTTTGCATTCTGGCTTTTGGGAACAGGCATTATCTGCATCCTTGTATGAATTCTGGGTGCTATTACTTCTAAATCTTTTGGTGGTTCTCTCCCTAGCCTTGAATAGGTCTCTCACATGCAAGTGCTGATTAGTTAGTTACTCAACATATTCTAGGATCAGCCTCTGTAGATCTCTTCATTTTTCTCTCTCTCCTCAGCTCTCTACTCAGTGCTGGTCTCCCTTGTGAGGTCTAGCCACCTTGGCTTCCTTGGACTCGCAGCTCCATTTCCACAACTTGGGGAGACAGGCCCTGCCTGGGTTTCTTCTTTCTGTTCCACCGCCTGGAAACTCTCAAGGCAGTAAGCTGGCAAATGTATGGCTCATGTCATTTGTTTCTTGTCTCCTAGGAATCACTGTCTTTCATTATTTGTTGTCTAAAAACTTTAGTGCTGATTTTTCATACATTTTGTTAGGTTTTTATTATTTCATACACAAGGCTAAATCTGGTCCCTTTTACTCCCATCTTGACTAGAACTGGTTTTATTTTGCATTTTTTAATGGCTAGTAATATTGAGTACATTTTATTTGCTTATTGATCATTCATGTGTTTTCTTGTATGAAGAATTTGTTCAAACCTTTAGCCCTTTTCCTTCTTTCTCTCCTTTTTTTTTTTTCTTTCTTTACTCTTTGTTTCTTTCTTTTTCTTTTTTTCTTTTTGAGTTGGAGAACTTATGTGTCCTGGATATGCCAGTCTTTTGTTAGATAAAATATTTTGTAAGTACTCTCTTCAAATCTATGGTTTTCTATTTTCTTAACTGTGGCTTTTAATAAGCAGAAATATTTAAGTATAATTTATCAGTTTTTTCTTTTATAGTTATTGCTTACTGTGAGCTAAGACACTTTTGGCTAACCCTGAAGTCATGAAGGTAATTTCCTGAAAAACTTTTTTGTTTTTTGCTAACTTATATTTAGGTCTGATGCATCTCAAATTAAGTTTTGTAGGTTTTATTTTTTGAGAATGAATATCTAATTGTTTCTGCACTGTTTGTTGAAAAAAGTCTCCTTTTCTCATTGGATTGCTTTGGTAAAACATAACATGGCTGCATAAGTGAGCTCTATTTTAGGAATTTTTATTCTGTTTCATTGATCTGTTTGTCCTTATAGCGTTTACCGCATTATTTTGATTATTTTTAACTGTATATGAAGTCTTTTAGTCAGATTTGCAAATCCTTCAACCCTTTTCATCTTTTCAAGATTGCTTTGCATATTCTAAGTCCTTAGTACTTCCGTATAAATTTTAATACTAGTTTTTCCATTTCCAGAAAGGCTGATGTGATTTTGATTACAGTTGCTTTGAACCTATAGATCTTTTTGAGGAGAATTGACATTTTAACAATGTTGAATCTTCCTATTTACTAGCATGGTCTAGCTCTCCATTTATTTAGTCATCTTTGTTTTTATTTTGCAAGCAGTATTTTATGGTTTTTAATCTTTGTTCTTATGTCTTATTTTAAAATTATTTTTATTATTCAATATTTTATGTGATTGTGTGTTGTTTTTTAAAAAAATATATCTTATTGAATTTTTACAGAGAGGAAGGGAGAGGAATAGAGAGTTAGAAACATCGATGAGAGAGAAACATTGATCAGCTGCCTCCTGCACATTCCCCACTGGGTATGTGCCCACAACCAAGGTACATGCCCTTGACTGGAATCGAACCTGGGACCCTTGAGTCCGCAGGCCGATGCTCTATCCACTGAGCCAAACCAGTTAGGGCATGTAAGTGGTTTTAAAGAATTCAGTTTTTAATTATTTGTTCTTAGTATATGGAAGTAGAATTGACCTATGTATATTGACCTGTGTCATACAACCATACTTAACTCACATTAATTCTATGAGATTTTTGGTCATAACTTAGCTTTTTCTAGTAGATGATAATGTCATAAAACTTTACCTCTTTCCAATTTGTATATTTAAAAAAAATTTCTTTCTTTATTGCATGTACTTAAATCTTGTTCCCATTCATTGGGGAAGACATTCAGTTTTGTACCATTAATTATGATGTCAACTGTAGGCTTTTTACTGATGATTGTTACCAGTTTGTTTTAAATATTGATTTCATTATTATTAAGAATCAGAAGGACTGCCATTGAAAAGGTAGTTTGTTATATTCAAAGATCCCTAGAGGAGGAGTTGCACCAAGGAAGCCATATGGGTTAGTTAAGAGGCAGAAGAAGCAAAAGGGAAAAAGTAAAGGCAGGAACATTTATTTTGGTTTCTGTGGGAAGAAATAGTCAATGAATGGTCATCAGGTTTAGGATAATTTAGTTCGAATAATTTCAGGGATTCTGGGGGCATAGGGACTTTGCCTAGTTGTCTGGTACCTAGCCCTGTGGTGATCAGGGCAGAGGAATATAGTGGCTGGAGTATAAAATAGATAAAGATGGTTAGGGGTATGGGCTCTGGAATGGTTGCTTTGCATATAAGGTTGTTCCAAAAAACTGTATACATACTTTACCAGCTGATAGCTCAATTTTGAAAATGAAATGTATTTTAATAAATACTGCCTTTATAATTATTTAAAGTGTATGTATACGTTTTTTTGGGGGACACACTATATATGAAAGCTAGCTGGGGAGTTGGTTTGCTATCTCCAGGAATTAGCCAGTCTTCGGAGGGTGGGACAGTTTCTCTAGCATCAGCAGGCCCCAAAGTATCAAATATCAAAATGAAAAGATAAGATTAATATACAGGTTGAGTAAGATCTCTTCTGTTCCTAGTTTTCTGGCAGTTTATAGCTGGATATATATACATATGTATATATATATGTATATGTATATGTATATGTATATGTATGTGTGTGTGTGTGTGTGTGTGTGTGTGTGTGTGTGTGTGTGTATATTTATTAGAGGCCCAGCGCACGATTTAATCGTGGGCGTGTAGCGTCCCCTAGGCCTAGCCTGCCCGCCCTGCCACTCCCCCCGCTTCCCAACCACCCCGGAGGCTCTCAGTCTTTTGAGCCACGTTCTGAAGCCCAAACCTTGCAACCGGTTGAAGGTGGGGAGAGCCACCTGACACTCACCAGGAAACTAAAGTCCGAGGCTGAGTGTGATCTGCCCATGGTCTCCCAGAATAAGTTTTCCCTGAGTTCAGCCTGCACTCCATGACCCCCAAGTCTGAGAAAGGTAGGGACTCAGAAGCCTCTTTATATATTTTTCAGAACCCCCTTTAAAATCTAGAATCACTTGAGTCTCCCTCTCCTCCAAACCTGAGGATGTAGCACTGGCTTTTCCTTACCAATGTGACCAGCTCTGCTTGCAGCTCTGCTCTGCGTTCCCTCCCACCGAGTTGTCCTATTCCCTCTGCTCCAAGTGCTCAGGTCCCCCACCCCTGATGTCAAGGGCATATTCTGCCTCCTCATTGGCAGCCTCCTGGTGATGGATTGTGACGGTGTGAGTGCATCACTTCATGATGGTGTGAGGACCACCAAGGCTTTTATTTATAGGACTAGAGGCCTGGTGCACGGAAATTTGTGCACGGGTGTGTGTGTCCCTCAGCCCAGCCTGCACCCTCTCCAATCTGGGACTCCTTAGGGGATTGGGCCTAAACCAGCAGTCAGACATCCCTCTCACAATCCAGGACTGCTGGCTCCCAACTGCTTGCCTGCCTGCCTTCATGATTGCCCCTGACCGCTTCTGCCTGCCAGCCTGATGACTCCCTAACCACTCCCCTGCTAGCCTGATTGATGCCTAACTGCTCCCCTGCCAGCCCGATTGCCCTTAACTGCCCTCCCCTGCTGGCCTGGTCACCCCTAACTGCCCTCCCCTGCAGGCCTGGTCACCCCCAACTGCCCTCCCCTACCGACCCGGTCACCCCTAACTGCTCTCCCCTGCTGGTCTGGTCTCCCCCCACAACTCCCCTCCTCTGCAGGACAAGGTCCCCCCAAACTGCCCTCCCCTGCAGGCCTGGTCACCCCTAACTGCCCTCCCCTGCAGGCCTGGTCCCCCTCAACTGCCCTTCCCTGCAGGCCCGGTCACCCCCAACTTCCCTTCTCTGCCAGCCTGGGTCGCCCCCAACTTCCCTCCCCTGCAGGCCTGGTTCCCCACAACTGCCCTCCCTTGCAGGCCTGGTCCCTCCCAACTACCCTCCCCTGCTGGCCATCTTGTGGCAGCCATATTGTGTTCACATGGGGCAGCCATCTTATGTGTTGGAGTGACAGTCAATTTGCATGTTACTCTTTTATTAGATAGGATAGAGGCCTGGTACACGGGTGGGGGCCGGCTGATTTGGTACAAGGGTGTCCAGGATCAGGGTGGGGGTTCCCTTGGGGTGTGGGGCGGCCTGGGCGAAGGGCCTGTGGTGATTTTCAGGTCAGCCACGCCCCCCGGCGACCCAAGTATAGGCCAGGGCCGGCTGGAAGCAGGTATCTGGGATTTATTTATCTTCTATAAT
Organism: Cnephaeus nilssonii; assembly: GCF_951640355.1. Taxonomy (NCBI): domain Eukaryota; kingdom Metazoa; phylum Chordata; class Mammalia; order Chiroptera; family Vespertilionidae; genus Cnephaeus; species Cnephaeus nilssonii. The sequence goes on along the minus strand of NC_137072.1, from coordinate 21,962,567 downwards.
TGAAACTTTGTAGCCTTGAGCGGAGGCCAGGGCTGGCCAGGGTGGGCGGGAAGCTTGGCTTCCTCCATCGCCGGGGGCAACCCAAGCCTCCTGCTTGCTCCAGCTCCGTGGCGGCCGCCATCTTAGTTGGGTTAATTTGCATACTCGCTCTGATTGGCTGGTGGGCATAGCGAAGTGATGGTCAATTTGCATGTTTCTCCTTTATTAGTGTAGATATACATATATATATATATGCTTAAATATATTTTAATTGTTTTCAGAGAGGAAGGGAGAGGGAGAGATAGAAACATAATGATGAGAGAGAATCATGGATCAGCTGCCTCCTGCATGCCTCATTAGGGATCAAGCCTGCAACCTGGGCAATGTGCCCTTGACCAGAATCAAACCCGGGATCTTTCAGTCTACATGCCAGCAACGCTCTATCCATTGAACCAAACCGGCTAGAGATATATAGATATTATATATATATATATATATATATATATATATATATATATATATATATATATTTTTTGTTGTTGTTGTTGTTGTTGTTTGTTTTGTTTTGTTTTGTTTTGTTTTGTTAGTTTTAGAGAGAGAAAGAGCAAGAGAGAGACATACATCAATTTGTTATTTCACTTATTTATGCATTCAATGTTTGATTCTTTTATGTGCCCTGACTGGGAATTGAACTCACAAACTTGGCATATTGGGACAATGCTCTAATCAATTGAGCTACCGGCCAGGGCCTGAATGGATATTTTTTGTCAAATGCTTTTTCTTCATCTGTTGATATGATTATATATTTTAAAAAATAAATATGGTAAATTTCATTGTTTTTATTTTCATGTGTTATAACAACCAAGTATTTCTGGGATAAACTTCACTTGGTTACAGTGTATTATCCTTTTTATATATTGCTGGATTTAAATTGCTAATAGTAAATATTTTTGCATTTATGTACATGAGGAATGTTTGTCTGCAATTGTTTTCATAGTTTCAGGTTTTAGTATTATTGGTATATTCATTAATATTTTCATGCTGAACTTGGAAAATGATTTTGGAATTAGTCTCTATTTTTTGAAAGTATTTATTTTCTGAAAGTGATGCTATTTCTTCTTTGGTGATATGAAGCAATTTACCAGTGAAAAATATGAGCCTAGGGTTCTGTTTTGAGGAAGGATTTTGATAATGAATTCAACGTAAAGGTTTCTTTAAATATTTGTTTCATCGTATCAATTTTGGTAAGTTGTATTTTTCAGAGAAGTTTTTCATTTCATCCAAGTTGTTGAATTGATTAGTGTAAAATTATTAATCTTTTGTGCTTTTAATATCTGTTGGTTCTATAGTGACAATTCCTTCTTTATTCCTTATATTGGTTATTTGTGTGTGTGTTTATTATTTTTATTGATTTCAGAAAGGAAGGGATAGAAAGATAGAAACATCAATGATGAGAGAGAATCATTGATTGGCTGCCTCCTGCACACCCCCTACTGGGGGTTGCGCCCCCAACCAGGGCATGTGCCCTTGACCAGAATCAAACTCAGGACACTTCAGTCCACAGGCCTACACTCTATCCACTGAGCCAAACCAGCCGGGCTATTTATTGATTTTTTAAAATCTAGTTTTGTTAATTACCAAGAGAGAAATGTTAACATACTATACTATGTTTGTGGAATTGTGTATTTATCCCTTTACTTGTGACAGTTTTGCCTCATATATTTTGAATCATTGTTATGAGGCACATATTTATGTCCTCATTATTTGATGCTTATGAGTCTCAAGATTAGTCTCAACATTTGATGCCATTACATGCTTGGATATAGGTCTACCATTTTAGTAGGTTTTTTCTGTTTGTCTAGTTTTTAAAAATATATTTGAAAATTAGTATTAAAAACAGTTTTAATGATAAAATTCACAAATATAGTGTACAATTCAGTGGTTTTTAGTATATTTACAAAATTGTGAAACCATTGTCATAATTAATTTTAGAATATTTTCATTACCTCAGAAAAAGCTCTGTGTCCATAGTTCAGCCTTTTAAAGGGTACAATTCATTGTTTTTTAGTATAGTCACAGAATTATGCAATCATTACTATAATCAATTTAAGAATGTTTTCATCACCTCAGGAACAGCTCTGTGCCCATTAGCAGCCACTATCCATTACCCAGTCTCTCCAGTCCCTGGAAACCACGAATCTACTTTCTGTCTCTATTCTGGACATTTCATATAAATGGAATCGTACAATACTTGGTATTTTGTCAGTGCCTTTTTTTCTCTTAGCATAACGTGTTTAGGGTTCACTTATGTTGTAGCATGTATTAGAACTTTATTTCTTTTTATTGCCAAATAACATTCCATTGTATGGATATACCACATTTTATATACTCATTAACTAATTGATGGACATTTAGGTTGTATCTACATTTTGGCTATTATGAATAATGCTGTTATGACCATTTGTGTACAAACTTTTATGTATACATCTGTTTTCATTTCTTTTGGGTTTGGAGTTTTTTGATCAAACTTGTGATTAATTATATTTAACCATTTGAGGAACTGCCAATGCAGCTATCCCACTTTATATTCCAAAAAATATATATGAGGGGTCTAATTTCTCCCATATCCTTGCCAACAGGATATATTTAAAAATTTAAAAATTTTTTTATCTTTAAATCTTTATTGTTGAAGGTATTACATATGTTCCCCCCCCCCCCCCCCCATTGACCCCTTCTAGCCCATACCCGGCCCCCCATCTACCTCACTGTTGTTTGTGTTCATGGGTTATGCATATATATATCTATAATAATAAAAGCACAATATTCTAATTAGACCAGACAGCCGAACAACCTTCTGGATGTCCTTCCGGACTACCTTCTGGAGGAAGCCGCAGCTGCGAGGGCCGAGCCCCTTGCACGAATTTCGTGCATTGGGCCTCTAGTGTGTGTGTGTGTGTGTAACATATATGCATATAAGTTCTTTGGTTGACCTCTTCCCACCCACCCATCCACCTTGGCCTTCCCTCTGAGCTTCAACAGTCTGTTCCATGCTTCTGTATCTCTGGATCTCTATTGTTCATCAGCTTATTTTGTGCATTAGTTTCTACATATGAGTGAGATTATGTGATACTTGTCTTTCTGTGACTGGCTTATTTTGCTTAGCATAATACTCTCCAGGTCCCTCCATGCTGTCTCAAAGGGTAAGCAATCCTTATTTTGTACTGCTGCATAGTATTCCAAGGTGTAAATGTACCACAGCTTTTTTATAATATAATTATATGAATAAAAGGTCCAACCTAATTTTTTTTACTTGTAGATAAGAAGTTTTAACATATAACTTTGGTAAAGCTATTTCTCTTTGGATTAGTTTCTCAGCATCCCTCTAGCAATTTCAATATATTTCTCTATCTTTTTACAGTACATATAGCATACCAATTATAGTTAACATTGTACCACTTTTTGTAAAGTGTAGAAAACTTGGAGCCTTCAGAGATTCTTTTACATCACCTCTGCCTGCTATCAGTTATATTATTGTCATATGTATTAGATCTACATATATTACACAACCCAGAAGATATTACAATTTTTGCTTTCAATAATATGTATTTTTAAAAAAATATATTTTGTTGATAATTTTTTTAGAGAGAGAGGAAGGGAGAGGGATAGAGAGATAGAAACATTAATAGAGAGAAACATCATTGATCAGCTGCCTTCTACATGCACCTTACTGGGGATTGAGCCCACAACCTGACCATGTGCCCTGACTGGTGACCTCTTTGTTCCTGGGTTGATGCTCAACTGCTAAGCCACACAGACTGGGCAATAACATGTATTTTTAAATAATAAGACCTAGAAGTCTTTTATAACTACACAGATATTTACCATTTGAGGTGCTCTTCTTTGTTTCCTGAAGATTTGCGTTTTCATCTAGTACCATTTCCCTTAATTTTGATGACTTACTTTAGTCTTTATTGTAGCCCATGTCTACTGATGATTAATTGTTTCTTTTATCTGTAAAAACCCATTTTACCTTCATTTTTGAAGGATATATTAGTTAAATACAGAATTCTGGATTGACAGTTCTTTTCCTTCAAATACTTTAAAGATTGAGAAAGCAGTCATTTATCCAGTTACTGTTCCCCTTTATTTGATGTGTCATTTTCTCGTGGCTGCTTTCAATACCTTTTCCCTTGTTTGCTTTTCAGTAAGTGGTTTGGTTACTTGAGGTTCACTGAGCTTCTTGAATCCATAAATATGTCCTTCAAATTGAGGAAGATTTCATTCATTATGTGTTCTAAATTTTCTTTCCCACTGTATTCTCACACTTATTTATTTATTCACCCCCCCCCCCCCCGCCCCTTCCACCCTCTAGGCCAGTGGTTCTCAACCTTTCTAATGCTGCGACCCTTTGATACAGTTCCTCATGTTGTGGTGACCCCCCCCAACCATAAAATTATTTTTGTTGTTACTTCATAACTGTGATTTTGCTACTGTTAATGAATTGTAATGTAAATATCTGTGTTTTCCGATGGTCTTAGGTTCTATAGCAGCGGTTCTCAACCTGTGGGTTGCGACCCACAGGTTGAGAACCGCTAGCAGGGTCGCCTCTAGCGGCAGTGCTGCTAAGGATGTAGACTCTCGTGCCTCTGCGGCAGTGCTAAGGATGTCCGACTGCTGTCTTAGGCCTGCTCCCCACGGACCTCTCCTGAGGGATCCCTCCCCCTCCTGAGTTCACGAATTTCGTGCACTGGGCCTCTAGTTTAATTATAATAGCTATTTTAAAGCCGAATTCCAATGTATGTGTAGGTCATCTTCGTGTTGACCTTCGCCGATTGTGTTTGCAAGCATGATTAATGTTTTCCTATTCATAGATCAGGTAGGTGACTTGGAGTTTCCAATACATTGTAGTAAGTGTTTTACATGGGAAGTCTGGATTTTATTATATTCCTTTGCAGAAATTGTTATTGTTTTTATAAGCAGTTGATTGGGTTAGATTCAAACCATCTATTAAGTATTTTGAGCAGTTGCTTAAATTTCATTTTATTTCTTTTTCCTTAATTGGACTCTAACTTGCCTTTTTTAAGTTCAGTGAGAGATTTGGGCATATTCTATATATAAATATTTGGGGGCTTCTCCTGGTTCTCTCCTCTTCTTGATTCAGACCTCACTTTCCTTGTTTCCCTGAAATTTTATCTTCTGGTTCTTCAGGTATTAAAACTACAGGAGCCACTATGGCTGGTTAGCTCATCTTCAGACTAAAAACCTTCCAGTTCTGACATATGGTGGGAAACTAGAATCTTTTTTTTTTTAATATATATTTTTATTGATTTCAGAGAGGAAGGAAGAGGGAGAGAGAGATAGAAACATCAATGATTAGAGCGAATCATTGATTGGCTGCCTCCTGCACACCCCCTACTGGGGATTGAGCCCACAACCAGGTCATGTGCCCTTGACTGGAATAGAACCCGGACCCTTCCGTCCGCAGGCCGACACTACCCACTGAGCCGAACCAGTTAGGGCTAGGATCTGTTTGTTATCTGTGTAAGGGTTTGTCTTGTGTAAGTTTCCTTCTGGAATAGAAGATCATTTTATCATTGATTTAAACATAATTGATATGTTTCATTTCGTTGCAGTTATTTTCATGGCCTTAATTAATTTCATCTTTGGCCAGCAGAAGTCTCTTTAGGTTAGCCCATAAGTCCTTTTTACATGATTAGAGTAGTCTTTTGTAGCTTTCTTGCTGGTAGAACAAACTATTCTGGGGTTATTTGACTTCGACCCGGAATCATCGCTTCTCCTAGGAGTCCTGGACCACAGCCCAGGCATTAATTTCTAGAGTGGTAGTCATGCTCTTTCTAAAACACAAGAAAAGATGTGTTAATTTAGATTTATTTTTATCTTTTGCTTAAATAAAGAAATGATGATGTTAATGTGTTTTATCCTATAGGTACTTAAAAAATTTTTTTTTATTATTGGTTTTAGAGAGAGAGAGGAGCAGAGAAGGAGAGAGAGAAACAGCGATTGACTGCCTCCTGCATGCCCCCTACCAGGATTGAGCCGCAACCTAGGCATGTGCCCTCACCAGGAATTGAACTGGTGTCCTCTCGGTTCAGGGGATGACACTCAACCAACTGAGCCACATTTTATGCCACAATTATATCTTTTATATGAGGAAGATCAAACTTAAAACTTGAATTTATATTTCTTATTAACCTGTAATACTAATTTAAAAAAATATATATTTTATTGATTTTAGAGAAGAAGGGAGAGGGAGAGAGAGATAGAAACATCAATGATGAGAGAGAATCATTGATTGGCTGCCTCCTGCATGCCCCCTACTGGGGATCGAGCCCGCAACCCAGGCATGTGCCTTTGGCTGGAATCGAACCTGGGACCCTTCAGTCCGCAGGCTGACGCTCTATACCAGGCGTCCTCAAACTACGGCCCGTCGGCCACATGCGGGTGTTTTTGCCATTTTGTTTTTTTACTTCAAAATAAGATATGTGCAGTGTGCATAGGAATTTGTTCATAGTTTTTTAAAATATATTTTATTGACCTTTTACAGAGAGGAAGGGAGAGGGATAGAGAGTCAGAAACACCAATGAGAGAGAAACATCAACCAGCTGCCTCCTGCACACCTCCCACTGGGGATGTGCTTGCAACCAAGGCATGTGCCCCTGACCAGAATCGAACCCGGGACCCCTCAGTCCACAGGCCGATGCTCCATCCACTGAGCCAAAATGGTTTCGGCAGTTTTTTTTTAAACTATAGTCCAGCCCTCCAACGGTCTGAGGGACAGTTAACTGGCCCCCTGTTTAAAAAGTTTGAGGACCCCTGCTCTATACATTGAGCCAAACCAGCTAGGGCATGTAATACTATTTTTAATTATTATCTTACTGCTTTTTGTAATGTAATGGTGATCACAGTCTGGGTAAACAAGTATAGGTGAATGCATAGTTACATAGCCACAGCCTCCTAAAGCTCAGTGTTTTAGGTGAGCTTGACTTAGCGAAGTAAAGTGAGTACTTTGCAAGAGAATCCTATCTAATAAAAGAGTAATATGCAAATTGACATCACTCTAAGACACAAGATGGCTGCCCCCATGTGGACACAAGATGGCCGCCACAAGATGGCCTGCAGGGGAGGGCAGTTGTGGGCAGTTAGGGGTGACCAGGCCGGCAGAAGAGGGCAATTGGGGGAGATCAGGCCTGCAAGGGAAGGCAATTGGGGATGATCAGGCCAGCAGGGAGGACAGTTAGGTGTGACCAGGCCTGCAAGGGAGGGCAGTAGGGGGGGAGACCAGGTCTGCAGGGGAGGGCAGTTGTGGGCGATCAGGCCAGCAGGGAGGGCAGTTAGGGGTGACTGGGCCAGCAGAGGAGGACAGTTTGGGGAGACCAGGCCAGCAGCGGAGGGCCATTGGGGGGGGGCGGGAATCAGGCTTGCAGGGGAGGTCAGTTGTGGGGGGACCAGCCCTGCAGGGGAGGACAGCTGGGGGGGGCATGCCTGCAGGGGAGGGCAGTTGGGGGCGACCAGGACGGCAGGGGAGGGCAGTTAGGCGTCGATCATGCTGGCAGGGGAGTGGTTAGGAGGTGATCAGGCTGGCAGGCAGAAGTGGTTAGGGGCAATCAGGCAGAGGCAGGCGAGTGGTTGGGTGCCAGCAGTCCTGGATTGTGAGAGGGATGTCCCACTGCCTGTTTAGGCCCGATTCCGGTGGGATCGGGCCTAAACGGGCGGTCGGACATCCCTCAAGGGGTCCCAGATTAGAAGAGGGTGCAGGCTGGGCTGAGGGACACCCCCCCTACACAAATTTCATGCACTGGGCCTCTAGTCTATAATAATAAAAGTGTAGCCCTAGCCGGTTTGGCTCAGTGGATAGAGCGTCGGCCTGCGGACTGAAGGGTCTCAGGTTCGATTCTGGTCAAGGGCATGTACCTTGGTTGCGGGCACATCCCCAGTAGGGGGTGTGCATGAAGCAGCTGATGGATGTTTCTCTATCATCGATGTTCTAACTCTCTCTCCCTCTCCCTTCCTCTCTGTAAAAAATCAATAAAATATATATTTAAAAATGTAATATGCTAATTAGACCAAACGACCTTCTGGACAAAGCTGGGCTGCAAGGGAAGCCCTGGTTCTGGGTGCCTTCCGGTGCCTGGAGGGAAGCCGCTGCTGATATCCAGGGAAAGGAAAGCCTACTCTTGCACGATTTTCATGTACCGGGCCTCTAGTCTATAATAATAAAATCGTAATATGCTAATTAGACCGAACGACCTTCCGGATGACATTCCAGACGACCTTCTGGACGAAGTGGGGCCTTGGAGCCCCTTGCATGAATTCCGTGTATCAGGCATCTAGTCTAATATAAATTAGAACAAGTAACGTTGTTTTACATTATAAAGATGGAAAATAGTTGTATGCTTTCTTACTATACTACATGATATATAAAAAAAGAAGGAACCTCGTATAATTTCTACTTGTTTGGGCCATTACAATTAAAGGGTATTTTTTCTTGGTAAATTGTGGTGAGATCTCTAATGTATGTCTTTTTTGGAGAAGCAGTATCTCCTTATAATGTTTCCCCTTTTGCAGGATTTATTTGTACCTTTTTAACACTATATCTCACTAAAATAAGAGTGGATCTGTGGAATTCTAGTACACATGTAGCTGCAGCCTGCCCTGCAAAACTTTTCAGTTTGGATTGGTTTACTATAGGATCTGAAGTCTCTGTTATCCATAATGCCTCATACCAGATACAGTCTTCTGACTACAACTTAATCTTGTTTTTCCCCCCCTATAATCATGTTTTTTGCCAAGTCTCCTGTCTATTTTTACTCTTAGTGGGAAGATAAAGTCATATTATTTTACATAGCATATAGTAATGTGTCTATAAGTATTTAAATGATAAAACAAATGAAATATTTTGGAATGAAGAAGTAAATTCACTCATATTGTACTATTCTCATCACAGGTCTATTAATATATTTTGTGTATTTTAGAGTTTTTTTCTATGCATTTATTTGTTAACAGTGAAAATCTTTGTGAATATAGCATTCGTTATACAGTTAAGACTCTTTATAAAATTTTTATATTTATAAACAGCCATATAAAATATTTTTATACACATTCTTTTCATGTCTTGAACTTATAGTATATAAATGATATAATAATGACACAGTACTTAATAAATGCTATATCCATCATATTTTTTTTTGGCTCTCTGTGAAGTAATGTAATCAGTAATTTCCTTGAATCATATTGCTAAATTGCTTTCTAAAAGAATTGGATTATGGTGCCATCAATAGTATATGAAAATATATGTTCACTGCACTCTGAACATGAGGAAAAGCTTTGCTAACGTAGTGGGCAAAAATGCCTTTTCTAGCTTGGCAATGTGAGTCACTGACTTTGGTTCTGGGACATTGCCTCCCCACTGACGGTGGATCTCATTATATCTGTCATTTTAATTGGCCTGGATAGCTTCTGCCAGCTTAGCCTGAGCTCTTTGTCTTCTGAGTTAACCTGTGTAAGGGTGATGGTGGTGCAGGTCTTCCTGTGGTCTAGACACCCCACCCTGGCCTTCCTCTTGATAATACAGCAGGGAACCCCCATTTTACTGCACAGTGCAAGCAGGAAGATGACCAGCTTGATGGGATCCATATCATGTGCAGTCACTATCAGCTGGGCCTTCTTGTTCTCCACCAAGGTGGTTACAGTGTTAACCCTTGTTGGAAGGACAGGTGGCCTCTTGGGGACATCCCCTTTGCTGGCAGCTTTTTTCTCAGTCCAGGCCAACAATTTCTGCATCTTCTCTTTGCTTTGTCTCTGGTCTATACTTGTGGGACAGCTTAAGCAGCTGAGTAGCTGTTTGGTGGTCTAAGGCCTGAGCAAACTGGTTAATGGCAGGAGGCACTTTCAGATGCTTAATAGAGAATAGTCCTTTGCTACTGCAACCGAATGTTAGAGGGGCCATTGACAAAGTGGGTGAGGTCCCTTTAGGGCTGGATGTCCTGTCCAATTCCAAAATTCTTGGGCCTTTTCTCCAATGGGATATACCACCTTCTTGGCCTCCTGCTTCTTCACAACAGCAGGAGCCGGTACCACCTTCTTTCCCTTAGCCTTCTTTCCTTTCAGCATCTTAGGCTACAAGAGGAGAGAGAAATAAAAAATTTTTAATTGTCTATTCTAATGTTTTTCTTTTGTAGAAGTTTTTAATTTTTTAGATTTGACTACTGGTTATTTTCGGTCTTAATTCTTATATTGAAATTGTTTTCCAAACATTTTGAATTTATATTTGTGATCAGTAAACTTTCAAGTGTCTAATTTGAATTTCTTCTTCCCCAATTGTTGAACATTGTTCTTATACCTAACCATCCCAAAGAGCAATCTATCACTGGCTGTAGTCCTTACATTAGATTTAGTTATACTTCTATAAGTAACTGTTTTTTTTCCTCCAAGGTAAATTGCTCAACTAATAGTGTTTCCATCTGTGTAGGAGGTATAACTTAGAACCAAATTATTGCCTATCTTTAGCAAATCTGCTTATGTTTTTGCTCCTTCCATGTATCCAGCTGTGATAGATGCTAGGGCTATAGCTATGAAATGGAATTTATAATCTAGCAAAGGAGATAAACATAATTGCATAAATAATTGTGATTGCAGTCTACCTAATAAAAGAGTAACATGCTAATTGACTGTACCTTCACGATGCCCACCAGCCAATCAGGAGTGAGTATGCAAATAAACCCAACAAAGATGGTTTTTTTTTTTTTTTTTTTTTGCATATCCAGACACCAAGTGGCCAGGGGCCGGGACAGGACGCTTGCTTCGTTGCCATGGCGACGATGCAGGCGTTCCACACCACCCTCGCTGCTCCGGGCCTCTGGGAAGCATGGGAAGGCGGAAAGGCGGCTCCGGCCAGAGCGAAGGCAGTGCCGACAGCCAGGGGAATGAAGGCCCATTCTTGCACGAACCTTCATTCGTTCATCGGGCCACTAGCATACAATAAGAAGAAAAGTACATAGATAACTCATAAACGGCACCTAATTTAATAAAGGTATTCAGAGAAATATTTTTTGAGGAAGTGACTTTAAGCAAGGACCTGAGGGAAGTAAGAAGTTACCTAGCTGTGAAAGTGGTTTGGGGTGAGGACAGTATTTTAGGTAGAGTAAAAGCAACACATTTAACCTTTTGCACTCGGATGTCGAGTGTGACCCGACACGGTTAGCATTAGAATAAAGGAATCGAGAAAAAAGCAAGCGAGTGCAAAGGGTTCAAGGCTTCAGATAGGAATGAGCTTTGGAGTATTTACTGAACTGAAAGAAGAAAAGTCAGTATTGTCCAGACAATAAGAAGGTCATAGAGAAAAATAAGGAGTAGATCATGTAGGAAAACCATTTAAAGGCTATAAGTGGGGAAGTTATGTATATTGACTTGCATTTTTGAAGTTCATTCTGTAGACTGGAGGGGTCAGGTACTGGGAGACTATTTAGTAGAAGACCACTGAAGTGGTCGTGATGAAAGTTGATGTTGGCTTGCAGTTGACTAACACTAGTGTAGAAGGAGAGTAGTAGTCAAATCTCACCAGTATTTAGGAGGAGAATGGCCCAATTGTGGTGATTGATTAAATATGAGGTTAGCCCTAGCCTTGTGGCTTAGTTGGTTGAGTGTTGTTCCATGCACCAAAAGGTCACCGGTTCAATTCCTGTTCAGGGCACACACCCAGGTTGTGGGCTTGATCCCCAGTAGGTGGTGTGCAGGAGGGAACCTGTTAATGTTTCTCTCTCACATTGATGTTTCTCTCTCTCCTTCTACCTTCCTCTATCAAATCAATACAAACATATTTTTAAAACATATGAGTTTAGGAAATAGGGTAAAGCTGTCAAAAGATGATGCCTAGATATGGGCAATATGTGATTAATAATATTATTACAAAGATAGGAAAAACTGCAGGAAGAGTAAATGTAGTCATAAATTTGGGACTGAATTTAAAGTGTCTATCCTATCTAATAAAAGAGTAATATGCAAATTGACCATCATTCCAACACACAAGATGGCTGCCCCCATGTGAACACAAGATGGCCAGCAGGGGAGGGCAGTTGGGAGGGACCAGGCCTGCAAGGGAGGGCATTGGGGGTGATGAAGCCTGCAGGGGAGGGCAGTTAGGGGTGACAAGGCCGGCAGAGGAGGGAAGTTGGGGGTGACCGGGCCTGCAGGGAAGGGCAGCTGGTGGGGGGACCCAGGCCTGCAGGGGAGGCCAGTTGGGGGGACCGGGCCTGCAGGGGAGGGCAGTTAGGGGCAAACAGGCTGGCAGGGGAGCAGTTAGGCATCAATCAGGCTGGCAGGGGAGTGGTTAGGGAGTGATCAGGCTGGCAGGCAAAAGCAGTTAGGGGCAATCAGGAAGGCAGGCAGGTGAGCAGGTGGGAGCCAGCAGTCCTGGATTGTGAGAGGGATCCCAGATTGGAGAGGGTGCAGGCTGGGCTGAGGGACACACACTCCCGTGCACGAATTTTGTGCACCAGGCCTCTAGTCTATATAATAATAGAGGAATATGCAAATTAGCTGGTACGCAGTAACATCACGACAGAACAACAGGGACCTGAGGCTGCATGGCGCCTGGCCGGGGCTTGATGGGGTACCTCAGGCTGTGCCCCCCGCCCCAGCGCTGGCCCAGGAGACCTCATGCCATGCCCCCCGCGCTGTGGCAGGGGACCTGAGGCTGCGCCCCTGCCCCAGCTCTAGGCCGGGGGATCTGAGTCTGTGACCCCACCCGGCACCAGGCTGGGGGACCTGAGGCTGTGCCCCCTTCCCAGAAGTCCTTGACCGGGTTGGGGCCGGCTGGGTCTGGGTCTCCTGCATTTTTGAAGTGTGTACAGGTGGTGGGCAGGGATTTGACTCTAGGTCCCACAGCGCGCCCCAGACTCTGACAGGAGGGAGATTTTCTTTTCTTTTTTTTTTCTGTGACTTTTTTATATATATATTTTATTGATTTTTTACAGAGAGGAAGGGAAAGGGAGAGAGAGTTAGAAACATCGATGAGAGAGAAACATCGATTAGCTGCCTCCTGCACACCTCCCACTGGGGATGTGCCCGCAACCAAGGTACATGCCCTTGACCGGAATCGAACCCGGGACCTTTCAGTCCGCAGGCCGACGCTCTATCCACTGAGCCACACCGGTTAGCAAGAGGGAGATTTTCATATACATTTTAATAATTTTCTTTCATCTCTGATACTTCTATTATAGAGAAAGGGCAAATAGCAATATTAAAATATTTTCTCTAATTCCCTTTTTTTTTCTAAAAATATATTTTTTATTGAATTTTTACAGAGAGGAAGGGAGAGGGATAGAGAGTTAGAAACATCGATGAGAGAGAAACATCGATGAGCTGCCTCCTGCATACCCCCTACTGGGGATGTGCCCGCAACCAAGGTACATGCCCTTGACCAGAATCGAACCTGGGACCCTTGAGTCCGCAGGCCGACGCTCTATCCACTGAGCCAAACCGGTTAGGGCTCCTCTAATTCCCTTTTAATGTGCACGAATTTCATGCACCAGGCCACTAGTGTATTATAGAAAATTTTACATATGGATCTAAGCACAAATGAATAGGTCAAATTTGTGAGTCTCTGACATATCCTACTAATTTAATTGGTGATAGATGTATGGAAAATGAATGAGATTGCCGAGTGTTTAACATGAAATGAGAAGGTATCTTAAGTCAGAGTGCTGAGGAACTTCTGCATTTAAACATTGGATAAGGTGATCAGAGAAGTACTGCCAAAATGGTAAGAGGAAAATAAGGAGAGTGAAATACTGGAAGACAAGAAATAATAGCATCTCATGGCTTATGTTTTATATACTTAATTTCTTGTTCTTATTTTTCTTTGTAATTTATTTATGTTACTACATTATATGCTGTAAGTTGGGGAGCATGACGGGGTACACAGATAATAAATACTCAAGTGTGACCTCTAGGAACATATTCTTCATAGTAAGACAATGCCATTAAACTTACTCTGTTTAGTCCTTGCTGGTGTGGCTCAGTTGGTTGTGCGTAGTAGTCCCATGCACTTAAAAGTTGCCGTTAGATTCCCTGTCAGTGTGCATGCCTGGCTTTTGGGCTTGATCCCCAGTAGGGGGGCATACCCATTGATGTTTTGCTCTCCCGTTGATATTTCTCTCTCTCCCTCTCCATTCCTCTCTCTCTATAAAAATCAATGAAAAAATCTTAAAGAGCTTACTCTGTTTATTAATTTTATAATAGTATTTGTCCTCTTGTCAATAATGAAAAGAAAGATTAGTAGTGGCTCTATGTTTATTTCTGGTTTTAAATTGGGGAGTGGTAGGCAGTTGGGATTCATGATAACTTCCGAGTACCATTGTGTGTGAATAAGAGTAACTAGAATAATTAGAGCACTTTCTTCCAGAAGGCAGGTCAGCATATGAGAGACCATGCCTTGCCACCTAAATAAAAATTAAAAATTTTTGAGTTTGGCTCTTTAAAAACAAACCAGACCTAACTGAGTAGACTAAGCCTAGCTGATCTTAGGTAGAAAGTAAAGAGGTAGAAGCAAATGTTAAAAACCATGCCCCAGTCCTATGTTTAGAGAATCTTTTTGTTTTTATTAATTTAACACTAAAAAATCTTGGCAGGAATTTAAAAGTAAGCAACAATTTACTTTGTAAAAGTTACCTGGTGCTCTGATCTCATGTCAAGGAGAATTACTTTGTGAGGAATGTTCTGAAATGTTACTCTTGGTGGCAACTAGTACAAATGTTGCTCCTACCTTTTTAATAGTTTTGAAGTTACAAGGAAGATGTTATACTTTTGTAATCTGAAAAATATCTTTGTTTCCTTTCTTTCTTTTTTTTTTAAATAGAGATGTGAACTGTGTCCTCATAAGGATGGAGCTTTAAAAAGAACAGATAATGGGGGTAAGTGCAGAGATTTTTGAAAAAATTTTTATTGAAGACTGGATTGGGAAAGTATTTTAAGGTATTTGGTAGTTTATATTATTATATAAAATTGAATAGTGTTGACCACTCAAATATTTTTATAGCAGTGAATATAATTTATGAATTATTTTTTATTGAAAACGTTTTTCTACTTTGTGGATAGAATTAAGAATTGTTTTTTTCTTAATGCAGAACAATCCACATACTTATAATTAAAATCTTGATTTTTTTAATGGATACAGTTCCTTATAGAAAGTATTTTTGAAAAATAAGCTGCTCTCTCTCTCCCTCTCTCCTCCCTCCCTTCCTCCCTCTCCCCCCCCCCCCCCCCCCAGCTAGAATTAAAATCTGTTAATCTGTTGTTTTAGACCTCTGCCCCCCTTTTGTGTATTGCAGGACAGATGATGTTTTTATTGAATGTTAATTTTAACACACTTGAGGGCCTTTTGGCTGATTCCGAAATTCTGTTGTGCTTTCGTATTTCTTATTTTCATTTCTGTTTTTAGTTATATCCCTCAGAGAAATCTGTATTTCTTTATAGCTCAGTACTATGAATTTATTAAACTGTGGCATCTGTGAAAATCAAGTAACTCATGAAGAAATTTAAAAAGTAGAGATATATTTTTCTGTAGCTAAGGTCTGGAAACAGCCCAAGTGCCCGATAGGTGAGTGGATAAAAAAAGCTATGGTACATTTATACCATGGAATACTATGCAGCAATAAAAAAGAAGGATCTCTTACTCTTTGAGATAGTATGGAGGGACCTGGAGAGTATTATGTTAAGTGGATAAACCAGTCACAGAAAGACAAGTATAACATGATCTCACTCATATGTGGAATCTAATGAATAAAATAAACTGATGAACAAAACCGATCCAGAGACATAGAAACATGGAACAGACCATTGAATCTTAGAGGGAAGGTGGATGGGAAAATATAAACCAAAGAACTTATATTCATATTAGTAGCACTGTGCGTGAATCTGTGCACCAATAGCTCGCCAGTTGCTTGCTGCTGCCCTCCAGTAGCTCTCCACCTGCTGCCCTGCCCTCCTGTAGCTCCCCTCACCCCCCCCCCCCAATAGCTTGCTGCCCTGCCCCCTCCTGTAGCTCTCTGCCACCCACTTGAAGCTCACTGCCTCACTCTCCTGCTGATCCGTGATCCGGTTGTTATGTGGTCAGTTGTTAAGCTTCACAGCATAATGACCATTTGCATATTGCATCTTTCTTATATAGGATATGCATTACCCATGGACATAGACAATAGTGTGGTGAAGGCCTGGGGTGGGGGTTGGAACTTTCAATAATAAAGAAATTTTTAAAAAGTAGAGGTATATGCCCTAACTGGCTTGGCTCAGTGGATAGAGCCTTGGCCTTCGGACTGAAGGGTCCCAGGTTTGATTCTGGTTAAGGGCATGTCCCTTGGTTGCAAGCACATCCCCAGTAGGGGGTGTGCAGGAGGCAGCTGATCGATGTTTCTCTCTCATCCACGTTTCTAACTCTCTATCCCTCTCCCTTCTTCTCTGTAAAAAATCAATAAAATAGCCCTGACCGGTTTGGCTCAGTGGATAGATCGTAAGCCTGCGGACTGGGGCTCCTGGGTTCGATTCTGGTCAAGGGCATGTATCTCAGTTGTGGGCACATCCCCAATGGAGGGTGTACAGGAGGCAGCTGATCGATGTTTCTCTTTCATCGATGTTTGTAACTATCCCTCTCCCTTCCTCTCTGTTAAAAAAAAAAATCAATAAAATGTATTTTAAAAAATCAATAAAATATATTAAAAAAAATAAAAATAAAAAGTAGAGGTATAACTTCTGTTAGTATACACTTACATTTTGGGTAGCCAACTCTAAAGTATTTTTTGTCTTTTTATTGAATTTATTTGGGTGACATTGATTAACAAAAACAGGTTTCAGATGTACAATTCTATAACACATTGTCTATGCACTGTATTGTTTGTTCACTATCCTAAGCCAAATCTCCACCGATCACCATTTATACCCCTTATACCCTCCACCTCATCCCACTTGTTTCCCCTGGCAGTCACCATGCTGTTGTCCTGTCCATGAGTTCTTTCTCTTTCCCCCTTTTGCCTTCAATCCCTACTCCCCTAGCATCTCTCATAGCTATCAGTTTTCTATCTTTGATCTGTCTCTATTTTGCTTGTTAGTTCATTTTGTTCATTAGATTCCACATATGAGTGAAATCATATGGTCTGTGTCTTTCTCTTATTGGCTTATTTCACTTAGTATATTGTTCTCTAGGTCCATCTATGCTGTCAAAAGGGTAAAATTTCCTTCTTTTTTATGGCAGAGTAGTATTCCATTGTGTATATGTACCACAGCTTTTTATCTATTCATGTATTGATGGATACTTGGGTTGCTTCAAAATCTTGGCTATCCTATCTAATAAAAGAGTAATATGCAGATTTACCATCACTCCAACACACAAGATGGCCACCCCCATATGGTCAAAGATGGCCACCCCCATGTGGACACAAGATGGCCGCCACAAGATGGCCTGCAGGGGAGGGCAGTTGGGAGGGCAATTGGGGGTGATCAGGCCTGCAGGGGAGGGCAGTTCGGGGTGACCAGGCCTGCAGGGGAGGGCAGTTGGGAGGGACCAGGCCTGCAAGGGAGGGCAGTTGGGGGGGATCAGGCCTGCAAGAGAGGGCAGTTGTGGGTGATCAGGCCAGCAGGGGAGGGCAGTTGGGAGGGACCCAGGCCTGCAAGGGAGGGCAGTTGCGAGGGACCCAGGCCTGCAGGGGAGGGCAGTTAGGGGTGACCGGGCCGGCAGGGGAGGACAGTTGAGGGCAACCGGGCCTACAGGACAGGACAGTTGGGGGGGGACCAGGCCTGCAAGGGAGGGCAGTTGGGGGAAACCAGGCCTGCAGGGAGTGCAGTTGGGGGGGACCAGGCCTGCAGGAGAGAGCACTTGGGGGTGACCAGGCCAGCAGGCGAGGGCAGTTAGGGGTGACTAGGCCTGCAGGGAAGGGCAGTAGGGGGCAACCAGGCCTACAGGGGAGGACAGTTGGGGGGGACCAGGCCTGCAGGAGAGAGCAGTTGGGGGTGACCAGGCCAGCAGGCGAGGGCAGTTAGGGGTGACCAGGCCTGCAGGGAAGGGCAGTTGGGGGCAACCAGGCCAGCAGGGGAGGACAGTTGGGGGCGACCAGGTTGACAGGGGCGGGCAGTTAGGTGTGATCAGTCCGGCAGGGGAGGGCAGTTAGGGGCAATTGGGCCAGCAGGGGAGCGGTTAGGCATCTATCAGACTGGTATGGGAGTGGTTAGGGGGTGATCCAGCTGGCAGGCAGAAGCGGTTAGCGGCAATCAGGTAGGCAGGCAGGTGAGTGGTTGGGGGCCAGCAGTCCTGTATTGTGAGAGGGATGTCCGATTGCCCGTTTATGCCCGATCCCAATATTGGGCCTAAATGGGCAGTTGGACATCCCTCTAGGAGTCCCAGATTGGAGAGGGTGCAGGCTGGGCTGAGGGACATCCTCCCCCCCGCCCTCTTGCACGAATTTCGTGCACCGGTCCTCTAGTTGTAAATAACTCTGCAATGAATGTAGGGTTGCATATATTTTTTCTAATCAGTGTTTTGGGTTTCTTTGTATATATATTTCCAGAAGTGGAATCACTGGGCCATAAAGCAGTTCCATATTTAATTTTTTGAAGTAACCCCATACCGTTTTCCACAGTTGCTGTACCAGTCTGCATTCCCACCAATAGTGCATGAGGTTTCCCTTTTCTGCACGTCTTCCCCAATACTTGTTTGTTGATTACTGATAATAACCATTCTCATAGGTGTGAGGTGATATCTCATTGCAGTTTTAATTTGTATTTCTCTGATGATTAGTGAATGACATTTAACAACTTTTATTTGTCTATTGGCCATCTATATATCCTCTTTGGAACTTTGCCCATTTTTAAATTGAATTGTTTTTTGGTGTTGAGGTTTATAAGTTCTTTAAAAATTTTGGATTTTAACCTCTTTTGAGGTCTGTTCGGGTCTAGTTAGGAACTTTATCATGTCTAGTCTGATCCTTCGCCCATTTATTAATTGGATTGTTTGTTTTTTGGTGTTGAGTTTTGTGAGTTCTATAAATTTTGGGTATTAGCCCCTTATCAGTTGTATCAGCAAATATATATTCTCCCATTGAGTGGTTATCTTTTCATTTTGTTGAAGGTGTCCTTTGCTGAGCAAAAGCTTTTTAATTTGATGTAGTCCCATTTGTTTATTTTTTCTTTTGTTTCCCTTGCCTAAGGAGATATAGTAGGAAAAAAAAATTGCTACGAGAAATGTCCGAGATTTTACTGCCTTTGTTTTCTTCCAGGATTTTTATGGTTTTGAGTCTAACATGTAAGTCTTTAATACTTTTGAGTTTATTCTTGTGTATGGTGTAAGAGTGTGGTCTAGTTTCATTGTTTTGCACATATCTTTAATATTTCTAATGCCATTTATTGAATAGATTAAAGTATTTTTGGCAAAGAATACAGTAATGGTATTAGTAAAGAAAAGGGAAAAATACAATGTTTTTCGCAATACATATATTTACATATCTTAATTTATTCTTTAAACTATATTATATAGTCACATTTTGCAAAATTTAAAAAAGTATTAACAGTCTTTCCTACTCCAGTTCACCATTTTCCTAGTTCCTCAACAACTTTCCTACCACCAAGACAATTGCTGTTATTACTTTTTTTTTTTGCATATCCTTCTTGGTCTTTTGGTATATGCAGATACATATGAATAGTCAAATATTTCCTCCAGTTTAAAAAAAAAATTGATTTTGGAGAGAGAGGAAGGGGGAGAGAAATGTTGCCTCCCTGTGCACCCCAAGAGGGGTCAACCTGCAACCTGAGTATGTGTCCTGACTGTGAATTGAACAGGTGACCTTTCAGTGCATTGGGATGACACTGAACCACACTGGCCAAGGCTCCAATTTTTATTCTGGATGAATATTACACATACTCTTACACCCTAATTATTTTCACAGAACATTTTTTTAAATTAATAAATCTTTTTTGTTCAGATTATTACAATTGTTCCTCTTTTTTCCCTCCATAGTTCCCCTCCACCAGGTTCCTACCCCACCCTCTGCCCTTACCTCCCCTCTCCCCCGCTGTCCTCCTCCATAGGTGTACGCTTTTTGTTCAATCTTTTCCCGCACCCCCCACTCCCCTTTTCCCCCGAGAATTGTCAGTCCACTCCCTTTCTATGCCCTGATTCTATTATATTCACCAGTTAATACTGTTCATCAGATTTTTTATTCTCTTGGTTTTTAGATTCATTTGTTGATAGTTACGTATTAGTTGTTCATAATTTTTATCTTTTTCTTCTTCTTCCTCTTCTTAAAGAATACCTTTCAGCATTTCATATAATTCTGGTTTGGCAGTGATGAACTCCTTTAGCTTTTTCTTATCTGTGAAGCTCTTTATCTGACCTTCAATTCTGAATGAGAGCTTTGCTGGGTAGAGTAATCTTGGTTGTAGGTTCTTGCTATTCATCACTTTGAATATTTCTTGCCACTCCCATCTGGCCTGCATAGTTTCCGTTGAGAAATCAGCTGACAATCGTATGGGTGCTCCCTTGTAGGTAACTAACTGTTTTTCTCTTGCTGCTTTTAATATTCTCTCTTTGCCTTTTGCTCTTGGCCTTTTAATTATGATGTGTCTTGTTGTGGTCCTCTTTGGGTTTTTTTGTTTGGGGTTCTGTATGCTTCTTGGACTTGTAAGTCTATTTCTTTCACCAGGTGGGGGAAATTTTCTGTCACTATTTCTTCAAATAGGTTTTCAGTATCTTTCTCTCTCTCTTCTTCTGGGACCCCCATAATTCTGATGTTGGTACGCTTGAAATTGTCCCAGAGGCTTCTTACACTATCTTCAACTTTTTGGATTCTTTTTTTGTTTTTGCTTTTCCAGAGGAGTGATTTTTTGCTTCTTGGTATTCCAAATCTTTGACTTGATTCTTGCGATCCTCTAGTCTGCTTTTAGGTCTTTGTATAATATTTTTTTATTTCAGTCAGTATATGCTTAATTTCTAGTTGATCCCTTTTCATATCCTCGGTTCTCGTTTGATCTATCAGCCTTTTCTAGGAAATTCTTGAAAAACCTTATAACCATGGTTTTGAACTCTATGTACAGTCTTTTGGTTTCCTCCATTTCTTTAAATTGTGGCCTGCCTCTTAGTCTCCGCATTTTAGATGCTTCCCTGAATTGATGGAGTTGCCTTGTGTGTTAGGTGTCCTAGCAGGGCCCAGTAGCTCAGCCTCCCCAGTTCTCTGTGGTGGATCCTCTTGTTGCACCCCTTTGTGGGCTGTATGTGCAGTCTTGTTGTAGTTAAGCCATGCTTGTTGTTGGTATCACTGGGGGGAGTTGATCTCCAAGCCAGTTGGCTGTGAGGATCAGCAGTGTCTCTGCTGGGAGAGCTTCTGTGCTAAACTTGGATGGGGCGGAGTCTCAGGGTGGAGCAGACAAGCTTTGGTTTTCCGTCAGCCTCGCCCTAAGAGGGCCGGTTTCTCTGTGCCCAAAACAATGGCTGCGCACCTCTGAGAGAAGGCAGCTCTCGAGCCTCGCCCGCTGCCAAACAGACCATTTTCTCCCCGTCCGTAGCTGGATTTCAGTGCAGTCAGGAGGTTTTGTTTTTCTCCCAAACGAAAAGGCTAGCCACTCGTCTGCTGCCCTCCCTCTCTGCGCGCTGCAAGCAAGCCAGCGCGTATTCAGCCACCCGCCCTTCCCGCGCTCATGGATCTCCGCACCTCCACAACTCCTGAGGCTCAGTGTCCCCCTCTCTTTTTTTCTAGTTGTAGGTTTTCCACTCTGCCAGCTTTCTGGTGGTTCTGGACGGTGTGTGCTCTGTTTTCCAGTTGTAGTTTTAAAATTGTTGTGGTAGGCAACAATTAGGTGTTTACCTTATGTCGCCATCTTGGTTTCTCTCACAGAACATTTTATCTCTATTATCAGTATAGATACAAGAGCTTTCTTTTTTTTTACCCTGTTATACAATTAGTCACCAATTGATGGACTTTGTAATCTTCTGCTTTTATGACTAACTAGAGGCCCGATGCACAAAATTCGTGCAAGAATAGGCCTTCCTTCCCCCAGCTGCCGGCACTGGCTTCCCTCTGGCACCCGGGACCAGGGCGTCCCTCCGGCCGCTGGCAGGCACCTGGGACCCGAGCTTTCCTCACAGCCCTGGCTTCATCGGGAAGGTTGTCTGGTCTAATTAGCATATTACGCTTTTATTATTATAGACTAGAGGCCCAGTGCACGAATTTGTGCACCAGTGTGGTCCCTTGGCATGGCTTGTGGGATCAGGCCGAAGCCAGCTCTCTGACATCTCTTGAGGGGTCATGGATTGTGAGAGGGTGCAGGCCAGAATGAGGGACCCACCGGTGCATGTTCGGGGCTGGGGAAGGACATGGGAGGTTGGCCAACTGGGAGGGACTACGGGAGGGCTCCAGGGTGTGTCCTGTGTGTCTCGCTTAGTCCTTATCGGCTGGACCGCAGCAGCAGGCTAACCTACCATTTGGAGCATCTGCTTCCTGGTGGTCAGTGCACGTCATAACGACTGGTCGACCGGTCGACCGGTCGACTGACTCCTGGTGGTCAGTGCACATCATAGCGAGCAGTTGAGTGGCCTTAGCATATCATTAGCATATTATGCTTTGATTGGTTGAATGGACGACCAGACGACCAGACACTTAGAATATTAGACTTTTATTATATAGGATATTTTTATATGTGCCATTTTGCTTGTATGCAAGTACATCTGTAAGATTATTAATTCTCAGAAGTGGAACTGTAGGGTCAAAGGGATTTTACAATTAATTTTGGTAGATAATTCCAAATTATTCTCCCTAGTGTTTGTACCAAATTATGTGCCCAGCAACAATAAACCATACAAGCTGTTTTCTACGCCATTGGTAATCCAATAGGTGGAAATTGGTGTCTTGAGCATGTACTTTTACATTTCCCTTTTTTATAAGTAATTCTGACCATCTTTTCATACTTTATTTATTTATTTATTTATTATTTTTTAAAAATAAATATTTAATGTTCAGATTATTACAGGTGTTCCTCTCCCCCCCCATAGCTCCCCTCCACCTGATTCCCCACCCCACCGCATACCCTTACCCCCCCCCCCCCCCGCCACTGTCTTCATCCATAGGTGTAAGATTTTTGTCCAATCTCTTCCTGCACCCCTCAGACCCCCTTCCCCCTGAGAATTGTCTGTCGCCTTCCTTTCTATGTCCCTGATTCTATATAATTTTTACTTTTACCTTTTTTTTCTTCTTCCTCTTCTTAAAGAATACCCTTCAGCATTTCATGTAATCCTGGTTTGGTGGTGATGAACTCCGTTAGCTTTTTCTTATCTGTGAAGCTCTTTATCTGACCTTCAATTCTGAATGATAGCTTTGCTGGGTAGAGTAATCTTGGTTATAGGTTCTTGCTGTTCATCACTTTGAATATTTCTTGCCACTCCCGTCTGGCCTGCATAGTTTCTGTTGAGAAATCACTGACAGTCATATGGGTACTCCCTTGTAGGTAACTAACTGTTTTTCTCTTGCTGCTTTCAAGATTCTCTCTTTGTCTTTTGCCCTTGGCATTTTAATTATGATGTGTCTTGGTGTGGTCCTCTTTGGATTCCTTTTGTTTGGGGTTCTGTGCACTTCCTGGACTTGTAAGTCTATTTCTTTCACCAGGTGGGGGAAGTTTTCTGTCATTATTTCTTCAAATAGGTTTTCAGTATCTTGCTCTCTCTCTTCTTCTGGCACCCCCAAAATTCGGATGTTGGTACGCTTAAAGCCGTCCCAGAGGCTCCTTACGCTATCCTTACACTTTTGGATTCTTCTTTCCGCCTCTCTGGTTGGGTGTTTTTTGCTTCCTTATGTTCCAGATCTTTGGTTTGACTCTTGTGGTATGGTGATCTACAGTTGAGTTTCTGTATATTCTTTATTTCAGACAGTGTATGCATAATTTCTGACTGGTCCTTTTCCATTTTTTTGGTATTCTCATTAAGGTCCTTGAAGGTCTCTTCAAGTTTCTCAGTGGTTTTTAGAAGATTCTTGAGTAACCTTATAAATGTGGTTCTGAACACTGTGTCGTCCAGTAGTTTACTTTCCTCCATCTCTTTTATTTGTGACCTGCTTCGGTGTCTCCGCATTATGGCTGCCTCCCTGTGTTGATGGAGTGGCTTTGTGTGGTAGGTGACCTATAGGGGCCGGTAGCTCAGTTTCTCCAATCTCCCTTGGTGGTCGCTCTTGGTACCCCCTTTTGTGGGCTGAGTGCAAAGTCTTGGTGTTGTTAAGCATTGATTTCTGTTGGTACACTGGGAGGATTTGACCTCCAGGCCAATTGGCTATGAGGATCAGCTGTGTCTACGCCGGAAGACACCCTTATTCAACTAGACTTGCAAAATTGTAAAAGCCTCTGTGCTCAGCTTGGATGGGGTGGAGTTTCAGGGTGGAGCCTACAGCTTTGGCTTCCCGTCAGCCCCGCCCTATGAGGTTCCTGGGTCTCAGTGTCCCTCTGTACTCACTGCAAGCACCTCTGAGAGAAAGGCGCCCTGGAGTTTTGTCCGCTGCCAAACAGTCTAGTCTCTCCCCCAATGAATCTGGATTCCCAGATTCTCGCCCGGAACTGGGGTTCAGTGCAGTCGGAGCTGGGGTTCAGCGCAATCTGGAGTTTTTATCTCCTTCCCGCTAGAGAACACTGGCCAGGCACTCAGCCGCCCCGTCCTCTCCGGCTCCGTCCTCCCCGCACACACGCGCGCCCGTGTCTGTGCCCGTGTCTCCATACCTCAGGCTTTTATGTCTCCTCTGAATTTCCTTGTGGTTTTGTCTTTCCTTCTAGTTGTGGGCGTTTCAGTCAGCCAGCTTTCCTGTGATTCTGGATGATGTCCGTTTTGACCATTAGTTGTATTTTAGAAATTGTTGTGTGAGGCTGCAGATTAGGTGTTTACCTATGCCGCCATCTTGGTTTCTCTCCATCTTTTCATACTTTAAAGAGCAATTTGTTCTCTTTTGTGGTCTGTTCATATACTTTTTGTTTGGTGATCTGTTTTTTCCCTTTTTTAAAAAATATGTTTTTATTGATTTCTCAGAGGAAGGAAGGGAGAGGGGGAGAGAGAGATAGAAACAATCAATAATGAGAGGGAATCATTGGTTGCCTGCCTCTGGCACACTCTCCACTGGGGCTTGAGCCCACATGCCTGGGATTCGAACCGTCACCTCCCTGGTTCATAGGTCCACACTCAACCACAGCCATTGCAGCCAGGTGAGGACCTATGTATTTTTAGTTAATTATTACTCCTGGCTTGCAGCCCTTCATGTTGTTGTGAAAGGTGGTGAACTAGTTCCTTTCTACCTTGGTTGTCTGTGAACATAA
Source organism: Cnephaeus nilssonii (assembly GCF_951640355.1). Taxonomy (NCBI): domain Eukaryota; kingdom Metazoa; phylum Chordata; class Mammalia; order Chiroptera; family Vespertilionidae; genus Cnephaeus; species Cnephaeus nilssonii. The sequence goes on along the minus strand of NC_137072.1, from coordinate 21,937,250 downwards.
AACTCTGTCCTTCCAGCCTTCTGAGTTTGTCAAAAGCAGCTTTTCCCTTTCTGCTGCTTTCTCTAAAATAGGCAAATATCCCCTGGGTGGCGAACGTAGCTGAAAGCTACACAACAACCTGGATTTTTATCCCTTTCCAATTTTGAATCATTAACTCCTCACTATCACATCAGCTCTTTGATATCTTCAGGCACATTTTGAGAATTAAAATAAATATTTAATATCAATTATTAGAGTATTTTTTAAAAATACGTTTTTATTGATTTCAGAGAGGAAGGGAGAGGGAGGGAGAGAGAGAGAGAAATATCAGTGATGAGAGAGAATCATTGATTGGCTGCATCCTGCCCGCCCCGTACTGGGAATCAAGCCCACAACCCAGGCATGTGCCCTTGAACGGAATTGAACCCAGGTCCCTTCATTCTGCAGGCTGATGTGCTATCCGCTGAGCCAACCCAGCTAGGGCAATTATTAACAGTATTTTAAGTGAAATATTAAAATAATTAATGCTAATAGTAAAATATCAATTTAAAAATATTGACATTAATATAAAAGTAAACAATTTAATGTTGACATTCAAGATTAAATTATTAAATTTTTTATTTTAGATATTCAACTATAAAAATTCTTATTTTTACAGTCATTCTCAGAAGTAGTGTTGATCTGAATTATTTATAAGAAGTCAGTCAGTGCCAGAATCTGAATTTTAAAATGTTTCCCTTATTTGTGTTACTATGCATTCAACTAGAGGAATGATTAAGAGTACTTTATTAGTAGTGTTTTGACTATTCAGTCAATAATGAGATTTTATTTTGGTGTATCTTTGCTTAAGTAAGCACTTAATGGATCTCTTTAGAAGGTCACTAATTTTATGTATGTTTGAAAAAGCTTCATTGAAAACTGGAAAACGATGTTATTTTTATTTATTTATTTCAGGTTGGGCTCATGTGGTTTGTGCCCTGTATATTCCAGAGGTACAATTTGCCAATGTTTCTACAATGGAACCAATTGTTTTACAGTCTGTTCCACATGATCGTTATAATAAGGTACAGTAGATATTATTCTATTGATGTTTGCATATAATTTTTTTTTGTTTTGAAGCTGGGAAGTGTAAAGGAATTTTTTAAATTTTGTTTTATTATAGGCCTACATTAGATAATTTAAATTATAGGTCTTCATCAAATTCCAAAGTATAATTACTCTGATAAACTACAATTATTAAAATACATTATTAAGGTCACAGGAGTACAAACAAGTAAACAAATAAAACTATATTACCTTTTTATATGAATCTAGGTATTTAATATTCTAACATTTATATGACATTTTAGTCCTTATGGATTTGTCCTTTAAGAATTATTGAAATTCTGTGTTCTTTCAGATAGCAAGGTTCTATTAAGTTTGAATTAATCACTATTTGGCATAATACTCATTATGATATCATACATCCTTTCTTAAAAGATAATCCTGTTGCACAATATTTCTTGCTACTCTGCTTTCCTCAAATTATTTTCTACCACCACAATAGGATATTTGTTGTTAGCTTTTTTAAAACCTTAGTTAATGTTTGCTTTTTTCTCTTATATATTTTTTAAAATTCATAAATATATATTATTGTTTGATTCTCTTTTGCATGTTAGATGATTTTTCCATTACCCAGTTCGCCTTTTAGTGTTACCATTTATTTAAATTACCTGTTGATTTATTCCATCAGTGGGAGAAAGTATTACTGCAGCCAGTTCTAAGGTTTTAGAAAATTTTTATTAAACATAATGCAGATTTAACATTTAAAAATTCTGAAAATACAGAAAGATAAATAGAAAAGTTCAAAACAAAAATCATCCTAAATCTTCTCATTCAGATCCTTCTAGATTTTTTTGTGTGCATTTTTATGTATACAATATTGGATTATATTGATTATACTGTATTTTTTAAAAAAATTATTAACCTGAACATCTTTTTGTATCAATCAATTATATTTTTGCTATTATTTGTAGTGGATATTTAGCATGCAATATAGAGTATTATTATTTTTGATAAACTGCAATTTAATTAAGGAACCCCCATATTGTTGGAAGTACCTCATTTGATGTTGGCATGCACACACCAACATAATTTTTGTGTAAAGGGTATATGCATTTTGGAAGCTTCAAAAAGTATATTGTGTGAAATTAAAATACATTAAAATAATACATCACAAGCAAGTGGGGTTTATTACAGGGGCTCAAGGTAACTTCAACATATAAATTGATCAGTGTCACACACCACATTAACAAACATAAAGGGTAAAAATTATATGAGCATATCAATAGATGCAGAAAAGGCATTTGATAAGATACAATATCCATTTATGATTAAAACACTCACTACTATGGGTATAGAAGGGAAGTATCACAACATAATAAAGGCCATATATGACAGATCCTCAGCTATTATCATACTCATTGCTGAAGAACAATAAATTTTTCCTCTAAGATCATGAACAAAACAAGGATGCCCACTCTTACCACTGTTATTCAACATAGCATTGGAAATGTTAGCCAGAGCAGTCAGGCAAGAAAAAGGAATAAAAGGCATCTAAATTGGGAATGATGAAGTAAAATTTTCACTTATTGCAGATGACATGATTCTTTATATAGAAAGCCCTAAGGACTCCACCATAAAACTATTAGAAACAATAAACGAATACAGTAAAGTTGCAGGATACAAAATCAATGTACTAAATTATATTGTGTTCCTATATACTAACAATTAAATTTCAGAAAAAGAAATGAAAAAATTCCTTTTGCAATCAACACTGAAAGAATAAAATACCTAAGAATAAACTTACCAAAGGATGTGAAGGATCTATATATATGCTTCCCTTTCTTTGTATTTTCTTCAATTTATATTATTTTATTTTTTAAATGATTCTTTATTGTTGAAAGTATTACCTATGTCCCCTTTTCCCCCAATGACCCCCTCCAGCTTTCATGTTTCCATGTCTCTGTATTTTTTTTTTCCAATATATTTTTTATTTCACAGCGGAAGGGAGAGGGAGGGAGAGAGAGAGAGAGAGAGAGAGCGCGAGAGCGAGAGAGAGAGAGAGAGAGAGAGAAACATCAGTGATGAGAGAGAATCATTGATTGGCTGCCTTCTACCTGCTCCACATTGGGGTTCGAACCCACAACCTGGGCATGTGCCCTTACTGGAAATCAGACTGACTTCCTGGTTCATAGGTTGATGTTCATAAGGCTGAGCCACACCTTATTTAATAATAAGACATAATTATTAAAATAAATTGAAGAAGGTACAAGGAAAGGGAAAGGTACTCCATTTTCATGGATAGAAGAATCAATTTAGTTAAAATGGCCATATTATCCAAAGCAATATACAGACTTAATGCAATCCCCATCAATAATTCCAGTGGCATTTAAAAAAAATGTATATATGTATATATATATTATTAATTTGAGAGAGGAAGGGAAAGAGAGAGGGATAGAAACATCCATTATGAGAGAGAATCATGGATTGACTGCCTCCTGCACGCCCTTTACTGGGGATTGAACCTGCAACCCGGGCATGTGCCCTGACTGGGAATTGAACCCCGAACTCCTGGTTCCTAGGTCGACTCTCAACCAGTGAGCCATGCCAGCCGGGCTCCAGTGGCATTTTTAAAAGAAATAGAACATGATTTTGTGGAATTATAGAAGACCTTGTATAGCCAAAGCAATCCTGAGAATAAAGAACAAAGCCAGAGGTTTCACATTCCCTGACTTTAAATTAATACTACGAAGTGACAATACTCAAAATAGCATGGTTTTGGCAGAAGAATAGACACACTTAACAATGGAACAGAATGGAGAGTCCAGAAATAAATTCACATATATATGAGTAAATAATTTTTGACAAAGGAGCCACAATCGTAAGTGGAGAAAAGAAAGTCCCTTCAATAAATGGTGCTGGGAAAATTGCAAGAATGGAAGAAGATATTTGCAAACAAGACCTCCAATAAGGAGTTTATATCCAAAATATTTAAAGAACTTTATAAGTCAACCAAAACAATCAATCCAATTAAAAAATGGGCAGAGGACCTGAATAGAAACTTCTCCCAAGAAGACATACAAATGGCCAAAAGATATATGAAAAGATGTGTAATTTCACTAACTATTATGGAAATGCAAATTAAAACTACAATGAAATACCACCTCACACCTTGTTTGATTGACTATTTTCAACAAGACAAATAATAAGTGTTGGAGAAGTTATGGAACACTTGTATACTGCTGATAGGAATGTAAACTGGTACAGCCACTGTGGGAAACAGTATCGAGATTCCTCAAAAAATTAAGAATAGAGTTACCATATGACCCAGTTAACCCTCTTCTGGGTATCCGAAAAATTTGAAAACATTTATTCAGAAAGATATATGTATCCATATCTTCATTGCAACATTATTCACTATGGCCCAGATATGGAAACAAGGAAAGTGTCCTTCGCTAGATGATTGGATAAATAAGATGTGGTATATATGTATATGCAATGGAATACTACTTAGCCATAAGAAAAGATAAAATACTGTAATTTGCGACAACAGATGGATCTTGAGAATATCATGCCAAGCGAAATAAGTCAGGTAAAAAAGACAACAATGATATGATTTCGCTATCAAATAAGACAAAAAGTCATAGATACAGATAATGATATGGTGACCAGCAGTGGGAAAGGGATTTGCGGGGGAGGTAGAAAAGGGTAAAGGGGGTCAAATTTGTAGTGATGGAAGGAGACTTCACCTTGGGTTGACTTTCTCCTACATGACCAGAATGTGGCCATCAAAACCAAGAAATTAACATTTGTGCATTATTTCTGTACTAGAGGCCTGATGCATGAAATTCATGCACTTGGGGGTGTCCCTCAGCCTGGCCTGCACCCTCTCACAGTCGGGGAGCCTTCAGGGGATGTCTGACTGATGGCTTAGGCCCGCTCCCTGCTGCCAAAGAGGCGGGTCAGACATCCTTAGCACTGCCGAAGAGGTGGAAGAGGCCCCAACCATCACTGCTGCACTCACCAGCCATGAGCCCAGCTTCTGGCTGAGTGGTGTTCCCCCTGTGGGAGTGCACTGACCACCAGAGGGCAGTTCCTGCATTGAGCATCTGCCCCCTGGTGGTCAGTGCACGTCATAGTGACAGTCATTCCGCTGTTTGGCCAATTTGCATATTAGCCTTTTATTATATAGGATACTCCACAGATCTCATCATTATTTCTCAAATTTTTTCAAAAATTTCCAGTATTGTCTTTCATAGCCAAAAGATTGCAGAATGCATTTTGTCTCTTTAAGTCTCCTTTAATCTGAAAATAGTAACTCGCTTTTTCCCTGTGTTTTTAATTTTTTTTTAAACTTCAGAAGATTGCAGGCAGATATTTTAATACAATGTCCCTCTATTTGGATTTTTTTCTTTTTTTGGTTTCATCATGATTAAATTCAGATTATATGTTTTTGGCAGGAATATCACGGAAGTGATGCTGAGTTCTTCTCATTACATCTTAGCAGGTGGTACATGATTTTAGTTTTTTCCATTACTGGTGATGTTACCTTGATCACTTGGTTAAGGTGATGCCTGTAAGATTTCTCCATTGGAAGGTTAATCTTTTCCCCCTTTATAATCAATAATTTTGCATTTTGTGGGAAGTACTTTGTATGTAAATATCTTATTCCTTATGCCTTTTACCCACTAATTCTAGCATCCATTATTGTTTCTTAGGTTAATTGACTTATTACTATGATAAATAGCAAGTGGTGCTTTTCTAATTCCATAATTTATTTTACATTCATCCGTTGGCATTCCACTTTAAGAAAAAGATTTCTTCTCTTTCCAATTGTTTATATTAGTATTGACTAATATGGACTGTGTCACTATTTTATTTTAATGGGTCATTTTTCATTACTTATGTTTATTTTGATGCTCCTATTACCTCAGGTTTGGCTGGTTCCTCTACAAGCTGTTTTCTTTGTTTTTGACATGTTTCTACCATTCTCTGAGCAGTTCTTTACATCTGACACAATAGTATATTTCAGATTTCTGTTGTTTCATTCCTGCCCTAGCCCTGGAATCACCATTTCTCCTTTTAGGTGAGAATCGATTTAGAAACCAACATGGGCACCAAGTGTGCTTATTGTTATTAGGATATTGCTACTCACAAACACATTTTTAAAAAATAATAACTCTTTATTGTTCAGATTATTACAGGTGTTCCTCTTTCCCCTCCCCCCCCATAGCTCCTCTCCACGTGATTCCCCACACCACCCCATACCTTTACCCCCCGCCACTGTCTTCATCCATAGGTGTAAGATTTTTGTCCAATCTCTTCCTGCACCCCTCAGACCCTCTTCCCCCTGAGAATTGTCTGTCCCCTCCCTTTCTATGTTCCTGATTCTATTATATTCAGCAGTCCATTCTGTTCTTCAGATTTTTTTATTCACTTGATTTTTAGATTCACTTGTTGGTAGGTATGTATTGGATGTCTTTTTGTTGTTCATAATTTTTACCTTTACCTTTTTTTTTCTTCTTCCTCTTCTTAAAGAATACCCTTCAGCATTTCATGTAATCCTGGTTTGGTGGTGATGAACTCCTTTAGCTTTTTCTTGTCTGTGAAGTTCTTTGTCTGACCTTCAATTCTGAATGATAGCTTTGCTGGGTAGAGTAATCTTGGTGGTAGGTTCTTGCTGTTCATCACTTTGAATATTTCTTGCCACTCCCATCTGGCCTGCATAGTTTCTGTTGAGAAATCAGCTGACAGTCATACGGGTGCTCCCTTGTAGGTAACTAACTGTTTTTCTCTTGCTGCTTTCAAGATTCTCTCTTTGTCTTTTGCCCTTGGCATTTTAATTATGATGTGTCTTGGTGTGGTCCTCTTTGGATTCCTCTTGTTTGGGGTTCTGTGCGCTTCCTGAACTTGTAAGTCTATTTCTTTCACCAGGTGGGGGAAGTTTTCTGTCATTATTTCTTCAAATAGGTTTTCAGTATCTTGCTCTCTCTCTTCTTCTGGCACCCCAAAAATTCGGATGTTGGTACGCTTAAAGCCGTCCCAGAGGCTCCTTACGCTATCCTTACACTTTTGAATTCTTCTTTCTTTCCGCCTCTCTGGTTGGGTGTTTTTTGCTTCCTCATGTTCCAGATCTTTGGTTTGACTCTTGTGATATGGTGCTCTACAGTTGAGTTTCTGTATATTCTTTATTTCAGACAGTGTATGCATAATTTCTGACTGGTCCTTTTCTATTTTTTTGGTATTCTCATTAAGGTCCTTGAAGGTCTCTTCAAGTTTCTCAGTGGTTTTTAGAAGATTCTTGAGTAACCTTATAAATGTGGTTCTGAACACTGTGTCGTCCAGTAGTTTACTTTCCTCCATCTCTCCTATTCATGACATGCTTCGGTGTCTCCGCATTTTGGCTGCCTTCCTGTGTTGATGGAGTGGCTTTGTGTGGTAGGTGACCTATAGGGACCGGTAGCTGTTTCCCCAATCACCCTAGGTGGTCGCTCTTGGTACACCCCTTTGTGGGCTGAGTGCAAAGTCTTGGTGTAGTTAAGTCTTGATTGCTGTTGGTGTCACTGGGAGGAATTGACCTCCAGGCTAATTGACTGTGAGGACCCGCTGTGTCTATAATGGAAGCGCTGCTGCGCTGGAGACACGCTTGTGGTACAGGGCTTGTTTGAGTGGGGCTTTGGTGCTCACTGAGTCCGCCTCCCGAGTGTGTAACTTATGGATGTGAGGAGTTGAAATCTGGTGTCTCACACTGACCACTAGGTATACTGGCTCTGGAACTCCAAGGGGGTGCAGTTCAGCTGCTGTCTGAGGCCACCCTGCAGGAGCTACAGCGAGAACTGCCGTCCTCTCCTCCCTGCTTAGAGCTTGGAGGCTTTGGAGCTGTCTGTACTGGGTTGCAAATTTACTAGTTTAAACTGCAATAGAGAAGGCCATTCATATGCAAAAGCCGCTGCTAGGAGCTTGGGTGTGTTTGTAGATTGTGTGGGGTGGAGTCTCAGGGCGTCAGTAGGCTAGGGCGTGGCAAACAGCGATGGCTGGCAGTGAGCCGCCTCCAACCGCGTCCCCGCGTCTAGTGCCCAGCGCTGCCAACAATTCTGCCTCCACGCAGCTCTGCTAGCAAGTTACCCTCACTCTCCGATCTAATGGCAGACAGCCCAGTCTCTCCCCAGAAACTGGATTTCAGAGAGATTGGGGGCCTGTCTCTCTTCAGATTGAAGAAAGCAATGCCCGCCACCAGCTGGGTTCCGCCGCCAGCTCGTATCACGCGTGCGCTCCCTGTACCTCAGTTTTTCAGCGTTTGTGCCCTGATTGCTCCCGTCACTTTCGGTCTAGTTGTAGAGGTTCCGCTCAGCCAGCTTTCCCGTGGTTCTGGGTGATAAATGTTCTGTCTTTTAGTTGTAGTTTTGGAAATTGTTGTGGATGGCAGCAGCCCAGATGTTTATCTATGCCACCATCTTGGATCCCCCAAACACTCTTAATGAGGATAGCTAGGAAATAAATGTATGTATCTATGTACGGAGATATACACACATTTACATCTGCATTTTTTCTGTATTTATGTATATATTGAAGACTGTGTGAGGTCACAATGATTCTTCTGATGGAGTTATATATGCACACATACCTATTTTTTTGTATCTATTGACCTCTATATAGAGAACCATAAATTTTAGTAACTTCTCCAAATCTAACTACACAGGATTTATTCTAATTTTTTTCTTTTCATATTTAAGACTTTCATGCCAGACAATGAGAAACTTGACTCCCATTATCCTCAATATACTTACTTATTTGATCAATTTGTGTGTATTATGAAGTCTTTTATTGCTGCCATCCCTTAATGCAAAGCCCATTCTAACCTTATTCAGGCTCTGCACCTCACCCTGGGTTGTTATCTGCTTCCCTGCATGGCTGCCTCTTTCACCCCCACTCCCTCCCACTCCACTCCATGGTTGGTCTCCTCACCTTGTTCAGGCTGTGACACTGACCCCACCCCTATCCCCAGTCCTCTCATGGGAGTCAACCCTACTGGGGCTCTGACAGGTGTGTGGGGCTGCCCTCTCCTTACCAGCATGGATGCTGACATGTTTGGCCCTACCTCATGATTTAAGTCTAAAGTAGACAAAGAGTAGGGAGGGAGGCTAGAGGGAAGAATGAATTATTTTGACTTAAATCTTTTATCCATTTACAGTTAATTTTAGAATATGGTTAGGATATGGTGAGTATTAAACTTTTTCCTTCCCACATGGTCAGATAATTTTTTAAACATTATTGAATAATCTATGTTTTTTACAGGTTTTGAAATACTGTTTGGATCATTATTGAATTATTGGGTATTCTTGACATTTTTCCTGTTCCATTGATGTATCTGTCTAAAATAGCACATTATTTTAAATACATTTCTTTATTGATTTCAGAGAGGAAGGGAGAGGGACAGAGAGATGGAAACATCAATGATGAGAGAGAATCATTGATCGGCTGCCTCCTGCATGCCCCCTACTGGGGATTGAGCCCACAATCCGAACATGTGCCCTTTGCCGGAATTGAACCCAGGACCCTTCAGTCTGCAGGCCGATGCTCCATCCACTGAGCCAAACCGGCTAGGACAATAGCACATTATTTTAAATTATTATGGCTTTATGTACATCTTAGTACATGGTAGAACAGATATCGTCATGTATTTCTCCAGTTGAGCACTACAACTAACAAAATACAATTTTTATTATACTGGCATTACAACAAAATATTATTTTGGGGAAAAATTTATCTTTTTACAATATTGAATCTTCTGTTTCAGAAACATAGTGTATCCATTTATCAAGTGTGTTTTTTCTTTCCTTTTTGTAGTTTTCCTTACATGTGTTTGCTATATATATTTCTTATATTTTACTAGAGGCCCCTCAGCCTGGCCTGTGCCCTCTCCCAATCCAGGACCCCTCGGGGGATGTTGGACTGCCGGTTTTGGCCTGACCCCCTCAGACAGGAGGGAACCCCATCCCCGCATACCCGATCCAGACAGAACGGAGCCCCATCCCTGCATACCCGATCCAGACAGGAGGGAGCCTGATCTCCACAGGCTGATCTAGACAGGAGGGAGCCCCATCCCCGCATACCTGATCCAGACAGGATGGAGCCCCATCCCCGCAGGCCTGATCCAGACAGGAGGGAGCCCGATCCCTGCAGGCCCGATCCAGACAGGAGGGAGCCCGATCCCTGCAGGCCCGATCCAGACAGGAGGGAGCCCGATCCCCGCAGGCCCGATCCAGACAGGAGGGAGCCTGATCCCTGCAGGCCAATCCAGACAGGAGGGAGCCCGATCCTGTGCATTGAGTGTCTTTCCTCTGAGGGTCAGTGCGTGTCATAGCGACAGGTTGACCGGTCGTTTGGTTGCTTAGGCTTTTATATATATACTAGAGGCCCGGCACACAAAATTGTGGGCAGGTACGGTCCCTAGGCCTAGCTTTCGATCAGGGCCATCTTCCCTGGCTGCCAGCAGCCGGCCCTGCCCCCTATTGCTACCCACCCCAGTTCCCTGTTCACCATCAGGCGCTGGGAGCATGCCCTTGACCAGAATCGAACCTGGGACCTTTCAGTCCGCAGGCTGACGCTCTATCCACTGAGCCATACTGGTTTCGGCATATTTTTTGACCTCTTATGTTTTCTTATATCAATTGCTCATTTTATTGACATATACATTTTGTTAGTAACCATAATGTGCATGTCATCTTTTAATAATTTTTAAAAAATACATTTTTAATGATCTCAGAGAGAAAGGGAGAGGGAGAGAGAGATAGAAACATCAATGATGAGAGAGAGGCATTGGTTGGCTGCCTCCTGAACGCCCCTTACTGGGGATCGAGCCTGCAACCCCAGATTTTGCCCTGACCTAAATCCAACCATGACCTCCTGATTCATGGTAGACAATCAATCACTGAGCTACACTGGCCAGGCAAGTTGTTTTCTTCTTAGTTCCTTCACCCCTCTCCTCTGGCAGCAATCAGTCTGTTCTCTATCTATGAGTCTATTTTGTTTGTTAGTTTATTTTGTTCATTAGATTCCACATGAGTGAAATCATATGGTACTTGTCTTTCTCTTATTGGCTTATTTCACTTAGTATAACGTTCTCCAGGTTCATCAATGCTATGGCAAAGGACAAGATTTCCTCCTCCTTTTTCCTCTTCCTCTTCCTCCTTCTCCTTCTCCTCCTCCTCCTCCCCCCTCTTCTTCTTCTTTTCTTCTTCTTCTTTTCTTCTTCTTCCAGTATTCCATTATGTACACAGCTTTTTTTTTTTTTTAATCTTCATCCGATAATATGTTTAGAGAAATAAAGAGATGGAGAGAGAAAAAAAACATATCGATAGGTTGCCTCCCATACATGCCCCAGCCAGGTATTAAACCCCAAAAGAGTATAGGATGATCAGAGGTTTCAGATAGAAGGAAAAAAATGATACTTAATAAGAAAATAAGGATACAACTTGGATCTGAAATTGGAATAATGAGGTTTTATCCCCCAACAGTAATGTTCAGCAATGCTTAGGTAGTAGAAAACCATGAAATAGTGTCAAATGGAAGCAGAACACCTAGCAACAAGTTGTAATATTGATCAGGTTTACTACTGCTGGTAAGGATTTTTCTCAAATTATAGAATACACAGCTTGCCATTCCCCCGCCCCCCATCCCCATTATAGGTCTAGTTTTTTCTTTTTTTTTTTCCTTTGAAAGTTTGAAGTGTTGACTTGCTCTGAAACTGTGACCACCCAAATTCCCAAATGACACCATGAGACCCCTTTTTTAGGGGATAAGTCAAGTGCCTTTTGTATTTACCACCTCTTCCTATAATGATGAGGAAATAAAGAAATGCATGTTATCTGCACAAAAGTTTGGATTGAAGTAGGCTACTGGATTGGTGTGCTGTGTGCTATTAGGGGCACATATATCTTTATAAATAGAGTATAAAAATAACTGATGTTTTCTTAAAGTGTTGAATGCTTTGTCATGTCCTCTTTTTTGTTTTTGTTTTTCACATAAAAATTTGATTGGGATTTTTTTTTTACCTTTAAACATTTTGGTAGTTTCTAATTTTATTCAAATGTTTTCTAATTTGCTTACTTCTGCTTTTGTAAAGTTTTAATTTTTATTACTATAACATTGTTTCTTTTGTTTATTTTAAACTATTTTGTAAATTGTCGTATGTTTAAAATAATATAATGAAACCACCCTCCCCCCTTACATACACATTGATCACCCAACTCCAAAACATTACCAAATCATAGCCAATTTTTTATACAGCTTCTGTATTAGTTTTCTAGGGCTGCTATAATAAAAGTACCACAAACTGGGTGGCTTAAAAAAACAGAAATTTATTCTCTCATAGTTATGGCAGCTAAAAGTCTCAAATGCAGATATTGACAGGGTTGGTTTCTTCTGAAAACTCAGAAGGAGAATCTGTTTCATGCCTCTCTTCTAGCTTCTGGTGATGGCCGGGAATCCTGGTCATTCCTTGGCTTGTAGATGTATCACCTAAATCTCCACCCTCATCCACATGGTGTTCTTCCTTTGTCTCTGTGTTATGTGGCCACCTTCCTCTAAGGACACTAGTTATATATGATGTAAGGGCCACCCTACCCCACAAAGACCTAATGTTAACCAGTTATATCTGCAGTTACCTGATTTCCAAATAAGATCACACCTGAGGTACTGGGGAGTTATTAGGACTTCACATAACTTTTTGAAGGGGACACAATCCAACCCATAGTAGCTCACCATCTGCACATTGATCGGTTGCCTCCCGTATATACCCCTACCGGGGATTGAACCCATAACTTAGGTATGTGCCCTGACCAGGAATTGAACCCTCCACGCTTTGGTGTATGGGAGGACATTCCAACCAACTGAGCCACTCTACAAGGGTTTTCTGTTTGTTTTTTCAAACCTGACTTCTTAGGTTGCCTTTGGGTCAAAATAAACCACTTATTAGTCAAAGATTGTGCTTAAACACCCTTAGCTAGTTAGATTTTAGTCCTTTGGTCATTTCATGTGTGCGTGTGACTTAGGTTTATTTTCCAAGGACATCATCTCCAAGGTACTCTCTTCAGTCCTTTCTGAGAGCATGCAGCCTTGAGCATGCACACAGTCTTTTAGATCATCAGGTGTAAGTGTGTTTTTATTTTCAAGTCTCAATTCTTAGGAATTGCCCTCAGAATAACTTATTGTTCAGCCAGTTTTTGATCATAGGTTGTACTAAAGCCCTTTGAGCCTTTTTGTGTAATTTTGTGGCTTTAGGAAATGCTTTTAAATTGCATTGAATTGAACTTCAATTTCTCCTGATTGGGTGCAACCTAGTTCATGTCCTAGGTTGGACCCCCAGAGAGGAGTGTGATCCTAGGAGGGCCCTTATTTGCTGTCTTTCTCTGGTTCTCTCTGTTAACCTTCTGGCTGGAGCTGCTAGTTTTATTTTAATTGCTCACTACCTGAGTGTTTTTGACAGAGCCCTTACGCATGAACTTCTCCAAGGTCTGTCCCAAATGTCAGTCCTCTCAGGCAGAGCTGCTGAGCTATTGGCTGTTAAGGTGCACAGCGCAGAACCTCTGCATTACTGCTCTGGAGCTGGAGCTGGGGATAGGGCAGCACCCTGCTTCTCCACAAGAGTCACCTGTAGTTTGACAGAGTGCTAGGAGGAAAGGGTATAGTAACCGCTGGCTGCTTACCCCTCCTAGCGTGTCCATTCTACTAGCAAGCTGGGGAAGGGATGATAGGACCTCAGGATTCTTGGCCTCTTGGAGTTTATGAGTGGGAGCTACCAGGAATGTGTAGGATGAGAGTCACTGGAGACCTGGCCTTCCTTGGGTAAATTTATACTGGTAGCCTTAGACTAGGAGCTGGGGTGAAAGGGAGCCCTCATCTTCTTGATCACACTCAACAGAAGGGACTTTATATCACAGGGATCTAGCTCTGTGTGTGGCGGTGGTGATGGAGCAGATCATGTCTCAGATGTCACAGAAACTGTTCTTATTGAAATTTAGTAGATTTCCTTGGATAAAATTTTCTCTGTTGGTTGTATGTCTTTAGGTTGTATGTTTTTAGAGACTTCAGAGTGCTGTTTTTCACCTGTGAAATGGTTAACTCAGTAGGGAAAAGATCTGTGGAGCTCTTCACTCTGCCAACCAGTAGCCTGGGCATTCTACTTCCTCTTTTTATTTTTTAAATAAAGACCCATTGTAATTTTATTGAATGGTCAAATGATGGTATATTTTCACTGTCAGTTCTTTGGAAGTTACTGAGGTTTTTTTTTTGGTTTTTGAGGCCTATTTGTATATTTTCCCAGAATTTCACTATCTAAAATGTTACTATTTTAGTTAGCTCTGTCCTTTTTCAATCTTCTTGATCCATTTTTAGGCTAAGAATGTATGTTTAATTCTTCCATTGTAACTTGGGACTTTTTATAGGTATAAAATAATTTTTGTAATTCAATTTAGTCTGAATCCATATTTTTCAACAGAGGATTTGATATTCATTTACCTGACTAGGTACTAGGCTATTTTGGTAAATATTGTTGAATGGTGTTATTTGGTACCACAGTGCATAGTGGGGAAATCTCTCTAGCTCTAAAAATTCATGTGATCCTATTGAAGTTGGCTAGGTTATACCTTATTATTGTTCAGAAATTGGTCTCATTTGAGAAGTGTATCACCTGTGTATATTTAGTTAAACATTTTTCTATATTCAACTTCTAGTTAGCTGATAATTTTATTCATTATACAGATGCTTGTAGATTGCCATTTATAGAATTCAGTCTTTCATGAAAAGTGGTACCGTCTATCAGCTATTTTCATTTGGGAAAAGGAAACAAGTAGATGCTATTCAAAGTTGCTGGGAGTGTTCATTGGCTGATATCTCTTGGGGGCATCTCTGACCTTCATAGCTAAAGGTTCTTGTGGACAGTTCGAATGGCCTAAACCTTGCTCACTCACACAGGACTGTCTTTCATCTCTTAGCTCCCAACTACCTCTATCAAACTCCTTTAGATATGCTTACTTCCAGAAGAAAGGAAGGGCAAAACATTTTTTTACAGCTTTGTAACAGGAATCAGTTGAATATTTTGAGGAGGTTTTAAGAACAAGGTGTGGTAAGGCTGTGTTTTGGTCTTTGGTGTCAGTGCCTGTGAAGATTCTTAACTTGCAGGGTTTTTGAGTCCAAGGGAGACAAAAACCCTTTCTGAAATCCTAAGTCTACTTATATGTCCTTGTTTATGTTTTCATATTTGTACTGTTTGTAAAAATTAGGTTACTGTCAGAAAAAATGAACTCATGTTTAGAAGTAAAGTAGATTAGATAATAAACCATGATCTTGACTTCTGAAGATTGTCAAATTCAGTTCCTTCAAGCTCTTGTAAGGTTTTGTTTTATTTTTGTTTTTGTTTCTGTATCTTAAGACTTGCTACATTTGTGATGAACAAGGAAGAGAAAGCAAAGCAGCCACTGGTGCTTGTATGACATGTAATAAACATGGATGTAGACAAGCTTTCCATGTGACATGGTAAGTATGTTTTCATCATTGTACAGAAATGGGGAATACCTTGTAAATGAAAGATTTAGTTACGTACCCAAATATTATTTCTAGTAAATTTTATTGGGATAGTTTCTATGTTTATATTTACTTACTTGTAATAAAGATAATTCTAATAATTGAATTTACTTATCAGAGTGAATTTTCAGTAGGTGGACACTGGTTCTAATGTACTTTATTCAGTTTCATTTTGTTTAAAATATTAGTTTTAGTTACCTACCCTTTGATTTGTTATTATGATTAAAAGAACTGATGTAGGTACTCTTAGTGCAGTGCCAGAAAGGATTTAATGAATGATAGTAGCATTTCTTTGCTGCCTGTGCTTTAAGGCAGAAAAAAAGCAGTTGCCATCATCATTATTATTATTACTAGAGGCCTGATGCACGAAATTCCTGCAAGGGGCTCGGCTCTTGCAGCAGCCCCGGCTGCTGCCTCGGCCCCGCCCCCTGCCCACTGGTCGTTCTGGAAGGTCGTTCCACCGTCCAGTCTGATTAGCATATTACCTCTTTATTATATAGAATAGACTAGAGGCCCAGCACATGAATTCTTGCACCAGTGGGGTCTCTTGGCCTGGCCTGCGGGATTGGGCTGAAACCGGCTCTCTGACATCCCTGAGGGTTCCTGGATTGCGAGAGGGCGCAGGCTAGGCCAAAGTACCCCACTGGTGCACGAATGGGGCTGGGGAGGGATGTGGGAAGTTGGCCAGCCAGGGAGGGACCGCGGGATGGCTCCGTGGCGTGTCCGGCCCGTCTCACTCAGTCCCGCTCTGCTGGACCCCAGCAGCAAGCTAACCTACTGGTCTGAGTGTCTGCCCCTGGTGGTCAGTGCACATCATAGCAAGCAGTTGAATGGCCTTAGCATGTCATTAGCATATTACGCTTTGATTGGTTGAACAGATAGCTGGACACTTAGCATATTAGGCTTTTATTATATAGGATGGTTTCTCAGCATACTATTTCAAGAGCAAAAATTATACTAAAATATTCAATATAATAAACAGTAGTTAAAAATAAAAGTCTGCAAACAATCCATTTACCTACTAATTTTAAGAATCAGTCTATATTTAATAGTCAATATAGGCATATACCTTATTTCCTAAATCTTACTGTGTAGATTTATGAAGTCTATTTTAGATTATTTTAGGGGAATGGAAAACATTTTTGGTATTTATAAATTCTCTTAATACTGTACTTAATTTTCCAGTGATGAAAGTTGACTTTTTGGGAATGAGATATATACTAATATTGTAATTTTGGAATGCTAAAGTGGGAGGTTAAATTGAGAAGATGATGATTATAAACTTTAGCACTTTGTATTTTAAAAATATATAAATATCATAACTTTAGGTTTCAATTCCTTTTCTTCCATTGTTTTTGATTGAAGAACACAGCTTATTTTTTCTTGCCTACTGTACTGTGCTATGACTTGAAGCATTTTCCTTCTAACAGTATGTAATGTATATCCATGGGCAAATAGCATCACATGCCATTTCAGCCTCTTTGAGGCCTTGCTTTTCCATTTGTACCTTTAGTACAGATTGAAAAAGTAAAATCAAGTGTTAATTATTGGGGCCTCGGAGTGGTTCTTAAAAAATTCATTGTTTTGTGATGTAAAACATGTATAACTCTTCATTTTTTAAAAAAATATATTTTATTGATTTTAGAGAGGAAGGGAGGAGAGAGAGATAGAAGCATCAATGATGAGAGAGAATCATTGATTGGCTGCCTCCTGCACGCCCCCTACTGGGGATCAAGCTCGCAACCCAGGCATGTGCCCTTGCCTGGAATCAAACGTGGGACCTTTCAGTCCGCAGGCTGACGCTCTATCCATTGAGCCAAACCAACCAGGGCTAACTCTTCATTTTTGTTAGAGATGGGTGAAAAGTTTATATTAAACCATAAATATAACTTAAAATCAACTACATGTTGGAGTAAGTGTACTTTTATCTTCCCTTTTTCTCTTAAGATATCTAAGGTCTTCTTACAAGTCTTACATTCTTTGAAGTGAATTTCAATTTTTGTATATATTGGGTTTGAAATGTTATTGATATAGTTGGCTTTTGTTTTCAGTGCTCAGTTTGCTGGACTACTTTGTGAAGAAGAAGGAAATGGTGCAGATAACGTCCAATACTGTGGCTACTGTAAATACCATTTTAGTAAGCTGGTAAGAATTTAATATTAAAATGCTAAGTGATTAGTTTTGACAATAGAGTTGACTCTTTTTAAAAGGGCATAATAGCTATTCCTTTTCCTTTAATTTTTGCTTGAGATTAGGTTTGCTTAGCATGCTCTTCACTGGGGATGAAAGGATATATTAATTTTAAAAGATTTTGCTTTGTTTTAGTTCATTTATAAAAGTGACAATTCTAAAATTCTAATTTAAAACATATACTAATAATTAATAGTAAATGTTGGTATACATTTAGTAGAAAAAGCACATGTTTAAAGAACTCTATAACTCAATACTATTTTCATTTAATTTGATTTTTAACATTTATATACATTTTGTGATTCTCTGTCACTTGTTTCTCATTTTTTTGCTTTATTAATATTTATTTTTATATATACATTTATTTACTAGGAGATAGTAAAACTGAAATAAGGCTGCTTTGTAACTTCTTAAAGATCTTAAGAAACTATATTTAAATACAACTTTGGGAAATATTTTAGATTTGGTCAGTCTTTTTTGTTATATAATAGCATGGGTGACTAAGTAATATTTGATTAACTGTTAACTATTTTGTGTTCATGTCCTTTGAAGGATAGAGTTTCTTTAATGTCTCAAGTGTCTGTTTCTCATTTGTCATTGATAACAGTCAGATATATATACTGAAGTTTAAGGCTTCTTTGTTTTTCTTTAGTTTCTTTTTAAAAAATTACCAAAAAATTCTATTACCTTTCCCTTGTGGATGGGACTAAACCTTCCTTCCTTCCCTCCCTCCCTCCCTCCCTCCCTCCCTCCCTCCCTCCCTCCCTCCCTTCCTCCCTTCCTTCCTTCCTTATAATATTATTATGGGCCCCTTTCTCTTGAAATGAACAGCTTATAACTTCAATATTCTGATTCATGCATATGAAATACTTGAAAGTGTATATATATATATATGGTTTGGATGTTGAAGACTGATGTACTTTAGTGACCGACAAAGAATACTGAAGTGTGTAAGAGAAATTTTGAGATAGTAAAATTGAAAATTTTGCTTCTTGAATGTTAAAAGCATGTTGGATTTTCATTTTCTAAATGAGAAGTGAAAATAGATAAAATATAGAAATAATAAAAATGGATTTTGAAGTTTATATAAATAGAAGTTTATATAAATGCTAGTTACTGACATGCTGTTCTTCCATTTGCTAGTAGAGGAATAAAAAGTTTTTGATTGTATAAGGTCTATATTTGTACGGAATTTGAGCACCTTTTCTAGTCATTTTTATATAATGTAAACTAATTAATTATTCTACCATCAAGTTTTAAACACCTCAAATAACCCTCACCATACTTTATTATGAAATTGTGAAAATACTTTAAACAGAAACGTGTAATACTTTTAGTAATGCTTTGAAAAATGCGTGGGTCTATTACTGACATTTTCTTTAATTTTTTTTTCTTAACTGCAGAAAGCTGTAATGCCTTAATACTTTTGAGATCAAAAGACTTTTTGCTTTTCCTAGAGGCATAAAGTAACTCTTCTAATATTTTCTTTTCTTCTAGTCTTGGCATCCTTCTTCAATATGGCATTTTCTATTTTGGTTGAAACTTTTTTAAAGCAGAAATTGAAAATTATACTTAATTTCTTTAATGAGTGGTTTTGTGATAAAGTGACAAATAAGCTACTGCTTGTTTGAAAATAGTCTTCACACATTTTAATAAATGTACAAAAATATGGCATTAGTGTTAAATTTAAGGTTAGATTTTTCTTTATAATTTAATAGGTAATATATGGAGGGTGTGTAAACAGATTATATGATTTAAAATAGTGAGACATTTTATTTTCAGTAGACATTTTGAAATATTTCACACTTGAATTGGTTTAACCCTAACAAAAAGATTATTTAAAAATTTTTATATACATATACATATATGTATATATATTTTCTTTTTTAGAAAAAGAGCAAACGGGGATCTAATAGGTCATATGATCAAAGTTTAAGTGATTCTTCCTCTCACTCTCAGGATAAACATCATGAGAAAGAGAAAAAAGTAAGTGCATTTGTTGTTGCTAAATATGTAGCACATCAACTTAATAGATTTTTTTCCTTTTTTAGATAAAATTAAGTTCTTGATAGCTGAATGTAGACAATGAAATACTGAAATTTTTATTAATAAAGAATATTAAGTCAAAGAGTAGGTCTAAAATAATGCCATATTTGTGAATATAGTTGTACCCATTTAGCTGAAAATTTGAAATACAACTTGATTGAAAACAGGAGAGGGATTTCTTCAATGTGTTACTGTGATCATATTGTGAAATCTTTAGGTGACTTAAGCAATAGTAGTTTGTTGCTACATATTAACTGATTATTTCACACCAGAGGCCTGATGCACGAAATTTGTGCATGGGGGTGGGAGGAGTGTCCCTCAGACCGGCCTGTGCCCTCTTGCAATCCAGGCCCCCTAAGATAGGGTCCCTAGGCCAGGTCGGCGATCAGGGCCTATCGGGGCTTTCCTTCCCCCAGCTGGCCCTGCCCCCGCTGCTGCCACTGCTTGCCATCTGTGCAGCGCTGCTCCCCCTCCCCTGCCACCGGTCACCTCCTTCTGCAGGCAACAGGCATGGGGTGTGATTGCTTGGCTGGCCTAGGCCTCCCTCTTTGGGGCGATCAATTGTGGGGCTCCGTGATTGATCACTCAGCAGAGGGAGGCCCCCTCATTGACCGCCCTGCAGAGGGTGGCCTGGGCCTCCCTCTGCGGGGCAATGGTGGGGTCCCCCAACCAATCGCATCGCATCCGCCTTGGTTGGCCTGGTGCCAATGCATGTCATAGTGTGGTTGTCCAGAATGTTGCCCGGACAGTTGTTCTGCTGTTCAGTTGTTTGGTCGATTTGCATATTATGCTTTTATTATACACTAGAGGCTCGGTGCACGAAATTGTGCACTTGGAGGGGAGATCCCTCAGCCAGGCCTATGCACTCTTGCAGTCTGGGAGCCCTCGGGGGATGTCCAGCTGACAGCTTAGGCCCGCTCCCCATGGGGAGCGGGCCGGGAGCGGGCCTAAGTTGTCAGTTGGACATCCTTAGCGCTGCTGCAGAGGGAGCGCACTGACCACCAGGGGGCAGCTTCTGTGTTGAGCGTCTGCTCCCTCGTGGTTAGTGTGCATCATAGCGACCGGTTTCACCGTCGGGCTGAAACCGGCTCTCCGACATCCCCCAAGGGGTCCTGGATTGCGAGAGGGTGCAGACCAGGCCGAGGGACCCCACCGGTGCACAATTGGGGCCGGGGAGGGATGCGGGAAGTTGGCCAGCCAGGGAGGGACCACGGGAGGGATTCAGGGCATGTCCGGCCTGTCTCTCTCAATCCCTATCAGCTGGACCCCAGCAGCAAGCTAACCTACTGGTCGGAGCGTCTGCCCCCTGCTGCTCAGTGCACGTCATAGTGAGCTGTTGAGTGGCCTTAGCATATCAGCGTACTACGCTTTGATTGATTGAATGGCCAACCGGCCAACTGGACATTTAGCATATTAGGCTTTTATTATATAGGATAGATATAAGTACAAATCTAATCAGCTTTTTTCTTCATAATAGAACAATTTGAAAGTTCTCTCTCTATATTTTTTTAATTTCAGAGAAGAAGGGAGAGGGGGAGAGATATCAATGATGAGAATCATTGATAGGCTGCCTCCTGCACGCCCTCTACTGGGGATTGAGCCTGTAACCTGGGCATGTACCCTTGACTGGAATCGAACCAGGGACCCTTCAGTCCACAGGCTGATGCTCTACCCACTGAGCCAAACCAGCTAGGGCAGAAGTTCTGTATATTCTTGACTTTTTTTCTTCTTCCACTGGTACTAATTATTATTTTTTAAATGGCCAAATGTCAAACCATTTGTTTGAGACTATTTTGTCTTTTAATCAAAAGTTTGCCTAGTCCTAATCTGTCTTCTTCTGACTTACCTATTTTCTGCTTACATTTTCACTTATTTTAAAGGCTATGAGTAAACTAGTAAGTACTGTAGAATCATTCATTGGACATATTGTCAACATAGGAAAACAATTACTGTGAATTGTTTTTAACAAAGTGAGGACTCAAAGGACATCTTAAATTAGAAAAGAATATTACTTTTAAACAGTTTATACAACCAGTTTGGGACATATTTTTTACAGATTGTGTTAAAAGCTAAGTCAGGTAACATTTTCATGTTTGTAAATACCTGAGATCAGGAAGGTGATTGAAAAGCTAATGATATTTTAAAACAAATTTGGTTTGAATTTATGTTTGTGCTTTTTTTTTTTTAAGGTAAATATTTTAAGAGCGCAAGTTTACAATTTTTAGATTAATATTGCAATTATGAGTTAAATAATAATTATAACTATATTCACCTTTAGAGTACCGGTTAGGTTTATAAAAATTTTTATAGGTCTTAGGCAGCAAGTATACATATTCATTTTCACTTCTTTAGTGTGGTTGTTTTGTGGTAGTGACAATAGTAGGGCTTTGTCTTGCTGTCTGTTGTTTGGATTACTGACGGAAGAATGGCAGACTTGATTTAATTACCTAGCAGTTTTAGTAAGAAGCACTCTCAGATTTTATTTAAGCTTTTAAATCCATGAACAAGGGCTTCTTAGGTAGGTCTCATTATAAATTGTGAAGAAGAAAAAAATGATTATATTTATCTTAATATATACCCTGTCATGGTACTTTTAATGGGCAATTATTAAATGTGGTACAGTGTTTAATAAATCCCAGGACTGATGACTTTATTTAGTAATCATTTTTTTTGTTCTAGGAATGAATTAGATTTTTTTATTTTATGAAAATTTTTGCAGTTAAATACTAGAGTAAAAAACTTTGTATTTAGTGAAACATACTTAGCTTTAAATTTTAGCAAATGGCATTCATTAACATGCAAATGATATTTGAATTGTATTTTTAGCATATATAAATTTACCACAACTTGGTTTTGTTATCAAACTTAAAATACATTTGTGCATTTTATTTTGTAATAACTAAGATTTTCTGATAGTCTAATTTGCGGTAAATATAAAGTTAATGTTAGACTTGTTTGCTTGCCTTGGTAATATTTGGGAAGGAAGTTTTTATTATGGTATGATGTTATGTGATAATATAGCTGAAAAAATTTGATGTTAGAGACCATTTGATGTTAGTGTCCTGACTGGGGATCAAACCCACAACCTTTTGGTGTATAGGACAACGCTCCAACCAATGAGCCACCTGGCTGTGCCTGGCACATATTTTAAAACATATATTAAATTTTAAGTAAGAAATGATAAGGAATATTTAATACTAAATATTATGCTATCCAAGTCACTTATTTAAAAATGAAATAATTTATAAGTTAACCTTTTATATAATTATAATAAAATATGTACCCTTTGCTTTTTAGAGAATTTTTGTGTGACCCAAGATATATTAATACTGGATAGATATTAATTTAAATGTCAGCAAGAACATAAGAAAAATTAATAGTGACATATGACTTTGAAAAAGGGACAGTTTCTGTAAAAATTGAGAAATTGACATATTTTTAAAGGAACCAACATACATGTTTGAAATGAATTAAAGCTATAGGGAGAGTGTAATTCAAGAGTTAATGTTCATTGTAAAATAGAATTTTCTTTTCAGCCTAGTGTCCTTATGTTTACATAGTACTGCCATAGAATGAGATGTGGGCAAGGATTAGGAATTGGAGAGGCACATCATATATATATGTGGTTTTATTAAGAGGCTTCTAGCTTCAGAAATAATTTTTTTTCTAAAGGCTAAGTTGTAGGTCATTATTTAGAAATCAGTGGTTATTTATTACATTGAATTAATCTTGTACCAATTCATTTGATCCTTAGAGTCACCCTTTTCCCACTCTTCAATGCTAACTAATCCATAATGTATCAAAAATGTAGTACTATTTTTATATCTCATAGCCAACTCACCATTAATGACTATGTATTATATGAAAATGCACTCAGTTCTAATTAGATATGCTAGAAATCCATCTGTCTCCTGTGGCAGGATAGTAAGAAGCTAGGAAAATTTCTGAGCAGGTGAAATGGGGAAACTGAGACAAAATTAAACGAGGCCAGTTTGGGCAGCTTGCAGTGATTTGTAAGACCTTATCTTTCCCAAACAACGACACTTGAGAACAAATGGTTAATACCTCTCCTCCCTAACCCTGGCCTGAGAAAATAGAGAACAAAGACCCAATTAATGCCATTTGTGCCAGCTAAACCCAAAGACAAATATCACTTGGGGGATGTTAGGCAGGAAAGATAACCACTAAGGCAGGAGGAGGGGAAGGGGAAAAGAAGGGAGAGTTTTAGCTCATCCACTAAACAGAGAAGTCAGCAGTCTTGGGACTTGTGGAGGTAAAATTGCCTGATGTTCTTATAAACTCTGGGAAAAGCCACAACAGAGTAAAAGGGGGAACTTGAAATCTAGTCTGTTCAACTCAATATATCTGGCAGAGGAACCTTGAAACCTGTAGACAGAAAAGTATAGAACCCCCTAAACCTCCACCAGGTGAGGGCACTTAGACTAGCTGTGTTGTCCACTTGTACTAATATGCCAAGTGTATTCTTAATAAATTTGCTTTGCTTCAAATCTTTCTTATGAGATTGACAAGAGCTGAGGGGGATGGAGACAGCACCCCCCTCCCTCCCACTCTGGGGGCTCTTACTATAGCTAGAGGGATTTATTTACACCCATCCTCAATCCCACCTCCTTTACTTGCCCTTACTTCCATATTATTATTAACTAGAGGCCCAGTACACAATATTTGTGTGCAGGCAGGGGGGCGGGGGAGGGGAGAGGGAGAGGTCCCCTCAGCCTGGCCTGCATCCTCTCGCAATCTGGGACCCCTTGGGAGATGTCGGGCCTAAAATGGCAGTTGAATATCCCTCTTGTAATCTGGGATGCTGCATGTACCAGTGACCATACTTTTCATACAGGTGAAAGGCATCTTGCTGTTGTATGGGCAACTACATTTTTTTGCCCTGATTGTAAAAAGTAGTCCATAACATGATCCTTCTGAGGTAGTAGTACCATTTTCCCATCTTATGTGTGGAAAAACTGAAGCAGAGAGAAGTTAAGTAGTTGGCTTTGTCCCACAGTTATAAGTGTCAGAATCAGGGCTGACCACAAAATGTGCAAGCCAGAGTCCATGCATGTCATCACCGCATCATCCTGTCTTTTCAGTGTTAGAGTAGCCTTGCCAGGTTTTAATTTTTAAATCTAAGAGACTGTTCCCAATATATAGGGTAGGGTCCCTAGTCCTGGCCAGCAATCAGGGCCATCTGTGGGGCAACTGGTGGATGGGGCGATCAGGGGGGTACCCACCCCACTGGCTGGTCCCACCCCCGATTGCCGCGGCTGGTCGCCTCCCTCTCGGGGGGTAGAAGCTCAGTGCAGGAGCTGCCAAGCTGCCAAGCTGCCCCCGGTCAGGGGCAGCTCCTGCATTGAACGTCTGCCCCCCAGTGGTCAGTGTGCGCCATAATGACTGGTCATTCCTCTGGTCGTTCCGCTGTTTGGTTTATTTGCATATTAGGGTTTTATTATATAGGACTAGTGGCCCAATGCACGGATTTGTGCACATAGAAAGAAAATTAATTAGAAGGTGGCCGGCAGGCCAGGACTGGGCAAGACAGGGCTGGGCCGGACACGCCCTGGAGCCAACCTTCCGCAATCCCTCCCCCGGCCATCCGCATCTGGGGTGGCTTGCCTCAAAGGGCGTCTGTGGAGTGAGCGGGGTCCCTCTGGTAGGTGGGGTCCCTCTGCCTGGCCTGCGGGAATCAGGTGGAAACAGGCTCTCCGACATTCCCTGAGAGGTACTGGAGTGCAAGAGGGCACTCTGCAAAGTTGCTGTCGAACAGGGTATGGGACGCAAATGCAAGTGTGCAGTAAACCAGATCCAGGGCTGACAGTGCCCCAGCAACAACATAACCCAATTGTGAGACCCTGCCAGTTTGGGCGCTATCCCTGCAGGCCCGATCAGGCTCCCTCCTCTCTGGTTCTGGGGTGCCACCGCTGCCAAGTCACCGCAGTTCGGCAGCTCCTGTGTTGAGCGTCTGTCCCCTGGTAATCAGTGTGTGTCATACCTACCGGATGGTCAGATGGTTACTTAGCCTTCTATATATATATACTAGAGGCCCGATGCACGAAATTTGTGCAAGAGTAGGCCTTCCTTCCCCCGGTTGCTGGCACCGGCTTCTCTCTAGCACCCAGGACTCGGGCTTCCCTCGCAGCTCTGGCTTCGTCCGGAAGGTCGTCTGGAAGTATGTCTGGTCTACATAGCATATTATGCTTTTATTATTATTATTATAGACTAGAGGCCCGGTGCACAGATTCGTGTACCAGTGGGGTCCCTTGGCCTGGCCTGCACCCTCTTGCAATCTGGGACCCCTTGGGGGATGTTGGATAGCCAGTTTGGGCCCGATCCCCGCAGGCCCGATCCAGACAGGAGGGAGCCCGTTCCCCGCAGGCCTGATCCAGACAGGAGGGAGCCCGATCCCTGCAGGCCTGATCCAGACAGGAGGGAGCCTGGTCCTGTGCGTTGAGGCATCTGTCCCCTGGTGGTAGTGCATGTCATAGTAACTGGTCGACCAGTCGTTTGATCGCTTAGGCCAGTGGTCGGCAAACTCATTAGTCAACAGAGCCAAATATCAACAGTACAATGATTGAAATTTCTTTTGAGAGCCAAATTTTTTAAACTTAAACTTCTTCTAATGCCACTTCTTCAAAATAGACTCGCCCAGGCCATGGTATTTTGTGGAAGAGCCACACTCAAGGGGCCAAAGAGCTGCATGTGGCTCGCAAGCCGCAGTTTGCTGACCACGGGCTTAGGCATATATATATATATATATATATATATATATATATATATACACACACACACACACACACACACACACACAGACAGACAGACTAGAGGCCCGGTGCACTTGGCGGGGGGGGGGGGGGGGGTCCCCTCAGCCTGGCCTATGCCCTCTAGCAGTCCGGGATCCCTGGAAGGATGTTTGACTGATGGCTTAGTGGGCCTAAGCCGTCAGTTGAATATCCTTAGCATTTCCACGGAGGCGGGAGAGGCTCCTATCACTGCCGCTGGCAGCCATGAGCCCGGCTTCTGGCTGAGTGGCGCTCCCCCTGTGGTGCTCCCCCTGGGAGCACACTGACCACCAGGGGGCAGCTCGTGCGTTGAGTGTCTGCCCCCTGGTGGTCAGTGCGCATCATAGTGACAGGTCATTCCACCATTACTTCATTTTCATATTAGCCTTTTATTATGTAGGATACACTGTAGATGAGGCCCCCTAGAACCATAAGAAATGCAAAAAATTCACTGTTAACTCATTCTCGAATTGCCCCCACTTAAAATCAAATCCCCCCCCCCCCCCCCCGTGGGGGGCGTGTGCTGCACCCTGGGAACCACTGGGCTTGACACTTTTCCTCTCTGAGCTTCATTTCTTTTTTCTTTTTTTAAAATATATATTTTATTGATTTTTTACAGAGAGGAAGGGAGAGGGATGGATAGAGAGTTAGAAACATCAATGAGAGAGAAACACCGATCACCTGCCTCCTGCACACCTCCTACTGGGGATGTGCCTGCAACCAAGGTACATGCCCTTGACCAGAATCGAACCTGGGACCTTTCAGTCCGCAGGCCGACGCTCTATCCACTGAGCCAAACCAGTTAGGGCAGAGCTTCATTTCTGACTACATACACATATACCATGGGAATTGTAATCT
Source organism: Cnephaeus nilssonii (assembly GCF_951640355.1). Taxonomy (NCBI): domain Eukaryota; kingdom Metazoa; phylum Chordata; class Mammalia; order Chiroptera; family Vespertilionidae; genus Cnephaeus; species Cnephaeus nilssonii. The sequence continues at coordinate 21,909,765 of NC_137072.1, read as the reverse complement.
CTTCTCTGCCCACCTCACTGGGTTATCATGAGGAGGTTCTTAGCTAATAAACCTAGAAATGTTTCATCAAGTAAGTGATGTCTAAACGGGAAGGGATTGTTATTTTTAAGTCCACGGGTACCCTCACAGGTAGCAGGTGCTGATTAGGGGAGGAGGGCATGATTGTTCCTGGGACTGTAGCTATGGAAGCTTTGCAGAGGGTTCTGCAGGCCTCAGGGGGCGGGCTCTGGCCAGCAGCCCTGTCGTGGTGGTTGTTCCTGAAGGTGCTGGTGGGGGGCAGGGAATTAGGGGGGTGCTAGGGGGGCTGCGAGGCCGAAGGGGAAGTAACTGTCAAACCTTCCCGCTCGGCGCCATTCTTTAAATTGTACGTGGCTGTTTCACAGCTCTACCTGCTCAGGGCGGGGCTCCAATCTCCTGGAGCGGGGTGGGGGCCGGGCTGGGAGGAGCCAGGCGGGCTCGGAGGGTGGGTTTAGCATTGCCCCCAGCGAGGATCGGTGCTGCTGCTGTGGGGTGGGAAGGGTCTGACCCTGGGGGGCCGTTCAGGCCTGCCTCCACCCAGGTCTGGAGTTGTAGGGAGGAGAGGTGTGCCAGGCCCCAGCGGAGGGGGCCTGGCAGTGGTGGGCCACGGCCCTGGTGCCTCAGGAGTGCTGAGGGGTGGTCGCCGGCATGCTGTTGTTGTGGGCGCGCCCCTGGCGGGGCTGGCCAGGGAAGATATGGGGAGTCGGAGGTGAGGGCTGCAGCTACTCCTAAGGCTGTGTCTTTTCCCCGTCCCCCCAGCCTCCCTCCCTGTCCCCCCGGGGGTGCGGGGGCTGGAGTTGGGTGTCCATGCAGGGGGATTGGAAGAGCTCCCCGTGGCCGCTTCCTCTTCTTTGCAGTCAGGGCCCGTGTCAGGCGCTCTCCTCAGACCCCTGGGAACTTGGCTCCAGCCGCCCACCCCCTGCTGCGCACACATCAATATGCAATTGGTTGTTACGGGGACACCGTAACAGCAATTAGCATGTTACCTCTTTATATGTATAGATAGTTGGCATCAAATAAAGGAGCTATTGCCAATATACTAGTAAACACTGTTAAGGTGTGGTTGGGCGTTGTGGGAAATAGGCTTTTGGGTTAGTGTTTTGTGAATTCAAGCATGGACTGGACTTCCCTTTTGTTTAGGACTACTTATCTCCTGAAGAGAAATGGGCTACTGCTGTGGCCCTGAGAAAACTCTCAATCAAAGTTGTCATTACTGCTCTATCTTTTTAAAAATTCAGCATTGAGAATTACCTATAATCCCCTTGCCTTTTTTACATGCCCTTTACTGCTGAAACTCTTCCACTCAAATTCAAGTTAAAGCTTTAAACCTCTACATGTGCAGCCAAAACCGGTTTGGCTCAGTGGATAGAGCGTCAGCTTGTGGACTGAAAGGTCCCAGGTTTGATTCCGGTCAAGGGCATGTACCTTGGTTGCAAGCACATCCCCAGTAGGGGTTGTGCAGGCGGCAGCTGATTGATGTTTCTCTCTCATCGATGTTTCTAACTCTCTATCCCTCTCCCTTCCTCTCTGTAAAAAAATCAATAAAATACATTTAAAAAAACAAAACACAAAAAAAACAAAAAAACCTCTACATGTGCAGAGTTAACCTTTTGCACTCGGATGTCGAGTGTGACTCAACACGGTTAGCATCGGTAGCAGGAATCGAGAAAAAAGCAAGCGAGTGCAAAGGGTTAAGAGAAGGCAGAGCTTTTCAGGAACAGAAAATCTGATGTGTGTGTGTGTGTGTGTGTGTGTGTGTGTGTGTGTATGTGGGGAGGGGGCTGAAGAATGACATGAGATTATTTAGTTAAGAAGAGGCCTGTTCATGAGGAATTTTATAAGTAATGCTAATTTTGTCTTTCATTCTGGGTCATTGGGCAGCTGGCCAGAAGGATTAATTTTTTTTAATATATATTTTTACTAGAGGCCCAGTGCACAAAAACCGTGTGCTGGTAGGGTCCCTAGCGGCTTCCGGCTACTGGCCCGGGCCTCCCTCCATTCCCCCAATGGCCCCACCCCCTAGTTGAACTCTCAGTCAAGGGGACAATTTGCATACTATGCTTTTATTATATAGGATTGATTTCAGAGAGGAAGGGAGAGGGAGAGAGAGATAGAAACATCAATGATGAAAGATAATTACTGATTGGCTACCTCCTACACGACCCACACTGGGGATCAGCTTGCAACCCCAGCATATGCCCTGACTGGAAATCGAAACCTGACCTCCTGGTTCATAGATTGACACTCAACCACTGAGCCATGCCAGTCAGGCTGAGGATATTTTTTCAAAGATTGGAAGGAAGGGCAGAGGGGGAGTTCTTGAATGAAAATGTTTCCAAGGTTGACTCCCAGGTCCAAGGTTAACTCCCATGTCCTGGGAGTGTAAAATTTCCAGCCAGGTCAGAATGTCCTTTCTTTAACCAACACAAGGCAATCACGGTTAAAAGAGCGTGATTAATATTTCCCATAACCGTAGCTAGTCTCCAATATTCTATTTTTGCCTCTAACAATTTTATTTATTTACATATTTTTAAATATGTATTTTTATTGATTTCAGAAAGGAAGGGAGAGGAAGAGAGAGATAGAAACATCAATGATGAGAGAGAATCATTGGTTGGCTGTCTCCTGCATGTCCCACATTGGGGATCAAGCCCACATGTGCCCTGACTGGAAATCGAACTGTGACCTCCTGGGTCATAGGTCGACTCTCAAACACTGAGCCCCGCCAGCCAGGCTGCAAGAACTTTAGACTTTGAGAAAAGTTACAAAATACTACACATTATTTCTCTGTACTATTCACACATTTTATCATGTCCCCTCTATCCTCCTTGCTGTCTATCCTCACCCCTACCTCCTATCCCCATCTTTTTCTGGAATGTTAGAGAGTAAATTACAAATATCATGGCCTTTAGACTAAGTACTTTAATGTGTAGTTTTAATAAATATGATTAAAATCCTACAGTATTATAGTACAGTGATCAAAATCAGTAAATTGTCATTGTTACAGAACTATTAGCTAATCTACAATCATGTTCAAATTTCACCCATTAATGTTGTCTATACTGAAGGGGGAAATCTAATCCAGGATCATACATTGCATTTAGTTGTCATGTCTCTTCAGTTTTTCCTGGCCTGGAATATTTCCTCATTCTTTGTCTTTCATGATCTTGACATTTCTGAACCCTTTTGGTTTCAGGTTCTCTGAAGCACTGCCTTAGATCTTAACAATGGATTTTACAGCCACACCCTTGTTTTACTCTTCATACAATGGTTTTCTGACAATGGCCTAGATTTCATCTTTGAAAACCATTCCTTACTGTTAGCATTGTTTTCTGTCTGGAGAAACTGGGAATATTCTTTTTTCTTTAAATCCAAGAAGTTGTATTTAGGACAGTTAAAATATACTATAGAAAAAGCAAGGCATATTATATAACAAATTATGGCAAAGCAATTTAATCATGTTTCTTGGATGAACCCAGTATTGTAATTTAAAAAGTACATTCTCAAGATATTCAATATTTGCAATTTTAAAAATGTTATTAATTTGAGAAAAAAGTACTTTACTGGTAGATAATCAGGTGAAAGAGAAATAAAAGGAGTAAAGTAATTTTTTCACAGAGTGTAGGAGTTTGAGTAGGTTTTGGGGAAACTGCTGCTGACCCATAACTCTCCACAAACAAGAAGAGAATCTTGTAAAATATATTGAAATATGTTACTTAATCCAACAGCCCCATAATTTGCAGATATAAAACAGATTCTGAGCATCATAAAAATGATTAATAATTTCAAATTTTTAAATGTATTTTTTAGACATGGAAATGTGCATGATGAAACCAGCAGTGACTTACACATAACAAATTAGGGTAGAGTCAAAAAATGGAGACATCAATTAACTTCTAAGTTCCTTCTATACGATGTATCACAATTATATTTGAAGGAGAAAGAACAGGCAAGGGATGAACTAGAGTTTCGTCAAAGCCTCACAGATATGCGTTGTGACAGTGTTCTCTCTGGGATAAATTCATACACTTTGTGATTGTGGCGAAATCGAATGATTTTTAGAAAGATGGTCAACATTGCCTCACTGCCCCTGAGAGACACCATGGCACTCCACGCAGAACAGAAAGACAGCTACAATCACTTATCAGTCAGACCCTACTGATAACTCCCTATATCAGCACCCTAGGACTTACTGATCATTCCACTTGGTGGCTCAAATGGGTACTTCTGTAAGTAGCAGGATGGCATTGTGATATATTTAAAAATTTTCTGTTATCCAGTAAACCTCTTCCATGGGTAAGTCGACCAGAAGTTTTCTATCATCTAAAGATGAGTTATAGTCAAAAAAAGAGGATGATATTCCGACTCTAGGAAAAGCAAGTTTCAGAAGCAAAGTGTACAGACTTAGAAACATACAAAATGTGGGGGAGCCAGGGTTTGTCTACGTTCCCAGCCTAGTGCTGGAAGGAGAAAAAGGCAAGACACTGAAGGGTCAGAATTTCCAGAGTACCCAAAAAGGAGCCATGTGCTCTGCCCACAAACTCCAGGCTGATGGCCTAATAGACTGAGATATGCTCTCTATGTAGGACTGGATTTCAAAGAGACAATCTCCCTGTCCACTGTCTTCACTGCTGAGTAGTAATCTTACACGATCCACTGCACTGACATGTGGCAAACACAGACTAAGGAAATGGCTGTGAGGCCTGATGAGGCCTGCAGACAGATTTGTTTGGGCCTCTAATGCAATGGAAGAACAGCCAATGTTTTTCCATCTCCCAAGAGGTCTCCCAAATACTGGAATGAGGATAAAACCTGGATAGGTTCTGGAGTCAGGACTCTAAAGGAACTGATGAAATCAAGTACAGAAGAAGAGATCAAAGGAGAAAGTGGCCTTTAAAACAGCCCTTCTCATTCCTCGCAAAGCCAAGGGACCAAAAACGGCCACAGGAGTCAGATAATAGAGTCCTTCATGTAATCTAGAAAATCTTCTTAGTTAGGTAAATCATACAATTCATTAAATACATTTTCTATATTACCATAAGAAACAATGTTGCTAAACTTTGTTACTACTTTTCCCCCCCACCCCCCCACTTTCTTTTAAGCTTTCCATAGCAGCCTCCTGAAAGGCCATAAGGATTCTTAACAATGTCTTCAGTGCTTATTAGGCTTTCATTCATAATCTGAAAGTCCTTCTGCTTCTGCCCACTGCCTAATTCTGTATTTTTAGTTTCGTTTTGTTTTTGTTTTGTTAGGGTAGCATCCCACTCCTCATAACAATATCTCTAGCCTATTATTGCAGCATAACAAATCACCCTAAATTTTAGTGGCTTAAAACTATAATAAATATTGTCTCATAGTTTTTATAGGTAAGAAATTTGGATTTAGCTGAATATTTCTAGCTCAGGTTTTTCATCAGATTGCAGTCAAAGATGTTGGCCAGACTCAGTTATTTAAAGGCTTGACTAAAATTGAGGGTATTCTCCCAAAATGGCTTATTCACAAGGTTGGCAAGTTGATGCTGGCTGATCAAGAACCTTATTTTCTTTCTGCATGGACCTTTCCATAGGGCTGCTTGAGTGCCCTTGTAACATGGCACCTACCTTTTCCCAGAGAATGCTTTAAGAGAGGGCAAGGTGAAAGCTGCATTATTTTTTTGTGACAAGATGTCACATGTTGTCTTTTTCCCCCTAGTTTAACCCTTTGCACTCGCTTGCTTTTTTCTCAATTCCTTTATTCTACTCGGGATTTAATTTTTTAAATACCCCAGATTTTACAAAGCGCGGCAGTAGAATAAAAAACTGGAGTTTCTTTTCATACAAACTTATTTATTTGGATTTTTTTATATTTCAAATTATTGATACATTCAAAGAGTATAAAAAGAGCTGCTACCGATGCTAACCGTGTCGAGTCACACTCGACATCCGAGTGCAAAAGGTTAATGCCTTTTTTTTCTAAATTATTTATTGGTGGTAAAATATATATAAAATATTATTTGCCATTTTAACTGCTTTTAAGACACACCACCATTTTTGCAATATTCTATTGGTGACATAGTACAGCCTGTTCAATGTGAGTGGATACTACCTAGGGGCAAAGATCATTGGGAACTATCTTGGAGGCTGGCTATCACACCCTAAAAATTGGGCAAATCTGTTGTTTCTTATCATATTTTCACCCACAAGTCTTAGCATTCATTGAAGATTTTACCTAAAACAGTTTGACGCAAGGTGATGTTCTAATTCTATCATCCATAAATTGGCCTTCTACAGTAAATAGAACTTTCCTCCCTTTCTCCCTTTTTTTTTTGTTAATCCTCATCTGAGGATATTTTTCCATTGATTTTTAGAGAGAGTGGAAAGGAGGGGGAGAGACACACAGAGAGAAACATCGATGTGAGAGAGACACATTGATTAGTTGCCTCCTGCACTTGCCCTGACCAAGGCTGGGATTAAGCCTGCAACCGACGTATGTGCCCTTGACCCGGAATCAAACCTGTGACCCTTCAGTTTGAGGGCCAATGCTCTATCCACTGAGCCACATGGGCTGGGGCCCTTTCTCCCTTTCTTTCTCAGTAATAGGGCAGGGGGAATCTACAGAAGAAATCAAGAAGTAGCAATAGATACAGGAGGAAGTTAGGAGAGATTGGTATTTTGGAATGCAGGGAAAGTGAATATTTCAAGTAAGCCAGTCAGTGCTCAGCAGTGTTAGATGCATATAAAAGATCAAGTAATATAAGAATAAATGTATGTTCTTTGGGTTTATTAACCTGAAATTAAAAAGTGGAGAGGCAAGAAGCATTTTTTGGGGGAATCAGAGAATTGAAATTTGGGAGCACAGATTCAGGCTGACTCCCAAATAATGTTCCAGTTACAGAGTGAGGACAAGGAGATTTTATGAGAAAAGGAAAGGAATAAATAATTACACGAACAGAAGAAACTCCTATTGGTGCTAGTAAGCCGTGTTACTCTTGAGTATTGGTGCTAATAAGCTGTGTTACTCTTGAGATATACATGATTTGCTACTGATTCTTCAGATTAGAGAGTCCATATTCATCAGTTCTTGTAATCAGGATGTCTGCTTTTCTCTGGCTTTACTAACAGTTGTTTGTTAGACAGTGGTGGTTTGGCCCAGTCCAAAGATCTGGCCCAATTCAAATAGTCTATACGACACACAAGGCAGTTAGCTCCCCTGGAATGGCAGTTCCAACTTCATTTTGAAATAGCTCCACTATGTCAACTTTCACAGATATAATGCTAAAGAATTTGTTGAAGTGGAGTTTCAGTGTTAAAGAAGGGAGGAGAAACTAATTGAAGTTGCTAGCATCACTACTCTTGCAGTTTGGGGCTATTACGTAAAATGAGAGTTACTTGAACACAAGCACTGTAATACTTTGATAGTTAATCTGGTAGCCTAGATAGCTACTAAGCATATACAGTGTGGAGATGCTGGACAAAGGGATGATTCACATCCAGGGAACAGCAGGATGGTGTGAGATTTCATCTTGCTACTCAGAACTGCTACTGAGTACAATATAAAGCATATGAATTATTTATTTTTGGAATTTTTCATTTCATATTTTTGGACTGTGTGGTTGACCTTGGGTAACTGAAATCATAGAAAATAAAATCACAGATAAGGGACAGGAGAACTGTATTAAGAAAAGCCTAGAACATGGCACATAATGACTCAGGTTAGTAAGATGGAGTCTTGCTTTTTCTAGTGGGGCTAAGACACCTCACAGCAGTCTCCTAAACTCTGCAGTTGTCAAGGTTTATGGTGCATTTCTCACATTTGTATGGTAAGAAGAAAAAAACTTCACTGGGGCTGGCTCCTCTGACTGCCCTCCCTTTCTCACTCTTGGAGTATCAGGTGCTCCTGCCCCTTTCCTTTGTCTTGAGTCCCTCAACCTCTCTGCTTTCCACCCCAAAGACCAGCATTACCAAATCCTTGGTGTCATAATACCTGTATTTTAAAAAGCAAGTGATTTCTCTCTTCACTTTAAAAATGGACAATAGCAGAAACAAATCAGTCACAAACTTTTACTTGTAGCATTTTAACAAGGGGAATGGGTGAAGAAAAGGTATGTAGTGTATAGACAGGACATATTAATAAACTATTTAGGGTAGCTCTCCAACTTCTCTGTTTAAGCTTGTTGTACTTCTCTTATGCAAGTGAAAGTGACATGGCCTCCTAAGGTCCTCTCTATAGTACTCTTCCCCCCACACAAAAATTTACTATCTTAAGTGTGTACAGTTCTGTGGCATTAAATACATTCATATTCTTGTGCATCTGCTAGTATCACCACCACTATCTATTTGCAGAACTCTTCATCTTTCAAAACCAAAACTCTGTAGCCATTAAACACTAACTCTCTCCTCCCCCGTCACCCAGTTCCCTGGCAACCACCATTCTACTTTCTGTTTGTAGGAATTTGACTACTCTAGATTCCTCATAAATGGAATCATACAATATTTATTTTGTGACTGGCATATTTCATTTAGCATACTGTCCTTAAGATTCATCCATGTTGTGGCATATGTCAGTGTTTTCTTGCTTTTTAAGGTGAATAATCTTTTGCATGCACATTTTGCTTATTCATTTATCTGTTGATGGACACTTGGGTTGTTTCAACTTTTTAGTTCTTGTGCATAAATGCTGCTATGAACATCTATGTACAAATATCTCTTCAAAACCCTGCTTTCAGTTCTTTTTGGTATGGTGATTCTGTGTTTAATTTTTTGAAGAACCACTATAACTGTTTTCCATAGCAGCTGTACCACTTTACATTCCCACCAAGGTTCAGATTTCTCCACATGCTTGCTAACTTTTCCCCCCTCTGTAGTGGTTTTGTACTTTCGTTATGGTAAGTTACTTAGTGTTTGCCTCTTTTGTTTACCTACTTGGGACTGATTATTGTTAGATAAACTTTGTGTACTGATTATTGTTTGATAGTTATAGTAGACGAAAAGTAAGAGAAGTAAATAAAATGTATATTTTTATTGGCTTAGTATGATGTTCTAGACCACACTTTCAAATAATATTTTGTGAAATTATGGAAATGTTCTATGACTTTGTTGTTTAATACAGTAGCCACTAGCCACATCTGCCTATTGAATACTTTAAATTTATCACACTACTGAATATTTAATTTTAATTAAGTTAAATGTAAATAGCCACATGTGGCAAGTATATTGAACAGCATGGCGATATTTAAGGTTTTCTGGATAAACATTAGATTACTTGTTTTTGAGTTACAAGGATTTTTATTTAATTTTGTATTTTGTGTAACTATTTATTTCATCATGAAGTGCATTACGCTCAAATCTGGGCACTAAAAAGTTTTAAGTCAGTCAATAATAAATAAAGAATTTATACTAAGCCCTGGCTGATTTGGCTCAGTGGATAGAGTGTCAGCCTGCGGAGTGAAGGGTCCCGGGTTCGATTCCAGTCAAGGGCACATGCCAGGGTTGCGGGCTTGATTCCCAGTAAGGGACATGCAGGAGGCAGCCAGTCAGTGATTCTCATCATTGATGTTTCTATCTCTCTCCCCCGCCTCTCCCTTCCTCTCTGAAATCAATAAAAATTTATCTAAAAAAAAAAAAAGAATTTATACTAAGTCATTCAGGAAGTAGGTAGACTTGATAAAATTTTTATGATAAATAATTATAAATGTATTAATAGTTTAATCTTAATTGATGAATTATTAGCACAATCTACTTAGAAAGAGGATAATTACCCAGTGATTTTTGTGTAGTAAAATCAGTTACTCAATTGATGTTTTTACTATATTCTTGTATAGGTTTACTTTCCTTTTAGCCTTAATTCTCACATGTAATCACAGTTGAGTTTTTAAAAAGTGTATGGTTGTAGTGGTTTCTGAATAAAATAAATATACAGGTAAGCCAGAGTGAGTTAGGTACAGTCAGAGGAAAATAAAGTGCTTGTGGAAATTTAGCAGAAGCTTCCTATGAGACAATAGGAAATGCTAAATGAAAGAAGTGGCATTTAAGAAAAGTCTTAAATGTTAGTGTGTTTTTTTTAAGGATATATGCAGGTAGGTACAGTGTTCTCAATGACAAGAACACTATATTGAAGTACAAAAAAATTAGAAAGTTCAGAGTTTTAAACATAGAGAAGGTTCAGTTTGTTGAAAGGATATGGGGTAAAGTAATAGGAATGATAAGGGTGAATACAGGTTGGGGCCATTTATGGAAATTCCAATAAGGGGAGTTTGTATTTAATAATGGTATGAGGAAGATTATTCACCCAGTGTTGTATGAGGTGACAGAATTTGGGAACCACTGTGATGACTGATAGTTTTATTTATAGCATTTATCTAAATTTTATATATTTTCCTCATTAAAACAATTGGAATTTCTTCATAAGTCTTATTTGCCATTATAAGTTTTATTTACCTTTGTGCTTATGTGCCCGATAAATAATGTTTTTACTTAATGAGTGATTGAAATGAGACAGTTTGTAGAATGATGATGACTACAATGACAACAAAGCAACAATTACTAATGTGTGTAGTATTTACTACATGTTAGACACTGTGCCAAGTACTTTAAATGTAACTAGAGGCCCAGTGCACGAAATTCGTGCATGGGTAGGGTCCCTAGGCCTGGCCAGCGATCAGGGCCAATTGGGGCCTTCCAGCTGCTGGCCAGGGCCTTCCTTCCCCCAGCTGCTGGCTTCTGGCTGGGGCCTTCCTTCCCCCAGCTGCCAGCCGGGGCCTTCCTTTGTTCCATGCTGCTCCCTGGTGGTCAGCGCACATCATAGCGAGCGGTTGAACTCCTGGTTGGTCGAATTCCCAAGGGGACAATTTGCGTATTAACCTTTTATTATATAGGATAATTTGTATAATTCCCAACAACAAGCTTTTGCGATAGGTACTAATATTTTTCTTTTTTACAGATGTGAAAACTATGGCATACAGGTTTAACAGCTTGAACAACTAATATAGTTAGTAAAATAGAGATGAATGTCAACCCCTGTAATCTGGCTCCCAAGTCCATGCTCTTGACCCTATACTATGCTCCTTAAGTATGTTAGCCTGAATCAGATTAAAAGTAATGAAGACTAAACAGGGCTTAATGGCTATAGGAATGGACAGATATGGGGGAATAATATTCAAGAAGCTAAAGGAATAAAATCTATATGGGATCTGATTGGGAGTGGTAGGACAAGGGAAAAGGTGTATTGTAGGTGATGGATGGTTATAGGCTGTCTTAACTGGGGACATGGTACCATAAGTACAAGTAGGAACTTTAGGAAAAGCTTGTTTGTGAGTATTATAAAGAGGAGTAACTGATGAGTTTGATTTTAGTCACATTAAAATTTAAGGTATGGTAGAATGGAAAACATTTAAAGGCAGAACTGTGAGTCTAGAGTTTGAGATGGGTCAGACTAGATGTATAATTGATACAAATACATGAAATTATTCATATTTTAAAAGCTTGTAAAGTGAGGAGATTATGTCGATAGTAAAGATGATAATCAGAAGAGTTGTCAGATAGACTTAAGTGATGAGACTTTGCTTGGGCTGAGGTATTTACATATTACATATAATTTTTTTTATTCAGTAAAACAATTTTTTATATTTCTCTTAAGTGGTAATTGAGTCTAATCTTATAATAGAGTTGACACTTGTTTAGATACAATATTTGAATCATATTCTACCCCTAGCCTCCAGACAAGCTTTGGGGTTTTTTATGCTTTTTCTTTTTAAAACATTACTCTGTTTGCTCTAATCTGTCAAATAGTGATCATATTTAGTTTTCGTTTTTTTCTTTTCTTCCATCTCAGTTCAAATCCAGCATTTAGTTTTGGCTTTGTAATAAACGTAAGCTTCCTTTGTCTTGTATGAATCACATTGTATCTCTTTCTTTGGCTGTCTTTTACATGGTTTTTGTATTTTTTTCACTTTACTTTTATATTACAAGTTGACATCAGTATATATCTTATTGCCAGGCTCTGTTGTGTCTCAAAGCTTATCCCTATCTTTTGTACTTCATTGTTCGTCTCATGATGCCTAATATAGTTTCTTTTCTTCTTTTTTAAAAAAATCTTTATTGAAAGTATTACATATATTCCCTTCCCCCCCATTGGGCCCCTCCAGCACATTCCCACCCCCCGCCCCCAGCCCTCTCCACCCCAACTGTCAGCATCCATGGGTTATGCATACATGCATACAAGGTCTTTGGTTGATTACTTCCAACCCACCCTACCCTGCCTTCCTTCCAAGATTCTGCACTCTGTTCCATGCTTCCATGTCTTTGGATCCATTCAGTTCATCAGTTTATTTTGTTCATTAGATTTCACATGTGAGTGAGATCTTATGATACTGTCTTTTCTCTGACTGGCTTGTTTCACTTAGCATAATACTCTCCAGGTCGCTCCACACTGTCTCAAAGGTATAAGAGATCCTTCTGTTTTTACTGCTGTGTAATATTCCATTGTGTAGATGTACCACAGCATTTTTATCCACTCGTCTACTGATGGACACTTGGGCTGTTTGCAGATATTAGCTATTGTAAAGTGTGCTGCTATGAGCATAGGGGTGCATACTTTCTTTCTGATTGCTGCTTTGGTTTTCGTAACACATTGTGGACAGATCATGAGAATTCTCGCTTCATATTACACAGTGTTTTACAAAGTATCATATTTTAAAAAGATATTAGCTTGTAAGAACATGTAATAAATAACTTCAAAATGCAATGGGTATTTAATTTTTTCTTTTTTAATATATTTTATTGATTTTTACAGAGAGGGAAGGAGAGGGATAGAGAGCTAGAAACATTGATGAGAGAGAAACATCGACCAGCTGCCTCCTGCACACCCCCTACTGGGGATGTGCCCGCAACCAAGGTACATGCCCTTGACCGGAATCGAACCTGGGACCCTTTAGTCCGCAGACCGACGCTCTATCCACTGAGCCAAACCGGTTTCGGCTGGGTGTTATTTATTTATTTATTTTATTTTTTAAAATTTCTTTATTGATTAAGGTGTCACATATTTGTCCTCATCCCCCCATTCCCATCCCACACCCCTCCCCACGGATGCCCCCACCCCCCTGTTGTCCTTAACCATTGGTTAGGCTCGTATGCATGCACACAAGTCCTTTGGTTGATCTCTCCCCCCTCCCCCCACCCTCCCCTATCCTCCCTCTGAGGCCCGACAGTCCGATCGATGCCTCCTTGTTTCTGGGTCTGTTCTTGTTCAACAGTCTATGTTGTTCATCATTTCCCCTAGATGAGTGAGATCATGTGTTACTAGAAATATACTTATAGGAACCAAATGTGAGACGAGCAATAATAGTTATGCTGACAGGCAAATGAATCAGTCTGTAGTGAGTTTCTTTCTGGACCAACAGTTCTTTTGAGACCCAATTTCAATGTCCACCAGTTCCTTATGTGTACATGTCGGCACTGACTTTTCAGCTCTGGATGGTGGACAAATGGTGGTAATGCAGGTCCGACTCCCTCTGGTTTGGTCTCGCCTGGACCCAGGGGCACGGCTTCACCCGGACTCAGGGGCGCGTGGCCTCACCCGGACCCGGGTGGGTATTTAATTTTAAAGCGTGCCTTTAACATTTATGTAAAACGTTTTTTGTACTCGTTCAATAGAAACTTATCTGGCCACTGGGTAAAGCTAGCAATTAAACTACTGGTCCACAATGTGTTAAGATATTTTCCTAGAAGTGGGATCACTGGGTCAAATGGCAGTTCTATATTTGAGGAAACTCCATACTGTTTTCCATAATGGCTGTAACCGTCTGCATTCCCTCCAGCAGTGTACTAGGGTACCTGTTTTTCCACATCCTCATCAGCACATTTCATTTGTTGATTTATTGATGGTAGCCATTCTGACAGGTGTGAGGTGATACCTCATTGTTGTTTTAATTTGCATCTCTCTGATGATCATTGACTGAGCATTTTTCATATGTCTCTTGGCTATCTGTATGTCCACTTTGGAGAAGTGTCTATGTAGGTCCTTTGTCCATTTTAAATTGGATTGTTTGTCTTCCTTTTGTTAAATTGTATGAGTTCCTTATATATTTTGGATATTAACCCTTATCAGATATATCATTGCCAAATACATTCTCCCGTACAGGAGGCTCCATTTCATTTTGTTGATGGTTTCTTTTGCTATGCAGAAGGTTTTTATTTTGATGTAGTACCATTTGTTTATTTTCTCCTTAGTTTCCTTTGCCCTAGATGTATCTGTAAACATATTGCTATAAGAGATGTCTGAGATTTTGCTGCCTATGGTTTCTTCTAGGATTTTTATGGTTTCCTGACTTACATTTAGGTCTTTTATCCATTTTGAGTTTATTCTGTATATGGTGTAAGTTGGTGGTCTAGTTTAATTTTTTTGCATGTAGCTGTCCAGTTTTCCCAATATCATTTATTGGAAAGACTGTCTTGATTGTATGCCGTTGCCTCCTTTGTCAAATATTAATTGGCCGTAATGGCTTGGGTTTTATGGGGTCTCTGTTCTGTTTCATTGATCTATATGCCTGTTCTTGTGTCAGTACCAGGCTGTTTGATTACGGTGGCTTTGTAGTATAACTTGATAATCTGGTATTGTGATCCCTCCAACTTTGTTCTTCTTTTTTTTTTAAGATTGCTTCAGCTATTTGGGGTCTCTTTTTGTTCCATAAAAATTTTTGGAGTATTGGTTCTAGATCTGTGAAATATGCTGTTTGTATTTTAATAGGAATTGCATAGTATCTGTAGATTGTGTTGGGTAGTGTGGATATTTCAATGATGTTGATTCTACCAATTCATGAACACAGACTATTCTTCTATTTGTTTATATCCTCTTCTATCTCTTTTTTCAATGTCCTGTAGTTTTCTGAGTACAAATCTTTTACCTCTTTGGTTAAGTTTATTCCTAAGTATCTTAATTTTTTGTTGCAGCGGTAAATGGGATTATTTTTTAGTTTCTCTTTTTGAGAATTCATTATTGGTGTATAAAAAAGCCATTCATTTTTGGGTGTTGCTTTTGTTTTTTAAGATACATTTTTATTGATTTCAGAGAGGAAGGGGGAGAGAGAGAGAGAGAGCGCCATTGATTGGCTGCCTCCTGCATGCCCCACACTGGGGATCGAGCCTGCATCCTGGGCATGTACCCTGACCAGGAATTGAACCGTGACCTTCTGGTTCATAGGTTGATGCTCAATCACTGAGCCATGCGGGCCGGGCTGGGTGTTGATTTTATATCCTGCTACATTGCCAAATTCATTTATTAAATCTAGTAGTTTTTTGGTGGAGTTTTAGGGTTTTCTACGTACAATATCATGTCATCTGCGAATGAGAGTTTTACTTCATCCTTTCCAATTTGTATGCCTTTTATTTTTTCTTCTTGTCTGATCGATGTGGCTAGGATTTCCAGTATTATGTTAAATAAGAATGGTGAAAACGGACATCCCTGTCTTGTTCCTGTTCTTAGGGGAAATGGTTTTCGTTTTTGCTCATTGAGTATGATGTTTGCTGTAGGTTTGTTATATATGGCTTTTATCATGTTGAGATTTGCTCCCTCTATTTTCACTTAGGTGAAAGTTTTTATCAAAAATGGGTGTTGCCGAAACCGGTTTGGCTCAGTGGATAGAGCGTCGGCCTGCGGACTCAAGGGTCCCGGGTTCGATTCCGGGCAAGGGCATGTACCTTGGTTGCGGGCACATCCCCAGTAGGGGGTGTGCAGGAGGCAGCTAATCGATGTTTCTCTCTCATCGATGTTTCTAACTCTATCCCTCTCTCTTCCTCTCTGTAAAAAAAATCAATAAAATATAAAAAAAAAGGGGGTGTTGAATTTTGTCAAATGCTTTTTGTATTGATATGATCATGTGATTTTTGTCTCTGTGCTATATCACATTTATTGATTTGTGAATATAGTACCAGCCTTGCATCCTTGGAATAAATGCCACTTGGTCATGGGGTGTGATTTTTAAAAAATATTTTTTTATTGATTTCACAGAGGAAGGGAGAAGGAAAGGGGAGGGGGGAGAGGGGGGGAGGGGGAGAGGGGGCAGGGGGAGTGGGGAGAGGGGAGAGAACTATCAATGTTGAGAATCATTGATTGGCTGCCCCCCTGCACACCCCCTACTAGGGATTGAGCCCACAACATGGGCATGTGTCCTGACTGGGAATTGAATCTGGGACCTTTCATTCCGCAGTCCGACACTCTATCCACTGAGCCAAACCAGCTAAGGCTGATCTTTTTAAATGTATTACTGGATCCAATTTGCTAATATTTTGTTGAGGATTTTAGCTTCTGTGTTCATCAGGGCCTGTAATTCTCTTTCTTTGGTAGTGTCTTTATCTGATTTTGGAATTAGGATAATGTTGGCCTCATAAAAAGAGCTTGGAAGTGTTCTTTCCTCTTGGATTTTTTGGAATAGTTTTAGGAGTATAGGTGTTGGTTCTTTTTTGACTGTTTGGTAAAACTCCCCCATGAAGCCATCTGGACCCAGGCTTTTGTTTTCTGGGAGTAGTTTGATTACTGCTTCTATTTCATCAGTTGTTATTGGCCTATTCAAGTGTTCTTATTCTTCCTGATTCAGTTTTGGGAGATTGTATTTTTCTAGGAATTTATCCATTTCATCCACATTGTCCAGCTTGTTGGCATATAGTTGTTCGTAGTATTTTCTTACAATCCTTTGTATTTCTGTGGTGTCAGTGGTTACTTCTCCACTTTCGTTTCTGGTTTTTATTTATTTGAGTCTTCTCTCTTTATTTCTTGATGAGCCTGGCTAACGGTTCATCAATCTTGTTTATCCTTTCAAAGAACCAGCTCTTGGTTTCATTAATTTTTTGTATTTTTTTTTAGTCTCTACATCATTTATTTCTGCTCTAATCTTTATCATTTTTCCCCTTCTCCTTACTCTGGGCTTTTCTTGTTCTTCTCTTTCTAGTTCTTTAAATATTATGGTTAAGTAGTTTATTGCTGTTTTGTTGTTGTTTTTTGCGGTAGGCCTGTAGTTCTATGAACTTCCCTCTCAGGACTGCTTTTGCTGTGTCCCAGAGATTTTGGGTGGTTGTGTGTTCATTTTCATTTGTTTCCAGGAATTTTTTGATTTTTTTCTTGATCTTGTTGGTAACCCATTCATTATTTAATAACATGCTATTTAGCCTGCCTGTGTTTGAATGTTTTTGGGTGTTTTTACTTTAGTTGACTTCTAATTTCATTCCACTGTGATCTAATAAGGTGTTTGAAATGATTTCAGTCTTCTTGAACTTGTAGAGACTTGTGTTGTGTCCTAACATGTGGTCTATCTTTGTGAATGACCCATGTGCACTTTAGAAGAATGTATATTCTGTAACTTTGGGGTGAAATGTTGTGTAAATGTCAATTAAATCCATCTGATCCTTTAGAGTCACTCTAATATGGTTTCTTAAATATAGTGAAACCCTGTGAAGTGCTTACTTTTTTTCTTTTACAAAACCAGAGTTTTAAGTGTGGAGATAATGGAATAAAGGTAGTATTATTAACAACTTTTGAGTAACTAAGAACTAATTTGGGAGAAATTTTTATTTTAGCTGCATTGAACACAATGTTGTAGTAGTTACATACACCTATAGGTGGAATATGAAACTGGAGCATGAGATGTTGTTAATGGAAGTAAAAGGACTTTGCTGCAGTCATGAAAAGAGATAATATCTGATGGACTTTTATCCCTGAAGGAAGAAAAAGCTTTAGTATTAAATATTGACAATGGATATACTTATCAGTCAGGCAGAGAGAAGTTACAATGAACATTAATAATCAGTTATTATTAATTAGCTAATAAAAAGTCCAAGTAAAACATCAAAGTGAATCACATACAACCTCTGATTGCCTAAAAGGTTCAACAAGATGCTCAGCATTTTTATTTATTTATTTTTTTTATGTTGGGAGTCTGAAGTGAGGGATTGGACATTGTAAATCTACTCACATAGTTCTCAGAAACTTTGCTTGCTGAGCAGGTCTCTGAATTTTATTGGGATATTTCAGCAGCCCTGCTGGGAGAGGTGTGATAACATCAGTGTAAGAGCCCTTGAGACTCGTGCTATTGATTTACCAACCAATAGTGAAAGCTTTGGAAATCAGATAGGGACACTTGCACTAAATCTTGATATGCCTGTTGGTGACAAATGGCAAGGAAATTTAGGTTTTCCTGGGGAAGCACTACAAACTTCTATTGGCGGCCTTGCAACATGCATATGAACTGATCTTGATCCCTGAGTATGAGTGGAATGGCAAAGAAGTTATTAGCAGGGTCCAAGACAACCAATTAAGTACCATCACTCTATGTAATGGATTTAGTCTGTAATAGCAGTGGCTATAACAGCAATGAGTAAACTCAGTTAATAATAATTCATGATATGCCTCCAGCTTCCATTAACCTTTTGCCACTGGCCTAGCAGGGCTTTTGTGTTAAGACATTACATTTCTTACTATCCCTGGTACTTTACTAGTAAGTTCTTAATCAAGGTTGTGGTTTTCCTTTGTCCTCCTGAAAGTCTGTTCTGTTTCTTTTGGACCTCCAAGGAAAGGGAAGTGATATAGGGAGCAATTTCTATGTTTCATTAGCATCTTCTGATTGGGAGAATACCCTTTGGCACTTACAGGATGGGTAATGATAAGTATACAACACAAGGGTTTGCAACCCTAATTATCTGTAAAGAATCAGATAATTATTTCAGTCTTTATAGATATAATACAATCTCTGTATATATTCTTCCTTTTTTCCCCCAATATATTTTATTGATTTTTTACAGAGAGGAAGGGAGAGGGATAGAGAGTTAGAAACATTGATCAGCTGCCTCCTGCACACCCCCTACTGGGAATATGCCCGCAACCAAGGTACATGCCCTTGACCGGAATCGAACCTGGGACCCTTCAGTCCGCAGGCCAATGCTTTATCCACTGAGCCAAACCAGTTAGGGCTATTCTTCCGTTTTTTAAAACAACTCTCTAAAGATGCAAAAATCACTGCTAGCTTGGGTGCTATAGTTTGGTGACTCCTGATATATGAATTCCTGCTCTACCTGATATGTATAAATAGTAACAAAAGTACAGCTAGTTGCTGAAAAGCCTGGCCTACAAAGTCATGTTAGCTTCCTTACCCCACTTTTAATCTCTGCTCTGCATCCTGATGCCTTTTTCTTCCATGGGTCCAAGTTGCATAGTGATCTAGGTATTTGTGTGACAGAACTTTAAAAATTTGTGTCTCTCCTTTCTCCAAATTCCCCAGCATACTTGGGTGGGTGCATATGGCCATTGATTGACTCCTCCCTGGGGACAGGGAAACCTCGTCCCCATCTCCATTCACTTTTCTTCTTAAAGCAGCTGAGGTTGCCTTAAAGGGTGAGGAGCTTGATAAAGAGTGAGAGATCTTGGGGTTACAGAGTGGCTCCACACCATTAAATATGCCTTGTATTTACTTTGAATTTGGAAGGGTATGATGGCTGCTTGTGGGTCAGCCAAATAAATTTTCCTTGTTTTTAGCACTCACAACATTCAAGGGTGAAACCAATTATTTCAGCCCTGGGAATCCCTTGACTCATCAGCCAGTTTGTACATTCTGGTTGACTGAATCTTGGCTCACATAGCAGGGACCTGTTTTAGATAGCTCTCCTTAATCTGGGGTACCATTATTAATATAATTTCTCAAGTTTTCACCTAGTTTTATAAGGTGCCTAGTTCTGTAAGGGCTGGGAGAACTTTTCAGGGTGGCAGTGCCAATTGTAAGAATTAACCTAGATTTTTCATTTGGCAGAGGGTCACCTTTATCACACTGTAAATGCTCTGTTAATATTGTAAACCGGTCTGGGCACTAGGAGCCTCAATCCCAGCCAAGGTCTCAACTATAATTTCCCATGAGAGAGGATCTGTCCTTGGGAAATCTCCCTAATAGGACTAAAGCAGCCTGTAACAACCGGGACCCATTGTAAAAAAACTTTTACTGAGATCTTTTACTGTAATCACAAGGTTAAAGTTGGCAGGGTAGACTGCAGAAGGTGTTGAGCTGTAAGACAGCCCAGCTATTGCCATTCTTCCTTCACATGCTGTGCCCCACCTCCTCATCTCCCAAGCGAACCAATCAGAGTTCTTTGATTTATGTTCACAGTGAGTGCTTGCCAGTATCTCCCTCTTTTGTGTTCAGTATAGATGAATATATCTGTAACCTTTCTGAAAAGGTTTGTACACTAAGGATGAATTCTAGTACTAGTTATTATTTCAGTGTGTGGAACTGCCATATTGGTGGGGAAGTCCTACCTGGAGGAGGTTTAGCAACCACCAGAACATCATTTGGACAAATCTCTTTGAATGTACAATAAGTCCTTACTTAATGTTTACAGTAGGTTTTGTGACTTTAAGTGAAATGATGTGTAATGAAACCAGTTGTACCATAGGCTAATTTGATACAGAAAAGAGTGAAGTTCTTATGGCATCTCATCAATGCTATAATGAAATCTGTTGAACTAAACCATATTATTCAAGGACCTGCTGTACTTAGCCTGCTACCACCTCCTCAATTCCTCCTCATTGTCAGGCAATAAGATAGAGGACCATTTACTGCCTGATTGACCATAAAATATGCTCCTATGTTTGTTATCCATTCCTATAGATGTCCCTCAAATCCCATTAATTGGCCTGTGAGACCCTCATCTTTCCTTTTGCAGAAAACCATGCCACTAACAGCATCAGACTCTCATCACCAAGTTGTTAAGAACTATGAAAGAGGTCTTTGATTTTACCATAGGTATATGGGTAGTTAGCAGACAGGAGAGTTCTATGTCCACCTAAGACCCAGTTTCCATAGGGTAATGCAGAGAGGACCAGATGATATCTGCTCATAGAGTCTGTTGTTGTTGTATTGCAGTAGAGGAACCCTGAGCTTAATGCATTTGAACCTTTTTAATTGGCAGTAAGTGTGGCTACTCTTTGCTCTTAGCACAGATGCTCTGACAGTCCAGAAAAACGAGCAAGTCATTGCCTCACTCAAAAGACATGCAGAAATAGTAGAGACATACAGAATTGTCTCCTAATACATACAATTCTCAAATTATGTTTGGTTTGATACAATGTTTATTTTTTTAATTCACAATTAGGTCTTTTTTTGGTGATTGTTTTGGGTACTGATTTTGATCATTTCCATGTTATCAGAAAAAAATGTTTTTTTCTCCCCAATTTCTGCAGTTTACTCATAATTGTCATTTTATTGTTTTGCTTTGCCCTGCTAAATCACTTGCCTGCCATAGGGCAAGAAACAACATAGGATATCTTTTCTTTAAAAAACATTTTTTTTTCAATTACAGTTGACATACAATATTATATTAGTTTCAGGTATACAACCCAGTGATGAGACAGTTATATAACTTATGAAGTGATCACCCCAATAAATCTAGTACCGATCTGACACCATACATAGTTATTACAGGGTCGTTGACTATATTCCCTATGTTGTACTTTACATCTCCATGACTATTCTGTAACTACCAATTTTACTCCTCCCCCTCTGCCCCCCCCCGTGTCTATGAGTCTGTTTCTATTTTGTTAGTTTCAATTTGTACCTCTTAATCCCTTCACCTTTACCATCTCCCCATCCCCTCCTCCCATCTGGCAGCGGTCAAAATGTTCTTTGTATCTATGAGTCTGTTTCTGTTCTGCTTGTTCATTTATTTTTTTAGATTCCACGTATAAGTGAATTCATATGTCATTTGTCTTTTTGTCTTTCTCTAACTTATTTGATTCAGCACAATGCCTTCTAGGTCCAAGTTGTTGCAGATGTCAAGATTTAATTATTTTTTTATGGCTGAGTCATATTCCATTGTGTATATGCACCGCTTATTTATTCATCTATTGGTGGACACTTAGGTTGCTTCTGTATCTTGGCTGCAGTGTGCATATGCATGTATATATATTTTCAAGTTATTGTTTTGGGTTTATTGGGATAAATTCCTAGAAGTAGAATTGCTAGGTCCTTCTTTGTCTCGTTATAGCCTTTGCAGAACAGGTGTGCTCGATTGGCAGACAGCTTTTTTCCAAGCCATGAATCAGGAACTCAGGTTCTTTTCATCTTGTGGCTCAGCCTTCTTTTCAGCGTTGCTTCTATGGTTGCCATGCTTATTTGTATTAATCTCTGGAAGAGGAAGGAGCATGGACACCAAATAGTTGAGGCTATTAAGAACCAGGCCTAGAGGTGACACAGGTTATTTTTCTTTCAGATTGCTTTTGGCCAGAATCCAATTAAATGGCCACATCTTAACTGTGAATCTGGGAAATATCTAGTTATATTTTGAGTAAGAAAAAGAAATGGGCCCAGCCGGTGTTGCTCAGTGGTTGAGCATCAACCCATGACCCAGGAGGTTACAGTTCAATTCCTGATCAAGACATATATACCCGGGTTTCAGGCTTGATCCCTGGAAGGGGGTGTGCAGGAGGCAGCCGATAGATGATTCTTTGATGTTTCTGTCTTTTTCTTCCTCTCCTTTCCTCTCTGAAATCAATAAAAACATTTTTTAATATAAAATTACAACTTTATTGTTTTATTTCCTGTATAAATTTTAAAAGGTGTCATTGCATTCCACCATTACAAATCAACAAGGTTATCATATAAAGAAAGAAAAAGAAATGGGTTTGCTTAACAGCTAGCTGACTGTCTCTACTTCATTTTAGTCCGTTCTTAAGCTACAGGTAGTTATAAAAAATTTAAAAAGGTAGACCATTTTTAAAAATGCAAGTTAATTTTTAAAAAACTCATTCCAGAATCTACCATGTAGAAATAGCCATTACTACTAAGTAAACATTCCAAATGTTTTTTCTATACAGAGATAAAAAAAGATGGTTCAATAGATAAAAATTATTTTGTTAAAATCATGTAATGCTATAAAAAATTTAAAATATCAAGATCAGATTTACTTGGCTATATAGAAGAAAAAGAAAGTGAAGTAAAATCGAATTGTTGAGCTTCAAATAAAATTTTCTTACCAAAAGAGATATTTCCTTAAATGTATATATCTTTAAATTGGATAATAGAGATTACAAAAAAACAACAACAAAAAACATTTGAGAGGCCCTAACTGGTTTGGCTCAGTGCATAGAGCATCGGTCTGCGGACTAAAGGGTCCCAGGTTCGATTCTGGTCAAGGGCATGTACCTTGGTTGCTGGCACATCCCCAGTGGAAGGTGTGCAGGAGGCAGCTGATCGATGTTTCTCTTTTTTTAAATTTATTTTATTTTATTGATTTTTTTACAGAGAGGAAGGGAGAGGGATAGAGAGTTAGAAACATCGATGAGAGAGAAACATCGACCAGCTGCCTCCTGCACACCCCCCACCGGGGATGTGCTCGCAACCAAGGTACATGCCCTTGACCGGAATCGAACCCGGGACCCTTCAGTCCGCAGACCGACGCTCTATCCACCGAGCCAAACCGGTTTCGGCTCTCATCGATGTTTCTAACTCTCTATCCCTCTCCCTTCCTCTCTGTAAAAAATCAATAAAATATATTTTTTAAAAAAGTTCAGAGGCTAGGGTTTTCTAATATTGGTTAATTTAACAATAGCAAATTCAATTTAGATACACTCATGTTCACCTCTGAGCTGGAGTATGGGGCTACTTTTATGAGGATATCAGAGGGTAATTAGCTAAAGAAACCCAGGGACTTTGTCTACAAGAAGCGATTTGTGGTGTAATTACTGTTTGGTGGCAAACTTATGTTTTGTTTTAACTACATGCTTGGAAATCAATATTGATCTGCTATGAAAGACTAATAGTATCCCCATTCTCCTCTGGTTTCCTGCTATCCAATTTGTTTGTTTTTAAAAACATTTACTTTATATTTTTCAGATTTATGACATTATATTGTATAAATATAATCCTCAGAATTAATTAGGCATTTGTTCTGTATTTAATTTAAATTTGTTAGGTGGTCACTGTCACTACCAGTCCTTTTACCACATCTCCACTAAGATCTTTTTTTTAAAAAAATATATTTTATTGATTTTTTACAGAGAGGAAGGGAGAGGGATAGAGAGCTAGAAACATCGATGAGAGAGAAACATTGATCAGCTGCCTCCTGCACACCCCCTACTAGGGATGTGCCCGAAACCAAGGTACATGTCCTTGACCGGAATCGAACCTGGGACCCTTCAGTCCTCAGGCCGACGCTCTATCCACTTGAGCCAAACCGGTTTTGGCTCCACTAAGTTCTTTATATCATCTCTTAAATTGGCTCAGTTTTATTGGCAAGTAATTTTTTTTTTAAGAATAAGATATTAGGAGCTGTATTGTCTGAGTTTTTTCATAATGGAAAGTGATTCCTTCTTGCTTTAATTTTCAGATTATGTCTTGCTGTATATAATATCATTGGGTTACATTTTTTCCTCCTATGAATTCAAACTGGGTCTGGAATATTGCTAGGGAGAGGACTAAAGCCAATCTCTCCTCTTCCTCCCTTACACATACTTTACCCTTTTGCATTCTATTAAGTTTAACTCCAATAATTCTCACTGTTAAACATTTTATAATAATTTTTCAGAATGCATTTTTCAGTTTTTGTTTTGTGGCCTTTACAAAAGTTTGAATACATCTTCAGTTCCCCATTTATTAAATTTGCTACTGTAGGGGCACAAATTATCCTTATGTTTGATTATCTTTGTTTTGTTTTTTACTCCTTTTTAAAAAATCCTCACCTGCAGTAGATATGTTTTTATTGATTTTAGAAAGAGAGGAAAAAAGAGAGAAACATTGATGTGAAAGAGAAACATTGATTAGTTGCTTTCCATACGTGCCCTGACCAGGGATCAACCCCACAACCTAGGTGTGTGTCCTGTCTAGGAATTGAACTCACACCCTTTTTGGTGTACAGGATGATGCTCCCATCCATTTAGCCATTGGCCAGGGCTATCTTTGTTTTTTTGTAGTTCCTCTCTGTTTTAATGTCTGCTGTTTTTTTCAGCAGTATATATTCTTTTCCTTGCTGTTTCGGTTTTTGCTTTTAAATCACTTTGGTTCTGCATGTCCCAGGTATTTTTTGTTTTTATTTTAACCTTTCTTTGTTTATCATCTCCTTTTTGAGCTATATTTGAACTTAAGTTTGAATAATTAAGTTTCATTTCACCTGGCCAGTTTTGAGAACTATCTTTATACTGAGTTATATTTACTCCTAGATTGAGATGATTATCTTATTCATGTTATGCTTTTTATATTGTTTATTTTGGGGGTGTAGTTTCTTTGCCATGCAACTTTTTGTCATCTTGTTCATGCTTGGGAGGCTCTCTAGACATTTACTGTACTGTGGTTTAGGTTATTTCTTGAATAAACCTATGTGGGAAAGGAAGAAACTTACTTTTGCCCACAGGATTCTTTCAGCTAGTCTGATAATTAAATAGGTATGAGACATTAGCAAGAGAAAATAATCAAGTTTAATACATATGTATGTATGGGAACCACTTATACATGTGAGAGTATAGATCCCACATGAATAGAAAGGGGAAATGAGTATATAAGACATTTTGAACCAGGGATAGGTAAGATGCCTTGGGGTCTTCAAAGGATCATTGCAGGATGATAAGAAGAGCAGATGTTAATAAATAGAAGTTTACCTTGCCCTTTAGATAGGTCAAAAGAGTTTATCTCTAATAATCTTCTGTTAGGGACAGGCTTTTAATTCAAGTTCTTCTAGGTAGTTAAGGGCGGGGCAGACGTTTCTCTTGAGCCAGAGGCTAAAGTTGCCTTTAGCTCCAAACAGTCCACATACCAGAGGCACATCTTGGGGTGACTTATTCTGAATCCCCGCACCTGCCTTTTCCCTTTCTGATTTTTTACTCTAGAAAACATAGAAAAGTCTTTCCTTTTTAAAAAGTTAGACTATTAAGGTATTTTCTCCTACCTCTTAGATTATTTTAAATTTTACTTGACTCTTTAAAATAATCCTTCTGGATTTTATTTTGTATAAGGTAATTTTCCCCAAATTACTAACCAGTTTTTCTAGTACCATTTTTAAATAATTTCTGTTTTTCCCTGCTGATTCAGTCTTTCCCTGGAATCCTTTCATGTCATATAGTAAATATATATTTATATTTGAGTATTTTCCTGAAATTTCCTTTTGTTTTTTTTAAAATATATTTTTATTGATTTTAGAGAGGAAGGGAGAGGGAGAGATAGATGGAAACATCAATGATGAGAGAGAATCATTGACTGGCTGCCTCCTGCACGCCCCACACTGGGAATCAAGCCCACAACACGGGCATATGCCCTGACTAGGAATTGAACCGTGACCTCCTGCTTCAACTCTTGAGCCACACTGGCTGGGCTCAGAGTACATTTCTTGATGTATCATACAGACCAGAGTTTTGTAGTATTCCATGATGACTTACATGTAATTACATTCTCACACATTTATATGTGCGTGCTTTCTTTGCCTTTTATTCTCATGTGCTTTTCAAGTATTTAGAGTTTGTTTACTTTGTTATTCAGGGTCATTCATTATTAAATTATCCCAGCTCTTGTATCCTTTCAGAATAAAACCAGTATGGGAAGTAGAACATGAATAAAGGTAGAAAAGGTTCCTTTATTATCTTTATGGGAGAAAAATATTGATATAGAACTTAATAGACCAGGATCATTTGATTCTCATATTTATAAATTATATTGTATAATTATATTTATTATTTGGTGAATACAAAAATAGCCCAACAAAACCTAATGTGTGTTAGTTTTAATTAGTACTTTCTTTAACTCCCACGACCCATTTGTGAATTCTAGTCTTGTTTTGCTTATATACTGTTGCTTGATAAACCACCCACAATTTTTAGTTGCTTAGCAGGAACAATTAATGTTTTTCCCACGTAGTAACAGCTAGATTTATTCATGAGACTATATTCAGCTGGTTAGGTGGTTCAAGATCATCTTTTACACATGTCTGGGCCTACATGGTACTGGCTATAGGCTGGGGTACCTCAGAATGTAAGACCTCATTCTCCAATTGGTCTATCAGGAGAGTATGTTAGGACTTAAAGGGAAAGCAGCAAACCATAACTTTAAATTATTTTTGTTAGTGATAACTAAATCATCCATTTTCTGAATAAGCCTAGGAAGATTTCTTGTCCTGGTTTCTAGTTTGTGGGCCATAGAATTTAACATATGTTGATGGAGAATCTGACACTATTCTAATGCGAAAATGCATGTCAAAGTGCTATGTAAATTTTAAAGTTCTATTTATAAAAGATACACAAAAGTATTTTGTTTTTAATGAGGAAAAAAAATGAAATAGTTTGCCAGATATAAATGTAGCAAATAATTGTAGACTTCAGTTGCTTATATTTTATCTTGTTCAAGGAGAAGGAAGCTGAAGTCACTTTAAATAACTTATACTAGTATTATTATACTAGAGGTCCGGTGCATGAAATTTGTGCACTGGAGGGTGTGTGGGGGGTCCCCCCCCCTTCAGCCCGGCCTGCATCCTCTCGCAGTCCAGGAGACCTCGGGGGATGTTCAACTGCCGGCTTAGGCCCGTTCCCCAGGGGCAGTCAGACATCCTTAGCGCTGCCACGGAGGTGGGAGAGGCTCCTGCTGCTGCACTCACCAGCTGTGAGCCCAGCTTCTGGCGCACTGTCCACCAGGGGGCAGCTTCTGCATTGAGCATCTGCTCCCTGGTGGTCAGTGCATGTCATAGTGACCAGTCGTTCCGCCGTTCAGTCGATTTGCATATTAGCCTTTTATTATATAGGATTTAATATATAGTAATGCTATTATGTAAATATACTACTGATCTTGTTTATATATGAAATAATATCATTGGAAGTGATTTTATAGTTTTTGACAAGTATTTGTTAATATTTCAAATTACTAAACAATTATTTTTTAAAATCTCATCTTGTGCATGTTATTTAAATTGGATTTTACTTCTATTCATTTTTAGAAATATAAGGAAAAGGACAAACACAAACAAAAACATAAGAAGCAACCAGAACCATCACCTGCATTGGTTCCTTCTTTGACTGTTACTACAGAAAAAGTAAGTTTTAAATGCCATATTTTGTTTTATATAATAACACATTATGTGCTGACTTTTACCTTTAAGAAGTATTTTCATTCCCAGCGTCCTGGTTCTCTCTAACTTTTACAACCTCTCTAACCCTATATCAAGCACTTTGGTATTTCCATATCTTAGTCCTTAACCTACCTTCTATTTATATTATACTTGTTTCTGAAGAATGTTAAATAAAGATCAGCAGTGGGAATGTAAGTGGGAAAATATCACTGAGGTTAGAATTTGGGCTGTGGAGTTGGCTTCGTTCACCTGTAATTTTGAATTCTGGCTTCACCACTTAACTGATAGCTCTAAGGACAGATTAATTAACCTCAATTTCATCATCTGTAAAGTGAAGGAAGTAACTATTGGAATTGAATGATAAAATATATGTAAAGCAATTAGAACAATGTCTGGCTCATAGTAAGTATTACTTTGTAAATGTTAAATATTATCAAGACTAGAGCCCCGGTGCATGAAAATTGTGCACTCGGGGCGGGGGGGGGGGGGGGGCTCAGCCTGGCCTGTGCCCTCTCACAGTGCGGGAGCCCCACAATCGATCGCCCGAAAGAGGTAGGCCCCACTCACCCATCCGGGGCTCCTCGATGGATTGTCCCAAAGAGGTAGGCCGGAGCAAGCATGGGGCCGTGGGAACCCCGCCTCCACTGTGCGCGCAGCCATCTTGTGACAGTGTGAGGACCACCTAGGCTTTTATTAGTAAGATTATTATCATATGGTTAATATGAAAGTGAATTGATATATGGACAGGTGGCTGGGACAGAGTAAGCAAGGGTTGGGGGGCGGGTAGAGTGCAGTAGGTGATGAGGCCACGTGAGGAGCCAACCATGTAGGGTTATGTAAGCCAGTGGAAGGACTTTGTTATTTAGATTGAGTGAAAAACCTAAATTCATTGAAGGTTCTGAACCTAGATGTAACATTGTCTGGCTGCTTTATTGTGGATAGACTGTACAGAGTCAAGAATGACAGCAGGGAGACCATGAGAAGGTTATTAAAACAGTCCAGAGAGAGATGGGGGTAATATGGAGAATAGTTGAGGTGATTAGACTCTGAATGGCTTCAAATTGATGTAGAAGTATAAATTTGAAAAGCTAAATCTGCTGTCTCTGATTTTTTACTTTTGGATGCTTAGCAAAGTCTTTCCTTCCTTAAACTTATATAAATATTTTAAAAATATTTTCTTCCAGCTTTTTAGATTATTTATTTATTATTATTTTTTTGTTAATCCTCACTTGAGGATATTTTCCCATTGATTTTTAGGGAGAGTGGAAGAGAGAGGGAAAGCAAAGAGAAACATTGATGTGAGAGAAGCACATCGATTGGTTGCTTCCTGCATGCGCCCGGAAAAGGGCCTGGGCCAGGGAGGAGCCTGCAACCAAGGTATGTGCCCTTGACCGGAACCGAACCCGGGACTCTTTGGTCTGCAGGCCAGCGCTCTATCTACTGAGCCAAACTGGCTAAGGCAGATTATTTTAATTTTTAAGTACTTAAAAATAATCCATCTAGATTTTGTTTTATTTTGTATAAGATACTTTTTCCCAAATAACTAACCAGTTTTTCTAGTACCATTATTAAATAGTTTCAGTCTTTCCCTACTGGTTTGGAATCCTTCCTTATTATATACTAAATATTTATATATAATTGAATCTTTTCTTGGAATTTCCTTTTGTTCCATTAATATATTAAAATCAGCCTATGTCTTTAATGAATGCATTAGACTGCTTTGATTCATATTTTACAGGCTAATGCGAATGTAATCTATTCATGGTCTGTTCTGTTGAACATTGCAATCTTCATCTCAGGACACATTTCTTGATGTATCACACAGGACTAGAGTTCTAT